>NW_024735554.1:4416810-5016810 GCF_018991925.1 Homarus americanus
GACCTATCATTCTCTACCCTAACGAGAGAGATATGCAATTAACGAGAAGAGGAGAATTTTAAGCTAAGAGGCTGGGTGGGTGTATGTGAAGGACCTCGTGACCTGAATGGTGAGTGACGGCGAATCGGTGTTTGGTGAGCTAGGCCATTCCATCCTATTCCACCTCTTCCTCCACATCCATCCACTTCCTCCACCATCCTTACACACCTCACACCTTCCTCTGTACCTCAAGAATGGCGCCACGTATTCATCCCTAGACCACGCTGACCATAACAATACAGGTTTACCTTTGATAACTGTATGGCTAAAAAATAATAATGATAATACTTTCACTGTGACGTCCATAAATGAGACACGTGCAGTATACTAAGTTCCAATCAGTATTCCTCTCGTCTATCTCAGTATTCCTCTGGTCTATCTCAGTATTCCTCTGGTCTATCTCAGTATTCCTCTGGTCTAGCACTCTTTATAAAACATTATATGCGATATATCTTACTCAAATGTATAATCGTGTGTCATTTTATTTTTCTTAGTTCGTGAGCCTTAACCTTTACCCACAAGAAACAAAGTGAGTAAGTGAGTGTGTGTGTGTACGTCACCGTCCACAAAAGGCAGCATCACTGGTGGTGATCTTCACGTGCCCAGACAGGAGGATGTATGGCTTCCCGAGGGTGATCATTTATTATCCACAGCTGAACAAAACCAACAGTGGATGCCGAGACTGTCAACTCCTACACACACCCGCCAACACCGGACACACAAACATACTTAATATACCCACTGTTTAAAAGGCAACATACAGTACACGCAAGGATGACTATGATATCTGCCCAGGGTGTGCCAGTGAGGTGCGTTATGACTCGGTGTGCCGCTGCTGCCCAGGGTGTGCCAGTGAGGTGCGTTATGACTCGGTGTGCCGCTGCTGCCCAGGGTGTGCCAGTGAGGTGTGTTATGACTCGGTGTGCCGCTGCTGCCCAGGGTGTGCTAGTGAGGTGTGTTATGACTCGGTGTGCCGCTGCTGTTGGGCCCTTGTTTATAAAGGGATCAGTCGACCATTAGTTTGTGTTTCCTCTCTCTCCTTGTTGCTGAAGCGGGAGGAGGAGGCAAGCTTGATGGAGCAGAGTACGTTTCCAAGCGACTCTGGCCTCCTCCTCCTCCCGGTATGTCCATGTTCTCCTTCATGAGACGTGTCCTTATAGAGCTTCCTGAGGTCATAACAGAGCTGGATGTAGAGGGACTTGTTTTGGACGATGATTGACAGACCCCCCACCACAAAAGAGCCCGGTACAAGGTATAGTGTACAGGTAAGTCTGTCTCATTATCATCATCTTGATGTTAATAGGCTAGGCTCGGCTCGGCTCGCCTCGACTTGGCTTGTCTCGGCTTGGCTTCGACGAGAACACTGGAATTACTACGGCGATCCTCCTATTCCTGACCCACCTGATATTTAGAAGGCAGCGCTGGTTGTACTTCTTCACACACTTAAAAACCGAGGTCTGTAAACTAGTGACGCGCGCATCCCATCCACACACAGGAGTGGTATTTCTCATCGTAGAGTTAGACCATCACCTTTGTTTCCTTCTATTAAGTCTCGGTCAGTGAAGACAAGTATGCCGCCCTCTAGGCCCCGGCAACACACCAACTCCTGTGATGGACCTCCTCATTAATCTTGTCCTTGTGGTTCGTGGCCGCCAGAGTATGGGATAATCTGACCGACTGACAGACACACAACTAATGCTTATCCCTAACCCACATCACTTCCCATCGAGAGAAAAATAATAATAACAATCCGGAAATAATGTACACAATATCTTAATGAATGAGGAGGGGCGGAAGAGGAGGGGCGGATGAGGAGGGGCGAATGAGGAGAGTGGGGAGGGAGGAAGCGAGGGCGTTTATATTCTACTAAGGCTCTCTTGATTTCCAACTACATATATACAGTATCTACATAATTGTACGAGGTATGAAATAATGCCAGCGACAACATATGCAGCACTGAACAGAATAATAATCTGGTGTTCAGTTGTTTCCACGACTAATTTGGTGATGTATACTGACTGACTGACTGACTCTGAAGTGTGGATTGATTGATCGATTGATTGAGACAAATGACAAATTGACTCAGGGATGCGAGTGGACAGAAAGGAATTACTTTGATTTGTGGGAATAAGTTGATTATGAGGAACAACTTGAAATGGAGGGGGGGGGGAGGGACAAGACGAGAGATGACTGAGGAAAGAGACTGTCCTTCTCAACTAATGAATGACTGAGGAAAGACGAGTCCACTGCCCCCCTCATCCCATTCCTTTGAACCTAACACCTTTAACTCATTGATTTTATTTATGTAAGTGACTCAACAACGAGCTACAACTATTATAATATACAGTGTACTCAAAAATCTTATATTATGAACCCAGATCCTTCACCAGCATGTAAAAGAGTATGAAATGTAAACAAAATCTATGTCATGACCTCATCTGCCGAAACACAAGGTAATTTGGTCAAGTGGTTTGGGGGCAACTAACGTGCTTAAATGATACAAGTTAGTCTATAAACTAGAGAACATATATATAAGGGTGATTTAAAACTTACGGACACAACGTAATTGACGTGTTTAGGGTTAAATAATCTCTAAAGGTGTGGGTTTTTTATTACAGTATATACAATTTTTACGACTGATTTACACAAAAGTTCATTTAAATTCCTCTGAGGAGACGACCAGCACCGGAACTCATTTCTTCAACAACATCATCTATAAATACCGTACAGTTCACACGTTCTTACGGCTCCATACACCAAGGTATACATCACCCCGCCGACCTTAACGTCTGGATAAACACGCCATACTTTTTGTATACAGTGGCTCTGGCGCTAACTGGTGTAGCCGGGATAGTCGGTCTAAAACCCTGCATGAGATTTGAACGAGATATTACGTCATGCGAAAATATATATATATATATATATATATATATATATATATATATATATATATATATATATATATATATATATATATATATATATATATATATATATGAAAAACTATACATTTACGAAAAAAAATCTACAGGCAAATTTTATAAGACTTAAAATTAGTTTTAACAATACATTCGTCGTTTATTAGTAATTTTTCAAGATTTGGACAAGTGTTTCCCCCCCAAGATGAGGGTACGAAGACACACCTAGTGGTGGTAACAAATAAAATATATAAATGTTTTAGACCAATAATATTTCAAATTGGAAACTTTGATCCTCCTTAACATGAATCACTTTTAAAGGTGACGGGGTATTTGGGCTCATAACTATGAAGTAATTACAACCGAAAAAAAAATCCCCGGAGTGATAAAAATCTATACCACTTGATGAACTAAAATTACAACGGCCCGTTATCCGCTGGGTGGCGCGCAATTAACTGATCCACCCTTATAAATATTTATTACGTTTCCCCTTCTCCTAACAAGCATCACAACTAACTGACGATAACTGTTCCCCAGAACTGTAACTCTGGGTAACCGCCCACAAATGAATATTCCTAGTTACTGAAGACAAACAAACGTCAAAATATTTTCACTAAGTTGGCGCCTTTTTATATAACATAACGGTACCTCGTTAAATCTATTTTCCCACGATATGACATTGTTACCCAACTACAATTATCGCCAACCTGATATCGCAAATGTACACCTATTTTATCTTTATATTTCCACTTCCTCATATCGGAGTACACGATCAAAATATCACAATTAATGAGTTTCTCGCACCCTTATCTATGACGGCAGCCACTACGCTATTCACGTGAGTAAAAAAAAATCATTTAATTTAAGGAATAAAATCATGAGTTCAAAGTTGACAAGATACTACTTTTAGAACATGTGTAGCTATTTATGTCACCACCTCGGTCTTGTCAATGAGCCTAAATATACGTGTAGTACTGTATATCTCCTCAGCACACTGGATTTTTTTTTTTACATGTCTTCTAAGTTGGCAAGAGACACATTTCTTGGCCCATCTACACACTACACTATACGTCTTTATACACACAATCTCAAGACAGTATCGTGCCAGCTTTGAACCCCTGATATGAACCCTACGAACCCCCCAACCCCCTAAACCACACGGGTCCTTTACTATTACAGTACATTGCAAAAAAACTGTCTAACCCAAACGTTATTCATGATATCATATAAACATTAAAATTCACTCACTGTTTCAGCCATTTAGTCAGTTCTCCACGCACACATTTTGCTTAGTTTAATTTACAGGTATTACCACCCACTCCTACCAATACCCAACTTCTCGGGTATCAATATGCAGGTTCTTCCCCTTCCTCCACTACACTTCACATAACCAGCCAAATCAAACCCTTCATCCACAGCATAATCAAGTACAATACCCCAGTTATAAGTATAGATGATTCCACCATAAATGAAAGTAGAAAAGAGGCTCCACAAAGGAAATTAAGGATGTAGCGCGCGAAAATGATCCTCCTCGAGAGCCAATATTTTTTTTTTCCTCAGGAGAAAGACGTGGGACCTTTTCATTTAAACAGCACCTTCTACACACCAAACCCAAAAATTCAGCCTTCTCTTCCACTACACCAATTCATATCAATTTGCTTAAATATGTATAATTAATTGTAGTTATGCCAAGTCACGTTTTGAATATGGTTGAATAATACAGCAGTGAGGGCATGTCAGGATCTTATACGTGTAATCATGTGTAAGTCACTATGTATACAGTAACACCTACACTGTGACAAGTATGTTAATATTCCTGGATAATTATAAACATTATGATCTATACCAGGGGTCACCAAACTTTTTTCACAGTGGGCCGGATAACTAAAAGAATGACGAGCGCGGGCCGCATAATCATTCTGTTCAATACTTGCAAGCCAGAACGAAAGCTCTGGTAACGTCAGAGTGTAGGCGGAGCTACCACGAGCCGGGGAAGGACTTGGGATCCGGCCCACGGGCCGTAGTTTGGTGACCCCTGATCTATACCATATAGGATAAAACAGACCTATCATGGCTGCATTCCTAAGATACACTGAATAATAATAATTGTATATCGTAATGTACTGCCTCGGTTCACTTATGTACTGTGATTCCTAACCTTTCAACCTTTATCAACAGAATCTGACAGATATACTGTAGATAGATAGACCCACGGTATAATGACCCAAGTCAACTCAGCCAACAATAAAGCTGTCGACAACATGACCTGTCAACTGATATGTGCGTGGCGAAGTAACTTTACATACTTACCCAAAAGATACGCAACAGAGTGCGCCGTCACAGTTGAACCAATTATATTTTTGAAACTGATATTATGTTGCCTTCATCCATACTCTCTACACTTTCACACCACCGCTATACTGTTGACATCCCACTTTATCAACGGGTAAGCTAAGGGGAACCAGGAAAAGTTTGGAAGTTGTAATGTAGCAGCAGTGTAAACTGTGTGCATGTCTGATAAACAGTTCCACCTGCCTAACCAGACTTACCTTCTTACAAGGAACGACCCTCCCACACGTCACCCAACACCTCACCTCACTACCACCATACCTAACGCCTCGCTCTACTGATTCTCCTACTTCACCTTTTAATTTTTTTATTCATACTCTGCCATCTCCTCCACCCCATTCTCTTTTCCTCGCCTTCCCATTTACGTCGTATTATTGATGATAGAGTCGAACACGGTAGAATTAGGTCAAAATAGTGCAACACATCAAACAAAGGCTGAAGGTTTAACAGTTAATCTTACAATACATGGTGTAGACACACGCATAACGTGGAAGATATCACGCACAAGCACGACTTCTCCAAAAAGATAGAGAGAGAAAAACGCGAAAGGAATAACAAGGTGCAGTAATGGTGATGTGTACTTACGTGGAGGCGGCTGAGCAAGCTTGGGTCGGTGGTGGAGTTGCCGCTCTGCTTCGCTGCCTTCCAAAACTGTTTCTGGGCTGAATACCGGTTACTGGGGCAGATGCTGAACAAGCAGTCTGCCACACACACACACACAAAACAATACATTAGGTTATCCATGTAATTTGCTAACCCCGTGCACCTTACAAATTATTACATATAAATATTTTTAGTTCAACAGTTTCAAATTGCCTGCGTTAAGATTCAATGTAGAAGCCAACAGAAATCTCTAGACATACAAGAGGAGTTACAGTTTATTAAATCGTCCCATTTCTCTATAACGTAATATCAATTGGGGAAACTAGAAGGAGGGAAGGAATGAGACACAAGAAAGGTGAGAATAATAAGAAAAAACAGAAAATTTGAATACGACACAGACAATCAGTAACTTATTACTGTACTAGTCAAAGAAGGGTGGTGGGTTGGGTAGATGGTAGGCAGTGGTAGTTTGGCCAGGAAGTGGACATTGATGGGTAGGTGGGCAATGATGGGTAAGATAAGTGGGCAAAGATGAGTATGGTAGGAGGTGGGAAGTAATAGGTAAGGAAAGAAGTGGGCATTGATGGTTAGGCAGGAAATGGGCAGTAACGGGTAAGGCAAGAGGTGGGTAGAGCTGGTTGGGTTACTACCAGATTTTTTTTTTTGGGGGACATGGTACTTCAAGGTTTGCACTTCCAGCAACTGCACCCCTTCAGTGCAGACACTTTAAAGGTGACAATAAAGTTCTTTATTAAAAAAATAAATATAGAACTCAAAAGGCCAAAACAAAAATAGGAGGAAAGTACAGTACACTGCAATGTAAAAAATTATACTAATACAATACAGTAAGTCCTTTATATAAACACGCAAAACTTACAGGTTCAAACATTTTCCCCTTACCAACATCTGGCATCTTAATGTCACATACCTGTACGTACGGTATGACTTAGGTATATAAAATCAAATCCCAAATACGTTTCAAGTTACTGTACTGTACTGTATTACTGTATTGTACTCAGAATCACAACTCCAATATATGACAGCACTATCTTTGTTTAAACTCTATCAATCAATAAAAGCAACAGTGCTAAACACTCAACCAATCAGCACTCGCCTTTATTCTGTACAAATTTGTTCTCTCCTAATAAGACTTATTATTAGACATTAATATGAACACTTTACATAAAAAATATAACGGAAAAGGTCTGTGAGTGACAGTGCTGAAACGGAATCCATAGTACCAAAAAAAGGTATCACTTTGGACAGGAAAATGAAAGTGTTGTGGTGAGTGGAAGAGGATGTGTCAGGATGATATAGGTAATTCTTTGAACATGGCTACATTGACAATTAGGATAATTTGGGAAGAATTCAGACATAATCAAAGTTTCTGGCAAGACCAACTCCATTAAAGAAATACCAGGTACTTTAATACAATATACAGTATATAACAATGTCAATACCTACATGAAGCATTTACAATATATGTCACCCATACATTACTCACCCCTAAATTTCTTGGGAGGGTTAGTGAGGTCACCTGCATCTGGGCTCACCACACAACGGGCATCCACCAACCTGTGCAACAAAAGTAATAAATGACGTCATTATACATTACTTAAGACATTTTAGGTATGGTATACAGTACAGTATACAGGTATATAAATGCTTCATCTTGAGTCATCCTCCACTTTGCATATTTCATACAAATTCCTTTTTCCTACCAACAAGTTAAAAATAAGTTCCTGACTCAGAGTTTCTTTCATACCTATTAAGGATTCTACTCCACTACATTATGTCAATCATAGAGGAAACTAGTGCACGAGGTTCCACATAAATAATGTTCATGATGAATCACACACCAATTGCTTGAAGCACAATTACTGTACTGTACTGTATTCTGTCAAGCCTGTCCATGGACCAGCTTGAGTGCCTATGAGTCATCAAAGCACATTTCTCCACTTGCAGCCACACTTCTTCTGCAGGAAGTGGGACAACTCTATACAAGGCTACACCAAGACATAACCATACAGGGATTAGTCAGGGGTACATATTACAGTATGTAATGCCAATTTGGTATACTCTTTGACAGGTTGCACACCACAAAAATCAAGGCTCCCATGTTAAAATGATAAACTGTGTCCTTATGTGTACCTTGTTGTACCTCATTCCATACAAGCTTCATGAAAAAAAATGGTGACTACAAATGAAAAGACTGAATTTACCGAGCACTTCACATCTTATTTCTTTCTTGAGTTCATACAGTTTATACTGTATAGTATAGTATAGTATAGTGTATATATATATACGGTACAGTATATGTTATATGAGGGTCATTGATCCTAATCTCCACTACCTGAACCCAAACTTATCCACTAGACCAATCCCTCCCAACATATTTGAAAATTAATAAATATATAAGTGCCTGGCCTCGAAAGGTCTCTGACAAAAATCCAAGACCACAGACATCTGAAAGCGAAATCCAAGCACCCAAGACCTGCAGGGCCTGAAAAACTAGTCTCAAGACCTAGCTATATCACTGCTTTTGGATTAACATTTCCAATAGCTATACAGTACAGTATATACTTCTCTATTATTTATACAACACAATATGTTTTCAGATCATAAGTTTTTATTTTGTTTTTCAACTTACCAAACCTAACCTAGATTAGGTTTGGTTACGTTAGGTGAAAAAAATAATAATATATAATCTTAAAAGTTTTTGCAGGGATACAGCGTAATGGAAAAGTACAGTACATTGTACTAAGATTTTTTTTGCAGTTTTCAACTACCAGTATGCCTTCAGTATGATTGCTGGAGATATCATTGGTGTGGAGCTGCTTGTGAACAATGGTGTATCATTTTAAGAACACCTTTGGCTCCCCAACCTCACCCAAAGCCAAGCCTTCAGCAACACACAATGAAGCCATCAAAGAGTGACCTGAGTAGGAGAACACAACGTTTTTGGGTCATATCATCAGTATGCAAACAATGAATCCCAGCAAAATAAGTTAAGAGATAAAACTAATACTTTGCCACACACTACAAAACAGTACCCTGGTAGCTGCATTAAACTCCTGGATTATCCAGTGCTACAAAATTTTCAACTCCAGTTATACTACCATGATCTCCTCATGCAGTACCAGCCAGACATATTCTAGATTTACACTCAATAAATAATTCTTCCCAAGAAACAGTCTTCAGTCAATAGAATATAGACTATCCTCATGCAAAAGAGAGTTGAAATCTTCCCAGTATTGTGGCTTGTTTTACCCAATTGTTAAAGCTGGCAGAGAGAAACTATGTTCAATTTGAACAAGAACTCCAGCACTCTACCAATATTTAATGCCATAAGTGTGGACTCCATACTCTTGTAGAGCAAGTTGTCATGTCTTGATCTCTGCCCAAATAGCCAAACCCACAGCATTCCAGCCATGTAAACTCTCAACAAAAACTTCTTGGACACCTGGGCACGATGGATGTGAGAATGGGCAGAATGGGGCTTGTCATCTAGGAATGGTTGCAGATTCTTCGTTCATTTTTCAGACTGTATAGTGCTTATAACGTTCGAGAAGTTTTTGGTGCGAGTGTACATTCCCTTATACAGTACTATAGTATTAAAAATCACAACAACCTCATGAATGTTAGAAAATACAAACATTAAACCCTAAATACAAAAAGAGGCTAAAACACATGTGCATTTCTCTAGCTTGTTTATTGAGGGTTGGAGAACTCCTGTACATTTAGATTTCCTCCAGCTATGCTTGACGTATGACCGGGGTCATATGAAAAGCTTTACTAACTCTGGTTTGAAGTAAAATATTTGATAACCTTTTCTTTAACCTGGATTAATTAGTAAGCAATAAAGACTAAGGTGAATATTAATGGTTTAATTCCTATTTACCTAAACACTCATAAAGTGTCATATGATTAAAGCGGCATCCACGGTCTGCTGCTCTCGCGATCTAGAGCGGACTCCTGCACTAGCTTCTTAAATATACTTTGGCACTGTTGTTCTCTTCTTGGCAACCAGTGCCACCTTCATTAAGATTTTTTACTCTTTTGCTTTTTCCTGGACCAAAGCAAGGAAATATTTCTGCTGCAACTTTCCCTCTTGAGTAGGCTGTCATCTGCAAGAGCTCCACCATGTTTGCTTTTTATGGTTTGAGGTCGGAGATGAACATACGTGAGATGTGTGTGATAGTGCATTTTCAGAGACAGAGCAAATATGACAGGAGGATGGAGGAAAAATACACAAGTGTGACAGCTACTAAAGTCTATGGCTAGCAAGCTGACCAGTTAAGAAAATAATTTTGAGTAATGTTATACAGTATTCACAAAAATATGAAAAGATACTGTCAAGGGGCATTTAATTTACTGATCAAAATTATCAACTTCAATGAATGGACAGATAAATAGGTCTTGCAAGCCAATTGCTTACCCCAACACAGTGCAGGTCCTGTACTGTAGTTACTGTACATCCTAAATTCTGTGGTTCTATTAGGTACTGTATACAGTATATACAATAAATACGGTACAGTACTGGATACCTTGTCTAATATCTTAAATTAGTTCTGAATAAATATGAAGACTAGTTCTATCAAAATTTAAAAATCACTTACCCAAGAGTGCTAATGAAACCCGACACACTACCTTCCGCATAAAGGGACACAATGTCCCCCATATGCAGGAAGGAGGCAGATCCTTCAGGTCCCATGATGACTGCCCTCGCCACAAGTTGATCAAGTCTCTATCTCTCTGGGTCACACCAGGGGCATGACCTTGTTCAGTTCACACCTGATGGTGCCCCCTCATGTATGATGTCAGGACATCATCACTTACACAGTAGTCATCACTCTCACCACTTATTCATGCTACTCAGTCATCAGCTTACACTACACACAGAGGAAGACTCTACAAGTAGTGAAGTTTTAACCAAGATATTTCATATGCTGCTGCACCAATAACAATCTGAACATTAAAATACAAGGCAAATAGATCCAAGCTTCATAAAAGATGTGTTGCACAAGGTTAAATACTGTACAAATTAACAACAAACTTTTTCATATGACAGTACTGTATATACACTAGCAATGAGGTCCAGGAAATGATCACATTAGGTGATGTGCCTCCAGCAAGTACAACAAATTAAATGAAACATCTGGTGTCTTGCTTTACAAGTAGAAGATAACTTTAGTTCTTTAAAGTTAGGTTGGGTTAGTTTGGTTCAATTTATGGACGATAAATTATACAATATAGCAGCACAATATCTGGTACTTCAGGATGTTCCCAAACTTGCCGCTTATAAACAATGTCGTTCGTGATCTTACACCCATTATATACAAGATTACCCAATATCTAGTAGTCAGATTTCATGATACTGTATTATGTGGTCACTGAGTGAGTTAGTCGTCAATTTGGTACACAGGACGAGACTGCATCCAGACACAAATACCTGCACTTGGGTCAGTACACAGCTACTTTCCTAACAGATATAGTAACTTATCAATCATCCATACTAAGTAATTACTCCTCACACCTACAATAAGACCCATGACAAGTAACCTACATCACGGTTCACAGATGACAACAGAAGTGACCACCACACAAGAGGACCCAGACATCAACAACTATATTTGGAGAACAAAAATAAAAGAATCACATTACAGCCCACACAGTGTCTGTAATAATGCACACTATCATCAAGCTAAGGAGCCTACCCTCGAAACAATAACATTCTTCAGTATGTATTCTATGAGAATCTAAACTTTTATAACTGCAATAAATTACTAGGGGCTAATTAGAACTCGTCTCGCTGTACAGTTACTTGACGTATGATGGTCGAGAATGTAGTCAGACCACTCCCACCAGAGAAGACATTACTACCTAGACTGATTACCTTCTGTAAGGCCTAATCTTAGCTCCTCTGTTTCCCCACAAAGCATGTTATTTCCATGTATGAGTGAAGGGCCTGCCAACCCAGCACGCCCGCCTATTCACCATCCATCACATTAAAGAGCCACAGACGCACCACTTGTTATCAAGAGTTTCAAGTGGCTCAAACCTCTACAACTCATCGTCAAAATGACATTTCCATTATTACGTACCGCTCCCACTGGAAGAAAATAATATTAATTTTAATGACACCCTTGCAATTACATCTTGTACTTCCTCTGTGCGAAGTGACAGTGACAGACTGATAAGTTTAACATGTAAAGGTAACCTCTCGTCTGAAAATCCTGTTTCCACATATGTGCGCCAAGCACCGTCACTATCTAAGCAAGTAGCATATGTTGCTGCCCTTTAACCGGGCTATGCAATTGTTTATCCTCGCAACTGTACATCAACAATCCATGTTAAATGACACTGAATTAAGAAGAGTCACTAAACGCACTTAACACTCGGCTAAATGCGTATGGTCGAGGACACACAGGCCCTCACACTGGTCACAGCAGCACTGTGGCCCGCGTCTCACCCAGTCTCAGCCGCCAGTGTTGCCACCTTCAGCATCTTGGCCTCCTGTAAAATTATGCTAAGGTATGTAATTTTCGCATATATTTCTGATTTCCAATTTAACGTTCAACTCCCTACGAGACACTAAGATAATTTGATCTCGCATAATTTCATGCTCTAATATACAGAAATAGTGAAGCATTATTTACATACTGTAAATGAGTGGTTCTACTCAAGGTAGTCTTACTTTTATCCTCTTCACCACTGATCGGCTCGTTAGCCGCTTGGGCGATCGGTCACGTCTGTGTTACGCACTGTTGGCACGTACTGGACATGCACCGGCTCCTGAATGTACCTGAACCTGCTCCAGTGGTGGTCAAGTCTGGTCTTGAAAGAGCTCACACACGGTGCCGTCACAACACTCTCTGGTAGATTGTTCCAAGAGTTTACAACCTTCACTCCGAAAAAGTTTGCCCTCACGGTTTTCTGGACTTGCGGCTTCTTCAATCTTGAGCTGTGACCCCTTGTGGGGCGAGCGTCCGCCAGCTCCAGGTAAGGACACTCGACTGAGTAGTGCCCCCTGAGATGCTTATACACCTCAATTAGGTCGCCCCTTGCCCGCCTGTAGTATAAGCCGGTGCATGCCCAGTACTTGCCAACAGTGCGTCACAGACGTGACCGATCGCCCAAGCGGCTAACGAGCCGATCATTTGGTGAAGAGGATAAGGTAAAAAGTAAGTTCAGGCGCTCCAATCTCTCAGGGTAGTTGAGGTGCCGAAGTGCAGGCACCAGTCTGGTGGCCCTCCTTTGAACATTTTCAACCAACTAACAGTCCCTAGCATGGAGAAGCACTTCACTCCTGAAGACCGTTACGAGGGGACGGACCGTCTCGATATCTGAACGACCTTCTTATAAGACCTAATAATTTATTTGCCTGATTTACCTTCTTCTTGCAAGTTGATTACACATAACTGTAGAGGAAATTGTAGAACAACAAATACAGAAAACTATCAGATATATTTTGAGTAAGAGTTGTGAACTTATATAATAACCTAATTGAGAATGTTGTGATGACACCGTGTGTGAGCCAAGGACTATAAACATCTCTAATCCTTGGAACACTCAAGAGACTGTACTTTCTCATTACAGTACAGAATTTAACAACCGTGCGCAATAGAGCACTGTCCGACCCGCTTATTAGCTGGTGAGTGGAGAAGAGGTTGTAGAGCAGAAATTATTTTAATATTTGGAGACTCATCTTAGCCATTAATTCTAATGCACTAATAGAACTCGGTGAAACTATATGTAACGAATTACCATAAAACCACTCACGTCTTATTCATTATCTCCAATACATTTTGATGTGAGTTTGTCCACCCAAATTAACAATATAGCACTAACTCCCTATGTTGCCGAATGCTGCTATGAATAGCAAAATGTTATTCTTGAGTTTTTTGCTATATTTGCAATGACTTTCTTCTGCAAGAAACGTGGTATAATTGTTGAACGTCAGAAAAACATTAATTTATTCTAAATCAATAAATATCGAGTTAATTTAAATAAACAGATTTTTTTATCAAAATAGGGAAGCTGTAGATCACAGAGAAATGCTAAACTTAACATAGTTTTATATGGCATCACTGGCTGTCACCCACAGGTGGTTACTGGAAGAATAGAGCAAATTTGGTGCCGCGGACATAACTATGTAAACTATGGATCAATAGGCTTTGTGTCTATTGATTCATGGTGTATTTTAAATCATTCCTCGATCACAAATGAAATAAATTCTACCCTACTATTGCGAATCGGCTAATTTCCAATAAATAAATAAAAAATTGGTACAGTATATGGCATCTCTCGCTGTCTATACTTATACAGTACATATTTTAACCTGTTCTTATAATTATTGCTGATGCTCTGCGGCCTTGTTCAATGATTACAGTATATAATAGGGTCATTCTTTTTATCGATCAATTACCAAAGACTATAATGTATTGTCTCTGATCAGTTACAAGTATATTCTGGACGAAGGCGATATAGGCCCGTGATCATCCAGTTGCAAATCTTATCTCACTAGTAACCGTCAATGAATATTATCGCTAAGAAATAATTGGTTGAATATGAATAATTTACTAAAGAAAAAAGTTTAAAGTAAAAGCCATTTGGGGAACATGTATGTGCGAGAGAGTTTAGTTGGTATCACTGTCGCTGAGGTTTTCAAATAACATACAAGATGGCTGAGACAACAGTGGACGCCCGGGCTCAGCAAGTGTTGGAATTATTGTCCAAGTTCTCTCTAGAAAAGCTCGACCACAGCTGGATAAAATATGTTATTGACTCAGACTACACAGAGGTGGAAGATATGCCATCAGAGTTTGAAGACCACCATTACAGCACAAATTTAAGCGGTTTGTTTAGTGCTGTCATCAGTTGTTGTCGCCAGTGGGTAGATACACTACCACCTATATCCACTGAAAATAGTGAAAAGAGACTGTCCTTTACCAACCTTGACGTTAATGAAGATACCACCTTGCACACGAGGTTTTGGATTGATTTGTCTGAGGATGTGAAAGGTCTGTTGGCACTGTTGTTTTATTACAGTTACCGTGGTCAGCGGTATGATGCCAAAGAGGCTGACCGTGAACTGGGCATCCAGGCTGCTAGTTTGTATTTTCTTCTCCTATCTATCCCTGGCAGTAATGCTTTTCGAGTTTTCCATCCCGTTTTGTACCTCAAATCTCTTGATATCATGCGCTTGACCACAAAGCTGCGAGTTGGAGCTTCAAGCCCGAAGAAGGGCCGTCCTAGTGCCTTGCGTGGAAGCCAGCGGAAGTCGCACGACGACCACTTAGTAGCTGATGCTGATGAAGATGACGATGCTGAAATGGCCATGTTGACCCCAAATGAAGCAAATAAATTGATAAGATCTTTGAACATCCTTTTAAATGATTTTTTGAGACTAACTCAAAGATTTTCATTGAAGCATTCGCCAGAGTCTCTGGATGAAACTATCAGTATTCTGATAGATGTTTCTCGCTGTGAAACCAACAACGCTCAAGCAATATTTATTGGAAGGCATGGCTCGGCAACTGTTACAGCCTTGACATATAATGCCTATGTTGCTCTACAGTCTGTATGTAATGTCATACATGGTAAAATCAAGAAAATAGTCATCATAATCATGAAACACATTTTGTACAATATACTTATGGTTTCCAGAGGATCGTCGGACTTGTCGACCCGCTCCTTGGGAGTTATCCGGGACCATTCACAGATTTTTGTGAAATATATATTGACCCAGGTAAAGCAAGATGCATATGAAGGGGTTTATATTCTCATCCAGCACCTCTGTATCCGTGTACCTGACAGGGCAGAGTTTCGACAGAAGACCGCTCAGTCGGTGGTGGAAATTCTGCGTTATCTTCCCATTCAACTTTACACACATCTTATGAAATGGTTCTTCAAGTTCTCACACAATGAGAAAGCAGGTCATAGGTTGTTCCTGTTGGAAGTGATATCCAAGATGTTGAGGGAAGAAGAGCGGCACGCCGAGGGGGAGCGAACTCCCGGAGGCCAAGAACGGGAAGTTCGTCCTCATAGGTCAAGGCTGAAGTCAATAACAGAGGAAGGTGTGGAGGAAAGTGATGCGGAACTCAGTTTTGTCAATGTTTCTGCAGATCATCCTGTGGAAGTTCCACCAGATCGCAACATCCTCTCACACAAGTTCTTGCTCAGTATTATTTTTTCAAGGTGCCGTGACAGTGCTGCCACGGTCCGCTCAAAGGCACTTGCTCTTCTAGCCGACTGCACCTTTTCAACCAATCCTACCATAATGCTTGCTATGAAGCAGATTTTCTTTCGTGCCCGGCCGGCAATGTTTGCAACACCACATATTTCAAATAATAATATCAACCTTGAGTCTCCAATTGAACTTGATGGAGAGGATAAAGACCTTGAACTGCCCAATGCTGCAAGAGTGGTATCAATGTTGCACAGGAGAGCACTGGATGACAAGGTGACAGTGCGGAAGTCTGCGCTACAAGTGTTGGAGAACTTAATGCGTCTTGACAACGAGATGCTCACGGAAAAGAATTTGGAAGTATGTATGCTGACTACTTGTATGTTGTACATTCAGTAGAATCTGTTGATAAGTAGTGAATTTATTTGTTATTTTGGTATTATTTTACTTTAGGACATAGCATGCCCCAAAGTTATAACTACTGAAACATTTAGATCTCCCTATTCTGAGCATTTTGAACCCCATATATCCCAGGCGGAAATGGATAATAGCGACACAATTGAATTCAATTGATTTTACATATTTTTCAGTCTTCGTCTGTGAGGAAATGTTATCGGCGCATCACGCATGCGCAATATTGACTGACGTCATCCAGTCGTGACCAATTATGTTTTGATATCATCATGCAAATTTTTTCGACCAATCACATTGGATTTTTTTCAAAGGAAGCAGCCTGGGTACTATTTTTATTTCATTGACTAATCTCACAATAACCATGGTGGAGGTTGGTTGTCATTTGTGCTCCTACAATTATTTTAAGTTTATTGCTGAGTTTTACGAGAAAGATGACCAACCTAACCAATTCTTACGTATCCCTGGTCCTTCCACTTCTAACTAAGGTATTGTACTTTCGGACATGGTGCGCCCCAAAGTTTTAAACTACTAAAACATTTAGGTTAGTCTAAGCTAGGCCTACTGAGGGTCCGCGACTAGGTGTTAGGTTAGATGACCACCCAAAAACCCCGATTTCCCAGGTCTCCCCCCATTATTGTTGGGGGGAGGGGGGTGGGAGCAAAAACGAGCAATTTCCGCCCAAATGAAGGTCAGATTCGTTTAAAACACACCAAAATACACTGGAAAAACATATTGGTCAACCCCTAGGGACTCATGTCCTAAAGTAAAAATTTACCATTATTTTTAGATATGTTAAGGTTATTTTCATAAAATGGCAAGAATAAGGGTAAGAAGTGATTGTTATTTGCACTGGTGATGATAAAGACAAAGAGTTGCCATTACACTTAGCTTAACCTTAGTACAGTACTATGCATTTAGGGTATTTACACAGGGAGGATTTTATTGGGAGAAACAGACAGAAAATGTTCAACGTGCTCTTACCTGTGTGAGATGATTGAACAGTGCCCCCTTGATATACCTCCATTAAACATGGTCATATTTAAGGACAGTGGTCAGGGTTAACCAGCTATCTTATAGAAAATATCTAGAGAAGAAAATTTTTAAAAAGAAAATTATAATATCAGCAAACTTATTGTTCCATATTTTTTTTTAGTTGAGAACTTAAGTTCGTTTCCTTATGGTGAAAGTTTTGTGCTGTATCCTGGTTTTATAAGTTCCAGGATGGTGAAATTTTGCAGCCCAGATATACTTAGGTAACTCGGATGACTGTACCTTTATTTTAGCAGGATGGGGATACTATATATTTGTGTTGTGTTGAACCATAATAAGGTTTGTATGTGTTTCCAGGTGTTGGCAGAGCATTGTCGTGATCCGGCACTGCTTGTGAGGAAACAGATCATAACATCTCTGTCAACTCTTATGAACTGTTACCCTGAGCATGAAACTGTTATCTCAACCTGGATCATGGGTGTTATTCCTCTTATTCTTGATCCTGAGGTAAAAGTTCAAGAACGTGTTGTCGAGGTAAGGTGATCTTTTTCCTGTGTGGGGATATGTTGTAAGATTCTCTATTGTTCTGCTTTCTTTGGGCTATTTAACAAAAATTGTAGCTATCAGAACAGTATGTAGCCAACGGGGCTGATCCGTAAAGGATACATCCTATATACAATACCATTATCTTACATCATAAACAGTTACAAAATGTAGGCATATGTGTTGGGACCCAGTTACAGCAAATAAAATCCGACTATACTGTACCTGTACTGTATATGAATCCTTATACAGTAATTTATTTTTAGTAACCTGAGAAGAATTATACAGTACTGTACTGTACTGGCATTTTAATCTTAGAAAACAATTTGACCACCACCTTGATTTTTTCTAAAGAGGGAAATTTTTTATTGCTCATACCTTAATACATATTAATATATGTAGTGTGAACCTATAGACACAGTATGATTAGTTATACAGTATAGTATAGTATACTGTACTTGAATTATGTGAGTGAGAATCTGAATTTACTTGATTCCATTATTTACTATACAATTATGACTTCTGTTCACTCCAAATTTAGTTGAGGTTCACATGACAGCACATACAGTGATTGTTTTGCTTGTTTTCAATTTCTTTCAATTTTTCTGATCTGTAATTTATTTGACAGGTTCTTGACCAGCTGCTGTTCAGGAATTTGTTGGTCCATGGTCACCCTCAGTCAGGAACTCCAGAAAACAAGCTTCCTTGGCTCATTCTTGGTGCCATCATAAAACGGAGCTTTCATAAGTTCTTCAACAAAGCTCTTGTTATGTGGTCCAAGTCAGAATTTGTGAAGTAAGAGCTCATTTGCATTTTTTTTTTTATTTATTTTTAAGATGTGTAATAAATCCTGTTTGTGACAACATAGGAGCATCTTATATTAGGGATAAAATGATGTAGATTCTGTTTGTGATGACTTATATTCTGTGCTTATAGCACAGTATTTATTTTCAGCCCAAAATCATCCAATCTCACTTTCATCTTAGCCTCATTTTACTAAAAGTTTCCATTCCAGAAAAGCTGAGGTACTTTCGTACTTAAAATAAAAGCTTCCCCGAAGCATCATAAGACAACACAAAATGGTACAAAATATGTTTTAGTGACAGTTTATGGTGTACTGTACACAATGATTACAGGTCATTAATAAGCATAGCACAGTCAATTCTCGGGATAACGGACTAATTGGGGGAAGACCGTTGTCACTAAAGCCAAAAATCCGTGAAAACCGATTGCCCAATAATTATATTGAATCAAAGGGGAGAAAAGGGGGTTTGAAGTACTGTATCAGGTATTACAAAGTGAGAGGAGATTTTATTACAGTAGGTATCGGAGTACGTGAGGGTTACGCTCCTGGGATCCCGTGTATGTGAGAATTTCGTGTATATTCAGGACCTCCTGTACAGTATATACAGTACAGATGTACGTATAACCCATTTTTTATTCCAGGGTAACCGCCGTGCAACTTCAGAATTAGATACGCCACTTTTTAGGAAGTCCAATATCTTGACTTTTTCTTCAAAAATTCTCAGTACTAGCTGGGAACATGGCAAAAATATGAATTAGTTTATTATCAAACAATTGAAATGCATCACAGAAACAAAGTTTCTGTATTGCCTAAATATAACTTGTTTACTTCTATCTATTTTTGTAAAGAAATGTTTCTTCTCTGTATTAAGGCCCAAGGTGATAAAGTTGGTACGAAGTCACATTGGCAAGGAAAACAATGAGGAAGCCTGGACTTTACTGGCACTACTCTCGACCTATATCACGGTGAAGGATGCTACGTTTGCTGTGGATTACTTTGAAGAACACTGTCAAGTTAATTCAGAGGCAAGTACTTACACCCTTGAAGGTCCTTGCACTATTAATGTCCTGGGCAAATTACTTCAGAGAATATTTCTTGGCTGATATTACCACATTCACATGCACCTCTTGATCACATTTGGCATAAGCCTACCATTCAGCTGAGTCCTTCTGTACTGTTCATGTTCTTTACTTACATTGGTGTATATACAGTATTCAGAGTTGTGTGCATGTCTGTGATGCTTCACCAATCCATTTGGACTTTGTTTCAAGCACTGCTTTATCCAATTATCTTGTCAGGTAGACATGGTCTTCAACTGCATAAGTATATAGTACACAGAGGAGGCTGCTAAAGTTTTGTGTACAGTATTTTTGTTGAGAGGCGTAGGTGGGATAGTGTTGAGTGTGTGGGAGTAGTAGTAGTGTTCTGTAATGCATACGTGGCTTTAGTGGAACCTGTTATTGTGGCGCAGTTGAATTTTTGGTATACAGTACTGAAATTTCAAATTCCATTTCAAATGTTTTTTTCAGGTGGGATCTTACACTCTCCTACAAGTGTTAAAGGTGTTAAACAACAGCATCAAGCATGTGCCAGGGGATCGTGCAGAGGCCTTGCAGCAGCAGCTTCTAGAACCAATCACCAGTTTTTCTGTGGGAGCTGAGCTCATATCCCACATGATGGATACCATTACTCTTCTCAGCTATAGTCTGCATGGTGATGATGTAGAAGGTATGAATTCTATGTTTGTATGTATTAATTGAGGATGTTCTTTGCATATACTAATATAAAAAAGGTTTTATTTTATGCTATTTTTCTCATTTCTTTCTCAATGGTTCTTGGTGGCTGGAATAAAGAGCAAACACTCCTCTTTCTTCTATTTAATACTTTTTCATTTCTTCATCATTTGGCTGGTTAATGCAATTCATTCATTCTTTTATACTGCTATAAAAGATGTGTTCTACTCCAGTACTCCCCCTCTCTCAACAAGTCCCAAATCAAACATCTGGTTTACCTCTAGCTTCATGCAAAGTAACATACCCACCATGTAGCAACTGAGGATGTGTGCAGTAATCCCTATTCATATATTTGCAGAAGTTCTTTTTTATTTTGTGACTAATTTAAATCTTAAGCCATTACAGATTTTTATGACTAAGTATATTCATATGTTTCAGGTCAAAAAGCAATAGAAAAATGGGCAGCACCGCTTCTGAAGAACTGTGATGAACATTTAAAGCATATATTGTTTGAAAGGGCTAAGCCATTAAATAGTGTTGGTGAGGAGAAGCTTTTCAGGTAAGGGCCCTCATAGTGCAAGATTCTTGTATACCATAAAGAACAATTAAAAGTAAGCAGGATTCAATAATGAATAAACAATGAAAATATTTCTTAAGAGGAATTTATCTAAATTAATTTTTACCTTTGACATTGAATTTTATCAACAGACACTTGTTCACCTTGGGAGAGACATCCATGCTGTGTCCACAGAAAGTGAACAAGAGGATGTTTCTCATGCTTCAGAGTATCATTTTCCACCAGCCTGGAGATAAGTTCACTACAACAACTGCTCCATCATCACAAACACAGAGCTCCCAACCCACCACAATTACTTTTGCTCCCACCACACGTGTCCAGGTGATTGAAGTTGTCAATTTGGAATAAAAAAATTTTAATGAATATAAAAAATAAAATTTTTATGCTTTTACTTTTTTAAATGATATGGGCAAAATTGAATAATAAATGATCTTCTAGGCATTAGCTGTGGTTACATTAGGCAAGATGTGCCTACAGCATGAGGATCAGGCCAAACGCATCATTCCTGCTTTGGGGAAGATGCTCGATACAACAAAACATTCAGCTATCAAGATCAATATTGTCTTTACTTTGTCAGATATGTGTGTCAGGTGAGTGTAAAGAGTTTACTTTCTTACTCTTATTATTTCTACTTATATATTGATCACTTTATAACTTCATTTGTCTGTTACTTCCTATCAAGTAGACATAGCCTTTGTTTCTACAGTAAGAATGAGGATGGAGTCTGCCAGGATTGTTGGCATTGCCCCTCATATAACTGAATTTATTCACATGTTCTAGCTTGCAGCCTAAGATAATGCAGGTTTTTGTTTTATGAGGTTTGGAGGTTTTAATTATTCAGGTTTTTTCTTATGTCATTGTAGAATAATGGATGGCCACTATATACTACATAATTTTTTATTTTACTACTAAAGAGTTTATTGCTTCATTATCAAGAAGATTATTAATGGTTTTTTTTTTATTCATACAGGTATGCAACATTAGTTGATCCTTTGATGCCTCAAGTTACAGCATGCCTTCGTGATCCAGACATCAGAGTGCGCCGTACGACACTGACACTGCTCATCAATCTGCTGCAGGAAGATTACCTAAAATTAAAAGGATCCTTTTTTTACAGAATTTTACAGGTAGGAAGTACTGTATGACCCTTTGGTGTGAAATTATTTATCTTAGGTAGAGTTTGGCCATAAATACTTGACGTTGAAGACTTACATGTTTACTTGATCTTTATATGTACACACTAAACACTGTTTATTGTATTGGGATGATCAATAATAATCAAAATACAGTATAAACTATAAATGAAGATACAGTAGTGGCATCATTACTAACCTGTATTGGGTAAAGTCTAGTTATGAGAAGCAATAACATATTAAATGAAACCGCTGCATTTGCCATCCAAACTAATCTCATTTAAATTATACCAGGGTGGCTATGCGTGATGCAGCCAGCATCTATGCCAGTGGTTCCTAACCTTTTATGGCTGCGAACCTAAATTTCACAACAATACGGTGTCGTGACCCTCAGGCATATAATATATTATGTAGCTTGAATGTTAAGCAAAAACTTGTTTGACTATGATAAGTACTATTTTTTTTAATTGTCTGAAGGCCCCTCGCGACCTGAGGTTGGGAACCGCTGATCTATGCAAATGGCTGCTGTGTTAAACTTTCATTTAGATTTTACTTATTGGTTTTAGCTGCATATTTTTGTCTTATTGATGCTTTTATTATGTTAGGTAGTAAATTATTGCAGTTGTGTACAGTACTATTTATCATTGGTTAGGTAGGTTTTTTGTTGTTCTTGTTCGGGAACTGATTTCATAGAAATGCCAGTGCCTCCACAATATCATATTTAAGTGAATTTGGTAGATGCATGTGTGTTAATGAACTACTTTAGAGCTGTACAATATCTTTGAACTATGGGGTGTTTACGGTGTGTGGGGGGGCTATGTGAGGTCCACCTAAGTCATCCCTTAACTCAGTGTTATAATAGGTTTGCTCTACACAGCATTTTCTGGAAACAAAACCCCTGCATTAAGTGAGGGGCATTGTGTATATATATATATATACTGTATATATATATATATATATATATATATATATATATATATATATATATATATATATATATATATATATATATATATATATATATATATATATACTGTATATTTATTTCCTTTTTCTTTTATTTTCTTTTTTCTTTCAGTGTCTTACAGATGACCATGAGGATATCCGCAGTACTGTTATCTTCTACATAACAGAACGATTATTGAAACGCTTCCCAAAGATTCTGAATCAGCACTTCATTGAATGCATTTTTCACTACAATTGTTATGAGGTAAGTTATTAGTATAGAGGGGTTTGGTGAGATGGCAGTGACTTGTAAGAAAGATGCAGGAGAAAATGATAGTTACGGGGGTGTGGGAGGGTTGTTTAGCTGATGTGTTAGGTAGAGTATTTATATTCCAACAACACATTTCATTCTCTGTGGTAGTGTTTGACAACAAGAAATGGCATGTAGGAGTAGCACTTATATCATCTAGCTCCAGGAATGGTCATGCAAGTGATTTTCTCTTTATATACAGTATGTATAATGTACAGTATACTGTACAAGTACAAATAACTACCTGTATGCCTGAAAATGCCTTCACAAACTTAAAATGTGTTAACTTTTTTACACTCCGTGTGGGTGGGACGGAGCAGCCCAAACTTGATTCACTTTGGGTGGATGGGTCAACCCCACCATGGGAGTTGGTAGTGTTAATACTTCAGGGTGTAGTTTAGGTAAAAGGTATAAAATTTGTTGTAAGGCAAACTTTCTCATCATGACACAAGTGTTTGAATCATATACTGGTACCCTGTACAGTAGTTCAATATTAGGAGACAGAAGGTAAGGAACAGAGCTTTATTATACTGTATTGTACTGGGATTCCTGCTTTCTGGACTATTTAGTGTATTGGTTAGTCCAGTAATGTACTACAGTATTTACATTTATGACAACAATTCTTTAATCCTTGAAACTTGCTGTGCTGGTAATTACTATTTTTGGAGTTTGAGCTAATTTTGATTGTTCTCGTTCCAGGAGCATGAATCATACAACAAATTTACACAGAGCTCCATGGAAAAGGAATTGTTCTCCCTTGCGGGCAAAGAACACACAAAAGATCGTCACCTGATTTATCGCTTTATGCTGGACCACATGCCTGATGACCAGCGCTTTTCTACAACCCAGCGCCTTTGTCAGGATGTTCTTGGTGAATACAGTACCTTAAATTAATTGTAAAATTAAATTACAGGGATTTTAATTTAGATGGATTAACCACTTGAGTTATGTACAGTTGGAGGTAAGGGGGAAGATCAAGAAGATGATGGACTAAAGCATTGTGTCAAGTGGGTTTTGGGGGTAGATATGATGCTAACTTTATGTGGAGCAGCAGGGCCTTATGGAAGGGGAACACCATTGTAGAATACAACTGTTAAAATAAATAAGTGCTTGATTTAGGTTACCCACTTTTCTAGCAGGAAAAGGCTTGAAATGGTGAATAAGAATTTGGTATACATTACAGTACAAGGTATTTATATTTTCCCTCTATTAACAAGTTGTATGTTTCCTTGAAATACTTACATAGGTGGAGTGGTTGATGGGCGTATCAAACTGACACCATCTAGCCTACCCATGCTGCAAGACACACTCACGGTACTAAGCTGTGATGAGATCAAGCTTGCCTCTTTGAAAAACAGACCAGAGGATGTTGACCAACCAACAGATCAGGCTGAGCAAGCAGCTATGGCAGGGATGGTCATCAAGAAGACCATCATCTCTCAGGTTAGATTGTTTTTCCCTGATGATACCTCTTCAAGTTTAACACTATTTAATCATGAAATGGTTATAGTGTTGAGAATATTGTATTTCAGATAGTTTATTGTGGTTATCCCTCTCCGTGACTCGGGAATAGGTACTTGCGATCAGTATATCATGGATGGAATTTTATTGTTTATTTTACAAGGAATTTCAAGGATTGTATGTGATCATTTTTGGACAGTACCCCATGCTACATTAACACTGGACTTATCCCCTTAACCTGGTGTAGGTAAGTATAAGGGTGATGTGAATTTGCAATATGATTTGTTAATGAAATACAGGATCAAGAGAAAAGGGTAACATCCTTCCCAGCTTCTTGATGGCTCTTGTTAACAGGAGCATCCTGTCAAGGGCAACAAGCTAGAAATGGAGATGTGATTCTGAAATATTATTGTTTACCAGTCAGTACCCAAGCAGCTCATACAACTTCTCTCCTCCCTGTGGTTGGACATGATATTAGTTGTCTAAGGAGACATCTGGTGACTTTATAGACTTACTGCCTATACAAGGCAACCATAGCAGCCTTTTTTGGGGAGTTAACATTAATAAGAGGGATGAGTGATTGTAAGTTCAGCCCCCAGCTGTCATGCAGGAGTAGTGTACTGTGCATTAACAGGAGCTTCTTAGCTGTGGGCTCTGCTAGAAAATAGGATTTGAGGATCAACCTTTTTTTAAAGGCCATGATAATTACAACAATTAACCACGTGTTCCATTTGTCTGTTCATCTGTTTGTTTTGCTTCATGCTCAAATCTTTGTCATTGCTCTAACTTAGCAAAAAGTATGATTGTGACAAGCAGGGGAGAGTTAACTAGAAAATATATTAATATTTGAAGGAGAAAGTTGCAAAGAATTAAAGATGAACCATATGGGCATTTCAGCAAAATTTTCCCATTCTTTTTTAATGTATATCAAGTCTCAAAGTAAAATTTACACTCGGATTTAGTATCCATCCAACTGTAATGAAAGAGGGAGAAAAATGAATTGTGTAAGATATTTTAGCGTATGTTGTACTTCCATACAGCTTCTAAAAGCAGATTTTTAGTGCCTCTGAAAAGAATAGAATACAGTAGTTTGCTTTAAAAAGGATTTTTTAATTCAGCATCATTGAATGATGATTTTCTGGACACTTAATTCTCTATGATTAAGTTATTGTTGTTCCTTAGACTGTGATGTTGATAACTTAGCTAAATATCTTTAATACATTTTTCTCAGGATCATTGGATTCCCAAGGTAACCACGAGAAAGTTTCTCATTTACCTTAGCTTTCATTGTTACTATTAATTTGCCTTGTCTCAACACTAAATACTGTACATTATTGTTTTTCATTGAAAAGTGAAAGCCTATATTTAATTTGTATACAGCAACATTTTAAACTACAGTATCATATTTATATAGTTTTAGTATTTGGTTTTTGCATGACAGTGTTGAGATAAAACATCAAAGCATATGTCATATTTTGGCATTTTAACATAGCTAATATCATACTACACCATATGCCAAGTTCAATGTCATCAGTTCACCCATATGTTGTTGATCATTACCACATGGATCAACTTTTAAAAATAATATTGTAAACTTTGATGAGCTTTGTTTGCTGTCATGATAATGTTGTCTATTGATAGTAATTTTTTTTTCCATATGCATGTGGCCATGTATAGACTGGTTTTGTTGTATCAAGACTGCTTACTTCTAAAATTTCCCTTTACTTATTAAGATGACATTAGGTGCATGAACTGTAAAGTAAATATGGTTAAGTTCTTAAGTATGTGATATGAAGACATTTTTATAATCCTGATATAAAACTACTGTATTTTAGAGTGACATAATCTCTCTATATACTGTACCTCATTCATTTAACCAAAAACTACAAATGGGGTGAACATAATACAGCTAGTGCCACTTAGGAGTATGGGTCAGGTTATGCCATGTCTACCTACATCAGTACTGTACTGTTGCTATAACAATAGTGATGCCCTCAATATATCCATATACAACCCCTGGCTAAGTCCACCAACTTGATTTATGTTCAGTATACAGTACAGCCGATGGACAGGGGTGACATTCACTGTGACTCCTTCCTGTTCACCTCTTGAGAAGTTAAGTGCAGTATAGGTATCTGGATATTTTTTGGGTACTGTACTTGGGGATCTGTCAATTGTTTACTGCTGTGTTATACAGTTCAAATTTTTCTTGCAGAGAACTTTTCTTCTATAGAGTTTTTTGGTATGTGGCAGGATAATCAAGGCAACTGTCATTAAATATTACCTCACAAACATTTTACCTTAATCTGCTTTTTTATGGAGCATTACTCCCACTCATGGAAACCAACTCTAATAGTTTTTTTTTTTGGGGGGGGGGGCTAATTAAGGCTGGTAAATTATATCATTACTGAATGTTTTATACAACATCAGTGTGAATTCCTTATGGAGGCCACAAAAGTCCAATAAGTCAATAATATTTTGACTAGTGTAACCATTGCAAGAATTGAGGTCATACAGTACAGGGCAACACCTATTGTGGTCTCACCCATGTGTGTTGTGGGTTAATGTTCAAATCATCAATAGTGTGAAATATAGCACTGACTATATTTAGTGTTCCACTCTGGTCCCAGCTAGTAGTGATCCTTCACATGGGTTTGGCTCACTTGCTAATTCACCATGTGAGGTGGCCACTAAGTGGCTTTCCTAAATCTCAGTGCTAACCACTGTTTGGCTCACCACATGGTAATCGAAATAATGGCATGATGTTTAAAAGTAATATCCTCTGTAAAACTACCACGATACATGTGATTGCAGTTGACAATTGCGTAGTCCACTTGGTCTTTTCTGTATTTGTGTTGTAATGTTTTGTGATATTAATATTTATGATATGCAGTTCATAGTATACTAGGTTGCATGATTCCAAGCTAAGAATGTGTTATTTGTTCTTCCTTTTTTTTAATAATGTTTCTATGTTTATATTATGCTGATGTGCTCATGACTATATTATGTTACGAAGAGAGAGAGCGAGATTGTTACTGTTGGTAAATAAACTGAATATAGGTAAATGGCTAACTTGCTGTTTTGTATTCTATAGGTGGTGAAGCGCCATGTTATTGAAAATATTGTACCCATTCTGATTGCCATGAAGCATAAGTTGGAAGAACATCGATCACCTCTGATGAAACATCTCTTACTCTACCTGAAGGAAATTATGAAGGATTACAAGAATGAGGTAAGCAAGTTAAAATTCTTCCAAAATTATATTTTCCTTCAAACACACATTGTTGACTGTCAGGACTGTATATTCCCCCTCACAGATAAGTACAGTATTGACATTTTACACTTTATCGGGCTTCCTTATACATGGATTGATAAAGTTCCTCCAACGCGGATTCACCCAAGTAATCTAACTCCCATGCTGGAGGAGGGCTTACTGAATTGCATCTTGAATATATGCTATTCCCATGGCTACTAAATGTAAGAGAACTTCATATTCATTTAGATCAGTGGTTCTCAAACTTGTTAACATGACACTCCCTTTTGCTTTTTGTGAAGTCCTCTCTCTCTCTCATATAAGCAAAATTAATTAAAAAATTACTAAAGGAGAAGAAATCCAGACTAAAACACACAGTTTGAGATAAATCTTAGCATACCGTAACTGATGATGAGGGAGGATCAGCGGCTGGTAGTGTTGTGTGAGAGTCAGTATAGTATCCATGACATGTACAAGACACGTAAGGAAAGAGAGATGAAATGATAGGGGTGACTGCTGTACTTTGGTTTTGCACGGATGTGTGGAAGATTCAAATGGGGAGAGTTACTCCTGAAAGGGTTTCTTCATTATATTCTTTTTGAGCAAAAAATAGCAAATTTTGGCAGATGGCTTCACGCTTCCCCTGTACCCACCTCACGGCCCCCAAGGAGGGCGTGCCCCCCCCCCAGTTTGGGAACCACTGATTTAGATGATATTCTAAGCCATAGCCAACAGGGTGAAACAACCTTTAAATATACTGGCACAATTCCATTCAGTTACCTATTCCATGTAGCTTTTGCTGATCAGTGTCTACTGTGTACTAAACTGACAGTACAGCACATAAAAGTATTGGATATTTTCTTGAATGTGTTTGTGGCTTGAGGCCTTAATCTGCTCAATGTAAATGAGAGTAAACTAAAGGATGATAGGTCAATGTTACTTAAGCTATTCTTATCTTACAATAACATTAAATAACAGTTTCAGTTTTGATCAATCATTCAAACCCTCAGGTGAAGGAGATTCTGACAGGAGACAAGCAATTAGCAAAGGAAATTGAATTTGACTTACGACGTTTTGATCAAGAACAGCAGGAAGAAGAGCAAGTGAACAATGTAGGAGTTGAGGAAGCTGGTCAGTATAGGGCAGCAGAGCAGAGTCAGGTGCAAGATGGTAATCAAGACAAAGAAATCTCTGAGGAGAAACATGAGGTAGGACCTTTGGGTTCCTCTCCAATACTCCCACCACGAATATTAAACCCAGACAAGAGGGGAACACCTTCCATGGGTTCAGGCAGTAAGAGCCCGTCTGCATCCAGCAATGAACTTCGTAAATTGGCTTTACTGAATTGTAAAACTATAGCTGCCAGAAGGAGGAGTATTAGTGTTCCTACCTTTAATATATCAGCTGCCTCAAATAATGCATCCGGTGTGGTGAAACAACGCAGATGCAGTATGAGTGACTTTAGGGAAAAAACTAGTGAGCCTGTTAAAATGAAACCACCGGAGAAAGATAAGAGTCATGTAGACCCACGACCAGTTGGAGGCTACCCAACCCAAGGTGATCAAATGATACCTGAACATATTCCAAATCAAAAGAAAGATAAGGGGGATTTAATGCGTGCTATAAGTACTCCACAAGCAGAGAAGAGTGTCATTAGTAATATTACATTTGTTAATGAGACACAGGAAGTTAGTGCTATTAGCATAGACTCAACCATCTCATTTGCTAATAAAGATGAAGACAGACAACCAAAATTGCTCCTTCATCTAAAGCGTCCTGAAGCCTATGCAAAAGAATCGGACTTTAGTCGTCTACGGAAAAGTACTAGAAGAAACCTCAATTCTGAACTGGTTAAAGTTAGTAATGAAATTATTAAAGAGAAACGTCAGTCAGGAGGACTTTATGAATCTTACTCCAGTGAGGTCACCGATAGTGAGGATGAATCTTCCATCCAAAGTAAGAGGCCTTCATCACCAGCCAGAACCACCCCAAAGACCCAGAAGTCAGAAAGTCGAGGTAAAGTGAAAAGAACAAGAGACATGGCATCCCTTAGCCCTGATCCTACAAAGACCCACCCTAATACACAAACAGCAAAGCCAAGTCAGAAGAGAAGTAAAAAAAAAAAATAAGTAATGTACAGTAGCTAAAACAACTATCTGTGCAGGTAGGGGTTGATATGCTCCCAAATTTTACGTGTGACTAGTGACAGCCCTCATATACCAAAATTTACCGTCCATGGTCTCATGTTGTTTCCCACGACGTATGCACAGATTGTTGTTTTAGCTACTGTACATGAGGGCAGTAAGTGCAATTCACTGAGCTTGGCATTACACTATATGTATATATTGTATATAATAGAATTTATTAGAACATTTTTTTACTTTATTTTGGTTAAGCGTTGGGTTAAAATGACGACAGAATTGTACTGAGAGGATAACTTTTATGCCATATTACACCTAGTAGTTTCTTTAGCTATAGCCAGTTCTCCTGCATTTAAATGTAACATTATTTGCTAGAAATGTTGGACAATTAAACTTGTCATCAGTAATACAGGTACAGTATTATTATTATGGAAGTACTATCCTAGGCCTATCATGGAAGTATTACATCACAAATTTTATCAGAGCTTAAGTACTGTAATGTTCCTTCTTACTCTGTTACCTATATTTAAGCGCAATAAATCACTGCTTATTTGAACTGTCATTTCTTGCTTCCATTACAGCATCCCTTCTTTTATATGGAAGATGTGAGTTATTGGTTATTTGATATTTACATAAATGGCCAAAAGAGGATTTGAAGAAGCTGGTATCAAGTAACCCTTTGTTTACATTCTTTATTAAACAAACAAGGCACAGTAGAGTTACTGATGAAAACATACAGTACAGAGTATGTTTACAGATTAACGAAGGCCGAGCTAAATATTTCTCTTATCAGATAAACATGTTTCAGGCAAAAAATAGAATAAATAAATAATATTCTGGTAGCTTCACAACCCATCAATGTTGTCATTGCTACACAAATTTATAGCAATGAAAAGGATTTTTTTTTCAGTATTTTGGATATGGAAAAAAATCAACTAAATCTGATTTAAATCTGACTCCTTTAATAAAAAAAGATCACCAACCTTGATATACACAAATAACTATGTAAAACTACTGTATTAAAATATATTATAGGGAGTCCTCTGCTGGTACCAATATATATATATATATATATGCTGATAACCACAACGATTCGCTCTAAGCAGATGCTGGCTAGCTTGTGAGCCTATCCCGCAGCTCAATGAGTCAGCCGACGTGCCTGCAGCGTCTCCTCTCCCTCTGTTCACGCTAAACCATTGCCTGCGACGCAACATTTCTTGTGTTGTACTCTCAAAACTTTAGTGTTTGTGTGAATATGGCTCCTAAAAGACTACCTAGTGTCAGTGCTAGTGGAGTGATCGTAAAAGGTGGAAGTCAGTGATGACCCTGACAAAGGAGGAGGAGAGGACGAGTGCTGCCGCAGCTGGTCAGTTGTTTGGTCCGAGAAATCAACCAGGCATTGGTTCCCTACCGGGAAATGTTTAAAGATCTCAAAGCCAAGAGGAAACAACTACCAATCACAATGTTTTTCAAGAAAGAACCAGCCACTCGCCCAACTGATTCGTCTCACTGGGTCAGCTGCTGCCGCCTCTCCAACACTACATCACTCTTCCAACAGTGATCCTGATGATTTCCCTATGCTTCAGTAACCAGACTTCTCACTACTGTACTGTACACCACTTCATCAAGCTCCAAACTTCCACATACAAAGGTAAATAGTATTTGGTGACTTAAGTTTCTAATACACAGTATACTGTAGGCATAAATCAGTGGACTAAGGTAGTATAAGTTGCTATTCGCGGTTTTGCCAATTTGTGCCATTCCTTGGAACCTACAATACTGTATTAATATTTTTAGTATACTGGTAGATTTATATTTTTTACCATTGCAATTCAATTTGGTCACTGAAGTGACTGTTATATCAGAATCTGATCAATTACCACAAAATATAGTGGAACTCTTAATCACTTTCTAATGCAGCAACTGGTATTCTGATGTATCAGCCACCTTGTTGTTTTGGAGAAACAAAATTCAGTAGTATTGAAAGACATGATTTTATTTTCATAAAATGAATCCGAACAAATGTATGTAATTGAAACAATCTGAAAAACTTTCAGAAATTGTCTCTAGTCTGACAACATTGAAGTTTAAAATTATATTTATCTAATAACTTGAGAAATGTTTCAGCCTGTACAAAGGAGCTGCTCCATTATTATTCCCTGCGGCTAAAAAGCCACCTTTAGGGGAGAAATTAAGAACTTGGACTCTTCGTAAAGGATATTGTCCTCCAGGGAAGTTATTGAAGTGTGTCATTGAGGGAAAATGTATCTGTAGAAGAAATGAAAGGGCATATTTTATTATAAACATCTGTACGTATCTTAAATAAGGGTGCTCATTGAAATCAATGTATATTTCTACCATAATTTATAAATGAAAAAGGGTCATAACTGTGGTGAATACCTGCAGACAATACTAATTATCAAACAACCAAGATGTTAATAATAAACAGGGCTCCAATAAAAAATACTAGCAGCCCAAAACCAAGCACCAAAGATATCAGCTAAAATACCTAGAATAACCTGTAGCTTCTTTCATATCTAAACACCTGCAAAACTTTGTATGAGAAGGAAAATATCTCCTTTTTCATTACAAACCACTAGTAACTATATGAATCAGCCCAACCTTAGTCCTGAGGAGGCATGCACACAGCTTATTCCTTGACTAAAAGAGGAGTTGGCTGGGTATATTTTTCCACAGGGAGGTTGGCATCCAGAATACAATGCAATATGCAGTGAAAATAATTAATTGTACAGCTTCAATACTTGATATTAAGTCTTAGGGGGCAAACTGTGACCTTTAATTTCATCTCGAGTGATTATTGGCAAAGGGAACTGAATGAGCTTTGGATTGCCTGGTCACACCTGGCCTATGGGTTTACCAGGAAAACACAGCAAGCTTTGGCATGTACATTCATGGGTCACTCTGAACAGGCTCCAATTTTCACAAATTCATAACACATAATAGGATTTGCTAGTCTACAGCCCAAGGTAGCTGTAACAGACTTGTAGACCTTCCTGAAACCATGTCAAGTATTTTACTCTTATTCAGATGATGGCTATATTTAGTGTTCACAGTTAAAATGAAGAGGAGGTATTTTTTTTTTATTTGCTATAAATATTTCAAGGGGAATTTATAGTACTGTACTGTATAAACTACTGCAAAAACATGGGGAAAATCAGAGGAAAAGAGTGAGGTTTAATAGTATTATATTAAAAATAAAGCCAGTAAACATCCCAAGTGGTATAAAATTAGGAGACAAAATTCTTACCAATTTCATGGCATTATCCACATAATCCGAAGCCATTGCTAAAATTTCTGAAGAAGGATTAAAGGCGAGGGAAGTCACGGGCGTTACCAGTTTATCCAAGATCTTCACTGGTCTTGGTGCTTTGCTCGAGATATTAGCCACGTCATATATGTTGACAATTCCAGATGATGATCCACACGCTAGAAACTGATTGCTCGGTGACACGGCTATACTTGTTCCATCAATACAACCATCATCATAGAACCTATGAACACAGGCACGTGAAGTCATGTCCCAAACAAAGACATCACCACCAACTGAAAAAATAGGTTAATGTAATCATTAAATCTTACAAGATACTGTATGACTTATCTAAATATAAGTCTATAAAGGTTTAATTCAACACATCTGAAAATGAACAAGAAAACTCCTCTCCCTTTTGTAATAACAAGGTGGTTCAAGAGCATTACCCATAGGTGTTTAATATTTCACAGACCACAAATAACATGGTACATAAAGAACTGATTCCATACAAATATGATAAGAATTTGTTTGATCATGAAAAGATTGATGGGTTTAGAGATATATTGCTTACTAGCAAATACTGTTAAACTGATCAACTTACTGTATTAACAAAGAAGCATAAGGGACATAAGTACAGTTTGATCCCCCTGCTTAACTTTGGCAAGGAAAAATAAATCCGAGTGGTAAAAAACAAAAACATTTGAGGATAACCAATTAGAAGTAATGGTGAGAGTAAACTAAAGAAAACAATTGATCAAATGTTTGGAACTACAAAAAGGAATCATTATATAAATTTTTGACTGCATTTGTTAGCAGTTTATCTCTGAACACAAAATTAAAATAAAATGTCTTTTCACTCACTTCCATGTGTATACATCTTGGATCCACTTTCATTAAATGCTGCTGCTTTAACCTCCTCTGGAGAATGAAAGGTATCAATGAGGGAGAGGGTTGTGGCATCAAAAACGTAGAGAAGTCCCTTTGTCCCTACGAACACGAGAAGCTCTCCGTCGGGTGACACAATAAAATTCTGCAACAAGATGATGAGGTACGGATTTAGAGACAATTAAATTGCCTGAGATTCATAAAGAATGGTTGTTTAGGTACAGGTATATATTAATCAGATCATTAGAAATACTGAAAAGTGAGCCACTAAAGAACACTGTACTGTATGTATTATTGCTAAGTCTTTAAAACAAGAAAAATTGTGATTAGCCAATGACAAAGTAATAATCTACACTTCATAAAAAATGGATTGGTTCTGAAACTTTTGTATAATGGGCCATGGAAATAATTAATTATGAACATATCCACTCGGCTTTGTCCTAACAGACACCTTACTCTATTGCCCTAAAAGGAACAACAGGACATCCTCACTGTTCTTAATATAACATAAGCAGGAGGTAAATGCAGTACTGTATGTAATTACAAAAAACCACCTAACCTAAGGGGAAAGAAGAGTTGTCTCCTGAAAAGTATTATCATGTGCAGTACCTAATTAGGGTATCAATGAAATTTCAGTAAACCAGCCGAGAAATTTTATTTTAGGGAAAATATTGTATGAGTACTGTACTGTGTGAAATGACATAAGTACAAGGAAAGGTTCCATCTTGTATAAGAAAATACACTGTTCAAATTTAAAATTATTATTACAAACCTTCATACTACTTCTTTCTTCCGTTTTACTACATGGTATCCTCATTTCTTTGGCTGCCTCCATATCATATACAAAGAAATGACCATATAAATTGGATCCAACAACAAATTTTTTGCCATCTTGCAAGAACTTTGCACATTTTATTGTAAATTTTGGGAACTTGATTGACTGAATTTTATGATTAAGTGAACCATCAACCTGTGGAAGAAAATATATTGCTATTTAATAAATTATTTTTGTAACAAAAAAATACGAGTATTTCAAACATCATTCAAGATACGGCTAGTTTATTACTTAATGCAGGAATATTTTGACAACTACACTTTCTTGATTATTACACAAATACTAATTTTCATATTTAACTTAAAAATCTCCTGCCTGATCCTCTTTATTATGAGACATACATGAATCTAACACTTTTCTCCAGCCAGTTCAACTACTGTATATACAGTTGTATATTTATTTCTTACCTGGAAGAGTGTGGCAGCTCCAAAACTGTTGTTGGAAAACCCAGCTACCAATCCCACCTGGAAGCGAGGGTTAAATTCAACAGCTTTCAACACAGCCCCCTCTGATCTTGATGTGTGGTTCAGATCGTGCAACTTCTTGTACTCTAAACTTGTCTTTGGAAGTTTGCCTGAGGACTCTGCAGATAAGTAATTCCCTGTTGTCTGAAGAATAAAATCAAACATACATGTATTAGTGTATTCATAAACCCCAACACAGTATTATGATCTTTAACAATACATACAGTAATACACCAAGTCACCACACACCTGTAAATCCAGAACATTGTAAGACTGGATTGGTGATTCACATGTAATTATTTTCACATTAAAATTAACCCTGACATAACAACAGTAAAGCAAACATTATATAAGTTAAGTGGTGAGGCTGTGCAGTGTTTGGGGATTTGAAGATACAGTATTCAGTTCAATGATGAACAGCTATTAAGCAGAATAATCTTACAAAAGTCACATAGAGTCACCATTATCAAAAACATCTTACAGATATTTTCCATGCTTGTGTGGGTTAGTCGTGATTACCTGATGGCAGCTCTCCATGCTGCACGGTCTATTGCACTCTCTCTCATCAGGTTCTTTGGAATGAATATCCAATTATATAATGTAAGTCCATGGGAAAACAGGTGTCACATTAAGGAATTTTAAATTACAAATATCTTAAAAGAATGTGACCCTTCTGTAACTCGAGGGATTCCTGTAATTCTTTGTGAAATGTAGGTCACATAAAAAATAGTAGAGTATGTTTGTTACGGACACCATGACATATAAGATGCCTTTACAAAATGAGAGATTAAATACTACAGTACAAGTATAAATAAAAGTGAAAATGCATCAATAACATTAAATCTACGAACTTACACGAGTCATTTCATCATCATCATCAGAGTCACCGGTGAGTTTGTTGTTAAGGTCGGCCCACTCAGGTGTGCTGCCAAAAACCTGACTAAACTTCTCTTGTAGTTTTAGCTCATATTTCACATTAGAGACTTCTCTGATGCCCCTCTTGCCTCGGGCCTTTGTCATGCTGGCACAAATATCCTTAACTCTGTTGGAAGATAACACATTTCATTTACAAGATTTTTATTTAATTGACAGAAGATACAGTATATGAAAAAATTTCCACGATAAAGGCAAAAATACATTAATAAAATTGTATTACCAATCCCATCTTATAATAATAATGCTACTGGAATCATTCTCAATCCCTGTTTTCCTTCCAAAGTTCAGTTTCAGGCTGGCCCTTGGTAATTATATGTCAACAAGGAATTATGTTACTTGTCAAGCATCATTTAAGTCCAACTACATTAGCCAACCATCCTTTTGGGGTGATATTCTTTACTGGTGTCATGATTGGATGACAGAGATAGAGGATAAATACTGGGTGATAAGTATGAAAAGTATAAATATCAGAGTTGTAATGAAGTAAATGTACGTATTTATAATTTATATTTTTTATGTCCTATACAGAAAACCCTTGATTTCCATATATGCTTCATCACAGGATTGGCTGATTTAAAGCAAATATTTTTTTACTCTATGCCCTTTTCTTGGCTTTAATATGTTTTTGATGTTTTTATTACTGTACTTAAAAAAATTTGGTTTTAATAATTTATAGTAGATTTGGAAAAGGCAAATGATAGGGTGATCAGGAAAGCATTGTGGGAGGTATAACAAGTGGGAGGAAGGCTATTAAATGCAGTAAAAGCATTCACTGAGAACAGCAGGGCAACAGTAGGGGGTAAATGAGGAAAAATTTGAAATATTTTAAATAAATGTCTCTTATAGTCTCTCTTGTCAGGTTCCTAGCTTTAAAATTATTTCTTACAACCTCTCCATAAAGTCTAGTCCAGTGGCCGGAACAGAGGACTGATGTGGGATATGATGGTTTGTAACTAAAGCTATATGAGGGTCACAGTGCATATGCCAGTGTAATGGTGAGACTCAATGCCTGGGAAAACAAAACATCCTCAAAAATGTTACCTGATATTATCATCGTCCTCATCTACCCAAGCTGGCTTTCTGGCATCTTTTGTGTCTGGTTGATGAACATCAAAGGGGTCATCAGGAATCATTTGTTGTTCTTCAGTGCTAATTGTGCTATCTGTGGATGCTGCAGGAAGATCTCTAGTCTGAGCCTCTTGGGGAACACTGTGTAGCAGCTCTGCATCCTCTCCAAACAAATCTTTGGCCAATTTCCTAGAAAATTAAGAAAGAAGTCACTGGAATTATCAATGAAGCATTGTTTATGCTTCATTGGTAGCATCCACGAAAATTTACTTTAAATAAAACAATTACGTATAAATCATCTTCCTACAAGCCCCCTCAAAAATTATTAATTTTGTTCAATAATAGACACACATCAACAACCAAAGTCTTTTCTAAAGATGCTGGCCTAGAGGTCTCCAATAATTCAATTGTAAAAGAAAAGGTCATTAGGCCTCAAAAGTTACTCCACACCTCAGCATCTCAAATCACTCTCCCTTCTACTTCCACCAAAGAAAGGCGAGACACTTTAATCTACAAGACCCATGTAAGTGAAATCAATGTGGCTAATCAACTTCACCTTCATTTCATTCTTAACTTCATAAGGTGACATCCTGACATTATAAATCCTGGCAAAACAAGAATAAGCAGTAACTGTAGTCTTACCTCTCCTGTTCCATCAGTTTATCATAACCCAACACGTTTGTTCTGGTTGAGTTTGACATTTTCTTGCGTCTCAACTGCTTCTGAAACTTTGACCTCTTGCTGCCACGTGTGTCCAAGATGAATTTATTTGATAGTAGAGAACGCCCTTTGTCTTTGTTTCTTTTCTGTTTGACACCTTTTGTTTTCTTCTTTGTCATCTTTTTTCCTGAGTTTCCCTTTGCTGGTATTTCCTTAGATGATTGTTGTTGTTTTTTCTTCATCTTTACACTCGAGTCTTAAACATCTGTATTACACAAAACCCTGAATACAAAAAACTTCCATTAGTAATATTCTGTACATGTGTGTGTGTGCATATATACTGTACATATATTAGGTAAGGCAAGAAGGTATTATTTTATTTGGTAATAGTTAAGACCATCTGCATGCCTTAGCTATCTACTATACAACATTTCACTGTAAAATATAAACACTTTACAGTATCTCATAAAATCAATGAAAAATGTACTGTCGACTTTGTGATTTTTGTCTTTCGTCTACAAACCCCAAAATTCACCTGCCTTGTTCATAGTACATTTCTATTAGGTTAGGTTAGGTATTATTTGTCAAGTTTAGTTCATTCATACATATTATACAACGTAAAACATATTGCTCATAATTTTTTTTCCTCACGAAGTACAGTAAGAAAACATTTAAGATCTATGGTGAAATGTTCAAACCTTTGTATTAAATTGAATATTGAGTCTTGTTAGTTTTTAATAATCTAGAGTGAAGATCATATCACCATCGTGTTAGCCATTAGCCAGTCTAAATTCAACTGTATATGGGACATAAGAATGACATCCATTGCTCTGCGAATAATTAAATATAAGCTATTTATCTTAGAAATATGTCTTTACTGACTGTACTCACTGCTGCCTCACATGTCTTCTGATGTACACACACAACACCTCGGACACTCACTGTTTAATTAACTTTAATTTGATACGAATTTCTAAATATTACACTTTTATTTGTTCTATGTGTGAATATTTATGGTAAATTGATCTTTCATATTTTATTAAACTTAAAAATAGATACATTATATGTATTTAATATTAGTTTCTTCATTTTCGAATTAAACCAAAATAATATTTACAGGCTTCATATTTAAGGGGCCATAACCCGCAGACATCTGGTGGTCTTAAGGACACTATAATATTTTTTTCCTAATCGATTTTGTTAAATTTTATTCTCTATATAAGCTTTAACTCAAATTAGATTCGTCACCAAAGCCGTGAGAATTAAACAGCCAACGTCACTTTTTTCAGTTTTTAAAAGCAGTACTCGACATAATATATAAAAGTGAATGAGCTATTACGTCCAAATAACCAATCTGTTAATAGTAATGACAGAAAAACACATGATACAATTTAGTATTAATTCTAAAGGTCATCGATACCGTTAAAATATATATATATTTTCCCTATACAAGAAATTCTAACATATCTGATATGTTTTTGTTTATTTATATATAATTACATACACATATATTATTATATTTGTATCTATGTAGAGTATTGTCATTAGGTTGAGGTAAGACAGGAGCTTAAGTTGTGAGAGTTAGTGTAGTAGACGGCCGCCCCCACGAGGTCTCTCCTTATGGTGGCCAGCTTGGTGTCTCTTCTCTCCCTGGTTGCACGTCAGCTCACACCTCTCTCCATCATGGTTCGTGAACGTACCTTTATTGCCGTGAAGCCTGATGGCGTCCAGCGAGGACTCGTTGGCGAGATCATCAAGAGGTTCGAGGCTAAAGGCTTCAAGCTGGCCGGCATGAAGTATATGCAGGTAAGCTTTTCGGTGCAGCAATGGCGCTAGACCGGCCGGCGAATATCACTTACCTTGTTAACTTTCTTATTTTGTTGTATCCACATGTTTTACAATGTTTCTTCACTATCTTTATATGTATGCCACTGGTTGCTTTAATTGTATATGAAATGCATAATTTAAAGTTATTTGTCAGGGCCTCGTGTGTTAGGGGAAGGAACACGAGGATAAACCTTCAATGAGGAGCTGTGTAGACATGGCCTTCAGTGTGTTGCCGGGGGGGGATGTGAGGCCCTACATGTGCTTGTTAAGCTTGTTGAACGTATAATGTTCGACACACAGAACAATAAGCATAAATTAAGTTGGGGAAAACTAGTCATTAAATTGATTAGTTTTTGTGTTACTTCTATTTTATGAAAGTTGTCACGAAACATTAAACTCTTACATCCTAGAGTATTTCTTAAAACATTTTGTCTGCAGGGCTGTGAAACGAAGAATTTTGGGTTAAAATTGTATACAAAGCTTTTTTTTTAATGCCATTCATCATATAACATGGTAATAATTTATCTTCTGGTACTGTACTTAACAGAATTAAAGTTTATCTACTCGGGTAATAGTGAACAGCAGCACGTGTTATAATGGCCAACTGTAGAATATAAAGGAAAAGAGTCGTGACCGATCGCCCAAGCGGCTAACAAGCCGATCAGTGGCGAAGAGGATAAAAGTAAAAAAAGTAAAAGTAAAATAAAGTTTGGAGACATTGTAACTTTCACTTTTGTTTTTGTATAATATTCCTTACAAGGAAATTCAGGTTGGACATGTCAAAAACAAGTTTAGGATTAAGCTGTTGATGAGCTTGCCAGTGAAAGGAGCCTAACTCTTAAGCAGTCTTCCCAGTGAACTTTTCATACAAACAGTTAACAAAATAATGCTAAGCAACCTGTCTCGCTTAACCAAAAATAATGTATTCCTAGCCTGGGATAGGAAGGTTAAGTTAGGTTAGGTTAGGTAAGGTAAAGTTTAGTTGTTCTGTTTCATGATAATTGATCACTAGCAAGTGTTCCTGGGGGTGAGGACTGAGGGGACACACTATGGGCAAGAAATGCAGTCTGGCAAAATCGCTAAACTAAATTGAGAATTGCAATGAAACCTTCCTGTTTGTTGCAATTTATTAAGAAACCCTTAAAAATCGTCTACAGAAGTGTGTTCAAACGTGGTAGTGTTTTGTTTTTTCCAGTGTATATACACCTAATGGAAGCATTTGTCATTTAGTGGTCGATTAAACAGCCGATAACAACAGCTAACCAGGGTAGCCGTTAATGGTCGGAAAAACAAAAGTACACTGGACCTTCACTTTATAAGAGCAACCCTATTTCTACCCACAACTCATTTTATGCCGAAAAGGTTCCCTATTATACGTTATGTAGAAGATACGATGCACTAGTTTTATATTATATTTCCAAGCCACATTAGTCATGTTCTGTTATCTCATACTGTGCTGTGTGAGATAACAGGACATGACTGGAGTGGTGAGTCACTTACCACACAAACACCCATGCTCTTCATGTCCTCGTTAATAGTTTTATATTTTCTTTATTTCTAACCCACATTCAAGTTTGAAATGAATTTTCCTCAACTTTTATAGCATTACTGTTGACTTTTAGTACCCGGTAGTTGTGGAACATACCCTAATTTTCCCCTTAAAATTAAGTATTCGCTATGTGCAGATTCCCATGATGCGGTGTTGTCGCAGAACGTAACCATAGCATAAAGCGAGAGTCAGGTGTAAAAAAGTTACATTTTCCTCTTTTATTGCCATTTGAAAGTAACAAATACATAAGACTTCACAATTGTTTTCCTAAAGAGTCCCATAACATGCACTGTTAACCTTCTCACTGTAACATTAGAGAGGAGTCGGGACAGATTAAAACATAAACAAATATTAGTGCATTGATTTTAAAGTAAACTCCAGAAAGTGTTCTTGGGCATTGCTTATTTTGTTCTATTAAAGGCCAGATCATAATGAGTTATAATAGATTTTTGAAATGTGGTGGTTTTAAGGAATTTGAAGAGCACAAGTACTATTGGCTTTACACTGCTGATGTTGGTTTGTTACCTGGTTGGAACTGGCTGCCAAGGATCAGTGTGTGTACAGTATCTCGCTATTATATCCTGTGACCCTAACCAACATGACGGGTTTCCTCTGGGTACTCCGGTATCCTCCTGTGTTAATACTGGACAAAGTAACATTGAAGTGATCAACCTCCTAGACTGCTGGCAAATTGATAAGAAAAAGTAATGCTGGAGTGGAGATAAAAACAAACAATCACAGAAGTTCAGATTTTTTATATATTTGTTTTACTATTATACTGTACATGTATTACAAAATATTTTACTCGTTCACTTTTTTCCTTTTGTTGAGGCAAGAAAGCTTTATCTTCAGTGGAGGAAAGTCTGAGAAAAGTCCTGAAGTTAATGTAGGTACACAACCATCTGTTCAGGTAAATGGTAGATCACTTCGTGTTGAGAGACAACCAGTATGGTAATGCAAAATGAATTACCTGGCACCAGGAAACTGGTTCATTCTTGGTCCCAAGGGTTCCAGATTTTAGGGTCTACCTGTATTGCCTATCAGTAGATACAAACAAAATTGGACATATATACTGTATTGATATTTTATCCTCTGATCTAAAGAAATTGGGTTTTGTACAATTTTACTGGGAATGGGGTCTTGTTAAGAAGTACTGTATACACAAGATTCACCTTCACTAGTTCCTATTTGTCAAGGTGTTGTACTGTAAATGTATCAAGAAACTCAGGGTGTACCTAATAGTTTGTAAAAAACTTCTTTTTGGGTTGAGAATTATCGTGAAACTGCACTGCATACTTTGAAGGAATTAATACCATGGTGGACAAAGTCAGGTCATACCATGACTTCTTGGTAGCAACATGCCCACTTCCATCAAACTTGGCATTATTCACAAGGGAAATTTTATTAGTGGATATGTATAGATAAACTTGTAGATCCCTCAATGGGTCCATAGTTGCACAAACAGATTTTCTGAGAAGTACGAATTACTGTACAAGAAGATAATATTTAGGCTTTTAGGGGCTCCGACAAAAAACAAAAGGAGTTTCTATAATTATTGCACATGAATAAATGGTTAACCTTTTCTGTTCTGTATGTGCTCAAATTCTTCCTGTTGCCAGTCAGATGCATAAATTCAGGACTGAAAAAACGTGTGGCATTCATCGGCTAGATTTCTGATGATTCAGTAATCTGGTTTTTAAAAAGTTTAATGCCTAGATTGAAAACTTCTCATTGCAACCCACGTCTACGTCTCAAACTAGGTGTGGTACATGAAGAAGTTACAACAAAAATAGGTGTTCAGCATTAAGCCTGTCTTTAAACAAAATATATGATTGTCTTTGTAATTTCTTGCATACAGTACTAAATCGTGAGTTCATATTAGTGTTAGTATACTGTATATGTATTTTGTATATTTACTATGAAACTAGTTTCACATAGTGTCACTAGCTACCAAGATATATTGTTAAAACTTTTGGACAATAGAAAGTCAACATTATTTTGATTTTTTCAGTATCAAACTTGGCAATCCTAGTTGAAGATGCCAGCTGTATGACTGCGTGTTAATAAAGGTCATTTTAAGTAGAGCTATAGTGCACTGCGTTTCTCTTGATATACTGTACTTGTTAATTTTAGCCCATGTTTGGCCACTACTGTATTATGGTTGAACAGTGTGGAGTTCAGTAATGTCATGTTGAGTTGTTCAGCTATTTGCTTCTGGAAATGGGCACAATACATTGGACACTTGGTATGGAGAAAGAAATTAATACCTAGGATAAACATGACTGAAGAATGTTGATGTACAATTGAAAAAGTTTATCGACAGGCAACAGAAGACCACCTGAAGAAACACTATGCCGATCTTGCCGACAAGCCTTTCTACCCAGGCTTGTGCAAGTACATGTCATCTGGCCCTCTGGTAGCTATGTGCTGGGAAGGTACTGGTGTTGTCACGACTGCCCGCAACATGATGGGAGAGACCCGCCCAGCCGATTCCAAGCCTGGTACCATCCGGGGAGACTTCTGCATTGAAGTTGGCAGGTAGGGTAACCTTTGATGCTGGATGTTGATTGAGTTTCTTTTGAGGGCATCTCATTGTACCCTTTTCTGGGGTTTATGTATGCAACCTATGCTGATTGGCAATTTAGTAAAGTAGTTTGGTGGATATGAATAAACCATACATATGAAAGTCCTTCAGTTGTATAAAAGTTTTCGTTTCCTCAGGAACATCATCCATGGCTCGGACTCAGTTGAATCTGCAAACAAGGAGATTGCTCTGTGGTTCAGTCCTGGGGAACTTGTTAGCTGGACACAGGCCAACGAGACCTGGATCTACGAGTAAGACGTGAGAACTAGACAAAGGGGAGGAAGGGACATTTCTAATTCCATGAGGTGATGTAAAATGGCACTATGTGGCTTAGCTCGCCTGCGACTTATACCCTTAGCCAGTGCCATTCACCCATTGGGACTAGTGCTGGGACCCTTCTTACTCGTGCTTATTTAATAATAAAATTCTTGATTTACTTGGCAGTTTTATTTTGCAAATACCACTCCTTTCGTAATCATCAGGGTGTTGTATTATGAAATGTATCTGACTGAGAAGGCAAGGTTTTTGTACTTGTTCAAATATACTAATGTTAACATGAATACGTACTGAAAATATAAATTTTTATAATTAAAATGAGGTAATGAAACCTCTGAAATTGCCGACATTTAAAAATTGGAGTGTCGGAACTACAGTTGTCCAGAGGATGGAAATGAATTTATGGAAATCCATCAAAATGTCTGCTTTAGCAGGATATCAGCATCAGGCAGTAAAGTACAGTACACTACAGCACTGTACATGTACAGTGTTAACATAAAAAAGATTAATTAATCAAGGTTTATTTAAAAGATTGAGTACTCACAATTTGTATTCAGACCAAGTATATTGAAGAATTTTGAGGTTCCTGTGCTTTCTGTGCAAGTGTATATTAAAACTGATTTTTTTGTACACTGGTGGTTGTGTATGAATAAATGTGCAGTGAAGTGATACAAATTTTGAATATCAAATTGGTTTGCAGGAAAGCCTTTTATCTAAGTTTAAACAGTTTCCAGTTTTGTGCACAATTCATTTACTGAATATTTGTTGATAGTGCATAACATTGGATATAAAAATTGTACAGGTATCCCCAACGTTGAGTGAAATTATCGCTAAACGATAGATAACGGCAAGGCACGAATGGCAAACTGGTCAAGTGGCAGGATGATAAACACGAAGTACAGTACCGTATTCCCTGATAATAATAGTTTGTTATAAAGGTTTCAAAGTTAATCTATTGACTTCTAACACCAAACACACATACTGTATTAACAGTGTGATTCAGAGTTAAATGATTTGGTCAGCCTAATTCAAACAAATTTCAAATTGCATACATCAAAAAAAAATAGCATCATATACAATAATTGATCCACACACACACACACCATCCTCTGGGCAACACAAAACAGTTCAGCCAGGCAGTCCCAGTTCACTCCGATGTGTGGTTGCTGCAATGGTGTGCCATGACCTCACATTGGGAGAGGAAGTGAGGAGCACAGCTGGGCTCATCAGTTATAGCCCACTGCCTCCACAACTACATTCACTTCACACACATAATCTTCATTTTTGTTTTTTATAGTTTAAATTATATTCTTTATTTCCAAGCCACATTAGAGTATTATAATCTTGACAACTTCATGGTTTTATTATATGTAACAGGCCAGCTCCTCCCCAGTTTTTTCCCCTTCCCTATAGAAGTCGAGCGATCATTAAACTTTGTTTACCTAACATCAATCGAGAAAGTGTCAAAAAATCACATGCTAAATTGAACCAAAGTTAAAGGATACCTGTACAGTATACATGCCCTTCAATACTTTGATTTAAGATCAGGCTTACCACTGTGGCCTAGATTTCATGAGAAACTTTGGTGTAAGAATGGATAATTGAGAAAACTTAGATTTAAACCTGTTTCAGAATTTATTTTGTATTGAAGGAAAATACCAACAAAAGAAAATAACCTTGCCTTCTGAGATGAACCCTGTATGCTTTTGGTGTGAAATGTTTTATTTTGCATGTCACATCCAATGAGTTAGTGTTTGACCCTTGTACCTGGCAGTGGCATGAGAGAATGTTGCCTTTGCTATCTTGCTGTCAGGAAGTGTGAAATCTACTCTTAGCTTGCACTGATATGGCTTCAGGTCCTCACAATGCAGCTTTCATTGTCCCCATAATCTAGTGTGACCTGTTGCTGGAACTATTTTTTATGGGGGCACAATTTTTAACCCATGAATGACACATGGAATTTAGATTCGGAAGCTGAATTAAGTTAGTGCTGCTGAGCTCTGTTAACTGCAGATAAGAACCTATCATTTTAAGTGATCCAAACAGGTTAGTTGTAGACCATCATATATTTGAGTTCTGTATATAGTGTCAACAAGTACTTGAAATTGCAATCACCAGAGTAATGGAACAGTATTTTATTTAAATAATTTTTGGCTGTATGCTTTTGGTTCACCTCATTGGAATGAGATATTAAGCAAGGGTGAGCACAAGGTGCTTTTGCAAATAAAAATAATGTATGTAGCTGTTACACTGATTGAAGTTTCAGGGTCTTTGGTTGAATTTGCTGTGCAGCCTTACTCAAGAAGACCGCATGTTCTCTGGTTCTACTAAACGAGGTAAAACCTGTGGCTAAAGATTCTTGAAGATAATACTGTTAATATGTTCAATATGAGGCCATTAAGCAGGAAGGCATGACCTCTTCATCCTGGTACAGAGGGTATGTAGCTTTTGCTTTTGAGTTCTTTAATATGAAGCTTGCTTTTGTTTTCAGTTGTGGAGTACTGTCCATTCCACAATGAAGATATTTATACTGTACAAGGAAATGGCATATCCAGTGGTGATGTTGATATAGTACAAGGCTTAATTTTAGACAAAGGAAGCATAATAATTTGCAATGACTAATTGGTTCATAAAACCACGGCAAAACCATTTCCACACATAGCAAACTAGTATGTCCCTTCACTTATTTCTAGTGCACAAGGTCCATGAAAATAGGTCGCTGGTCCCTCTAGCTGCAATGAAAATGTGTGCTTGACATTGCAAATTTTACTCCGTTCTTTAAAAAAATTCCATTTTATATTCAATGTTTGGTCCAATGGATGTAATCATGGTAGTATGGCAATTCAACCATAACAAAATTACTTCTTTGGTATCTGTATTTTACTGCCATTATCCACACTTGTGTATGTTTGCTGCAGTTACATGATGGCAGCTCTCCCCATTGAGCTGTCTTTTGTAGCCTCTTTATCAGGTTCTTGACTATATAATTTCTTAGTGTCTCTCCATGTCATTCACACATTCTTAACCTACCTCTAGCTGCTCTTCTCACCACATCTAAACTCCTCTCTTGACTCGATTGGTCTCCTCTTCTTTCCACATACCCAAACTTTCTCCATGCAAGGTTTTGTCATTACAGTATTCTCAATACCCTGTTACCCTCTTATCACTGAACAGGGCTTCTTATCTTTGTCACATTGCATATCCACCTCGCCTTTCTCATTTCAGCTCATTCAAACCTGTGTACAGTATGTTGGCCTCTTTACCTGCCAAGTTTCACACTCACACCACCACTAGGTGCATACATCATTCCTTGTTCAGCAACTTCCTAAATACTGTATCATAATTCATAAAAGCCCTCTGTGAATAAATACTGTCATTTTTAATGGTGCTTGGAGATGAGTACAGTACTTAAGACTTTTTTCTCAAGTTGAGTATGAACACTATACTGTACTTGAATGCCTTCAAAAACACCTTTGAAGTTTTGCTAGAGTTTTTATGAGACCCTTTACTTTCATGCACAAGCAGTCTGCATCTAAATATACAGCATACGGTAGTAGTAGTTAAGGCAGTTAATATTAATGATGAACAGGCAAACTGATGTGCAAGACATGTAGGTGGATTGTGACCAAGGCCCTGCCAAATTCCAAAATTTTTTTTTGCTTTGTCAAATAGGTATTGAAGTTATGTGAGTATATCACCCTGAGGTATAAAGATAAAAATTTTGCAGAATCAGACAAATTAAGTTGAAGTGCCAGATAATTTATTTTTTACTAGTGAGGATGCAAATATTGTCTTGTTGAATGTGTATATTTAATTGGTTCATGTCTGCCTTGTTTTAAAAGATGTCATCTCTCCAAAAGTATCGGGCTGTGCAGAGAGTAGAGGAGCAAGATTGATATATAGTACAGTATTGATCATTTTACAACATTACTTGGGTCTGTATCAAAACTTAGGTCTGGTGTTTGTTTATGCTGCAGTCTTTGTGAACGACAGTAAAGGTGAATTTTGCAATGACATTTTACATTACATTACTCTGATGGTTCATGTGTTAAATGGGAATTAATTATTTTTACATTATAAATAAAACTGAATGAGGTGCTGTCATATTCGTCATATCATTCTTTCTTAAAACTGATATATTACAGTATTTTGTATACAAGAAACTGCTTTGACCTTGAGCTTAAGTTACCCAAGTCTTATTTTGGTTTTAGTGCTGAAATATTTGCCAGCTTTTCCTCAAAATATCATTGGGTTTTCATTTCCATGTTTAGCCGTCTCTTATTTATGGCTGTGGTGACGTTTAATGGCACAAGTTATGGGAGCGTTGGTTGCGTGATTTGTATTTCCTGGAAGCTGCTAAACTCCTTAGCCAGATCCTCAGTATCTTCTCTCTCCATTTTCTTGAGTGTCTGTGTTTATCATGAGCTCTCAAACTTTCTCAACCCATTGTGATATTATTTACTTGTTAAATATCATAAAACAAAAATATTGCTCCCACAGCTAACCCACACAAGAGTGGAAAATGGCCATAAAATGGTGGTGATTACACAAGATTATCCTTTGAAAGAAATATTAATATTTAAACTATCGCACTGATTGCCAAAAAAATTAAAGGTCATAGAATACTCGACTTACGACTGGGTTAGGAACAGACGACCAGGTCGTAAGTTGAAAATGCAAAAATAATACATAGAAAATCTAAAATAGGTGTCTCTTTTTCTTCTCAGCACCTCGAGAACTCTCACTTTTACGCTTGCCAGCCATTTTAAAGGGAATTACAAACGAAAATTTTGTCAGTACACAGCTCGATCACTAACGTCGGGACTCTAAAATACGTAATTTGAAAAATATTTAATACGACTGCGGCGGTCGTATGTCCGGGTGGTCATAAGTCGAGAAGTGCCTGTACAGGAAAATAGTATACAGTAAAGTATTGTGTACAACTGACTTCCTACATGTAAACAATGCCACAAGACCAGTTTGTGTACCTGTGAAAGGCAGTGTGCTAGGAATGAAGTTTGATTATCATAAATAATATGACTGGTGATGTACGCCTCCATAATTTTTTTTATTTTTTATTATACAGATGTAGCCAAGTTATTTAGACAAGTAGAGAATCTTAAGTCTGAGAAGCATTACAGGAATGGGTGATGAGACTTAATGCTGCAAATTTTTAGAAAATATGCCTTAGTTGTACTAATACTGATGTAAGGAAACTTACGTCCCAGCCCAATGAAGACATTTCCCCAAGTGAAACTAGATGTTGATAGATTTGGTTGTTTGACAACACACTGAAGTTCTTAAATGACTGAGAAGCTGTATCTTGCCAACAAATTAGTAAAATAAATGTGTACTGTACATCTTAATACATACTGTACATGTATGGTCTGTCTCTTAAGGCTTTGCAAAAGCAATACTGCCTCATTTGAAGTTCTGCTTGGTCTCGATATGTCGATGACTCGGTGGATTGAGACTACAGTACTACAAGGGGCACCTACTTCACAAGCTTGTACTGGAACATTTAGGCAAGAGAGAGAACCTTTATGAATGTCCAGCACTATATTTCAAGCATTTTATGACTGAGCTTGAACCAAACAAATTGGTTACCCTCCCTCCTCTCAATGAGTAATGATGACATTAGTTACAAGTTAGGTGTGATGCATGTAAGAAGCTGGATATTCTGGGAAATTTAAAGGAAATGTAAAATAATGATATAAGTACTCGGTAAACAAATTTATTTTGGAAACGATGTAACAGGATAAATCCTTGATTGGCAGAGTTAACAGTACTCTAATAACTTGCTTTTCACATCATAATTTCTAGTATTTCTTGTTTTAGCAAAAGTAAAAAATAACCTTGATATTGAATATGAAAATGATTGTGGACATGTGTTATGGTGAACAAAGAAAAACACCGTCTAGCACAGTGGGATGACAGCTCAGTTGGTTAATGAAGTCAAAGGTTAAAGTTGATGGGACAAAAAACACTGCAGGTAATCAATGATTAGTCTGCGCCACTAAAATCAAGGGTTAACCTGGGTTTTTTTACCCACACACTTGGTGTGCAAATGCACAAGTTGCTTGGTCCAGGCTTGGTCACAATGTGGGATTTTAGGATCGCTAATCCTTTTCACTTCGTGTTAAAGAATATAGAGTACAATCATTCTTTTGGAGTCCTGCCTGAGTACATTAATGGTGCACATAACATAATATACCCTGAAATACTCGAGTGTAAAAATTTTTCAGGTTAATGGCGTTTTTTGGTGACAAGACTACAGCCTGTGGACTTCAGACTTTGAATGACTTCCTACAAGATCGTAGTTACATCCGCGGCTACACCCCATCACAGGTGGACGCTGAGGTGTTTTCTTCTTTGGCTAAAGCCCCTGAAGACGACTTTTGCCATGTTCTTAGATGGTACAACCATATTAAATCATTAGGTGTTGAGCTCAGGCTAACAGGAGAAAATCTTACAACTATCACTGCTTTACCTGAAAATATAACCAATGAAGATGAAGTGACAAAAATTTCAAATGATTCACTTTTGGAAGATAAAGAGATTACTTCCAAATCAATGAATGATGAATCGAAAGATACGGATGATGATGATGATAATGATGACGACGACGACGACGAGGAGATTGATTTGTTTGGTTCTTCTGATGAAGGGGATGATCGAGAAGCAGCACGAGTTCGAGAAGAACGGCTGAGAGCTTATGCTGAGAAGAAATCAAAGAAACCTGGTCCTATTGCTAAGTCTTCAATAATGTTGGATGTGAAGCCATGGGATGATGAGACCAACATGAGTACACTGGAGGAACTTGTACGTTCAATTAGGATGGATGGTCTCCAGTGGGGTGCTAGCAAACTAGCTCCTCTAGCTTTTGGCATTAATAAATTATCCATTTTGTGTACTGTAGAAGACGAGAAAGTCTCTGTTGATGATCTTACAGTAAAAATATGCGACTTTGAAGATACTGTGCAATCTGTTGATATAGCTGCTTTTAACAAAATATAGGGTTTAATTTTTATTGTAAAATTTTCGAACTTTGTGTTACTAGAATTTCTTTTCACAAACTACTTGTACTATACAATGACCTGGGAACACCAAAATGCATTGTTAGCCATGGAATGTCTTGTTAAAAATAATTTATTCGTGATGTGGACTTACAAATTACAACTGAAATAACAATATTAGCAAATCTTAAAGGCGTGATTTGTTAAAGTAAAAAAAATTATTAATTCTTTTGACAGATTCTGGACATTCATTTTATCTGCAAACTTTCCTTACCATATTTTGACCATTTCTTCTCACTTGAGCATACAGGTTTCTGACATTCTACTAAATACAGAAATTAAGTCCAAAGTGCAGTAATTTATACTAGTGCACAATATCTTTCATAGCTACGATATTATTCCTCTCGTAAAATCTTCCGACTACTGTACTTCTCAACATGAAAGCCTTGTTTTATATTTCTAGTTTTCAAAATAAAAAGAAGAGGTGGAGTATCTCAGACTTGGTAAATTAAACAAGTTCTTCAGCCAAATGTCCATGACAGGTGTGTGCTGTGTATGTATGACAATGCAATTACTTTGTACAGTACTCCAAGAGGTAAATAAGACAACCAGTAATTAATTGTGGTATCCCTTACTTGTTTATATGAATATTACAAAATAGTGACAATTAATGCAAATATAATCTAGAGGTGAGGAGCATCAATTATCTGTAGACCCACTTCAATACATTATAGTTTGCTCTTTGGTGGAACATCATCGCCATTGTCTTCCTCTGAAGGTTTATAGGTCCAGGAATATGCAGGTAACTTATCGTGTTCTGTTCGGGGAATGAGGGAAAATGTATAGAGCAGTGCATGTGAAAATTCTGTAAGCTTATAATATCAAATTTTATATATTTAATATATTTTATAAAGCAAATTACTTGGCACGTGATTTGCAGGGTAATGGAAAAGAACAAACACTGAATGAGATATTACAAAATGCATGTATCAGAAAAGTCACCCATTATATACAATGATTCTGCAATCTGAACAAATGAAGGAAATTACATAGTTTTATGTATTGAATGATTCTTTTACTGGTATATTGCGACGAAAACATATTAAGCATTTTCTCTTACCTTGGTAGTTATAACCTACTTGGTACACTCAACCATACAGGATGTGTAAAATTTTTAAGACCAGGTGTTATTTACCATTCAGATGAAACCTGATTTAAATGCAACATGAAACTTCCTGGAATGTTGATTGAATAATCTCGCAAGGTCGTACTTGCCAGGAAGGTGTGAATATGGGTAAGGATATAATTAAATGGAATGAGGTATTTGAGCAGCTTCATAAAGCTGTCTAATACAGTATTACTAATTAAAAAATTTTCATAACTTTAAACAGTACAGTACTTGTCTTTTTTCATTTATCTGTTTTGTAACAATGCAATCATATACAGATTAAATCATTTGGTATTCAATAAATTACAATCCAAAGCTAATGACTTATACTTTACCCACACTTAATAGCTGAGCTTTTGCTTTCTACTGTGATTGGTGGGTGGATATTATGATGTCCAACTGTCATATGCTAAAGGTATCAAAATTCTTACGTATTATCCTCAAATAACACCTTGTCATCTCGCAGGATATTGGTCAATGTAACCAATATTTTGGGGGGAAATAAGGGTCACATTAAGTTTATTGTTCAACTTGGGTTCTACACATTTTCAACAAGCAGACTTCAGAGGCATGATTATTATATAGCATCCAATTACTTCTGGATGAATCCCACATAACTTAAAATCTGTTGCAAATGTCATAAGAATACCAAAACCAACTAAGATGAAAGGGAGGAGGTAAAAAAAAAAAAAAAAATCTCCAAGTGATGCACCTCCTACGGGAGAACACATCATCCTTACCTGGCATAGAGGGACAACATCTCCACTAGTATACAGTTCAGAGTTCCTTAACCCTGCCTGAGTAATCTAGAAAGTGAACCACAGCTTGAAGATCCTGAGATATCAAGAATGAGGAATTCATATTTCCTCCAGCAAAGACAACCTAGCAGGTCTCAGACACGGTTGAACAACAGTAAAGTACCAAATGATAAAACGGTATCAAACTAAGTACTGTACAGTCGGCCCTTAACATAAGCGGGTTTAGCATACACGGATTTGCAAATACGCGGATTGCTCCGCCGGAGGAATATTCTGTACATTCAAAACGCGTGCCATTCAACCCGCGCGCGGCACAGGACACCTCGCACGCACGCATAGCGGATTTTTAACATCCATGGGTGTATCTGTTACATAACCCCCGCGTATGTTAAGGGCCAACTGTACAGGGAAAATCCATATCCAAAACACTACCCAACATACAACTTATAAAATCGGGGGATAAACACATTAACCTTAACCTTACACATCCTCTGACCCAAAAAAGAATGTAAATAGCTGGGGACAGCTGAAGGAGAGGAAACCAAATCTAATTACTGTAGGTCAGAAAGGTGTGATAAAAGCAGTTATCAATTTAATGTGTAACTTTGATACGAAATGACGTGTGGAAGCAAAACCCATCACAGGAATGGTGGGTAATGTTGGATATTGCAAGCAAATTTACCTCCGGATAGATTTCATGGAATAGTCCCATGAAAGCAAGTCGTCTAATGGAATGAGTTGAGATCTTTCGAAGCTGTACTATTTGAAGAATAATGTGTTGGAACCAACTTTTTATCCTTGAGAGAGAGGCCATATACAGTATTTTAAGTATAATAAACAAAATTTGGGTAGCCTACTTTACCTCTCTAACAAACGTGCAAATATTGCATGTTCACGCACAAAATACCCTTTAACTTCCAAGTGCTGTACAAAATAATCAAGCAGAAAACAACAATACTATCTATGTATTAACTCACCTGGAATTTGCCACATGAGATAGGAGTAGAGACTGCCACCTCCATCAACCTTCAATGTTTCACCCGTGATAAATGAGGCTCCGGGGGACAGCAAGAAACATACTGCACTTGACACCTACGTATAGAAAAAGAGTGATAAGGAAGTTACACAATAAAAACTTAACGAATATCCATAACTAGTTCTACATCATAGAGTAATACCTACTGAACTTCCTCAAACTTGATAGTCATTGTAAATTTATTATGCTGTAGCTACTGTATAAACAACTTAAGCTTTTGGGATTCGGGAACAGTTATCCATCAAATATTTTAAACATTTCTTCAGACTCTGTCAATACAACTGCATTTATTAAAAGGTGTGGAGATGGACAGTGACTGAAATGTTTGGGACAGTTTCTGCAGATGGACACTGTCATAAGAGGTTTGTGGAAATGCATGAGTACATGGACAAAAGAGTAGAATACTGTATCTTGATAACATATACAGTACAGTACTGTAGCATTCTATGGCTACAATTTGCTTTAAACTACAAACCTCCTGTGTTGTTCCAAGTCTTTTTGTTGGAATTCCTTCACGTGCTTTGCTGAAGATGTTTTTATCTTCATAATTTGCAGCTGCTGTAGGAGAGTATATGGAGCCTCCTGGTGCCACTGCATTTACACGCACCCCACTGGAGGCCCATTCCACTGCAAGACTCTGAGTCAAGTTGAATAAGAGAATTTGGAGTGATTTATGGTTAATAAATCACATGAATTCACTATGTTACATAATACAATACTTTACCATATTATTAGATGCATTTTGGGATGACTTCAAACAAATACTGTACACACAACAAAATACAGTACTTTACCTTGGTCAAGTTATCAACACCTGCACGAGCTGCTCCTGTATGAGCCATCATTGGAATGCCACGGAACATGTCAGCAATGATGTTGACAATTACACCACCATTGTCTTTCATCCATTGTTCATGAACTAGCAGAAGACAGACAAAGATTATATATATATATATATATATATATTTAAAAATAACTGTAGGGGCACATGATCCATGTACTGTATATGTATTCTTGTTTCCTGTGTGGTTATTAATGTTATAACTGAATGGTTCCATTTGAGGTAATACACGAGCCATTTTGGGGGTTAAGTGCAGGAGACTACCTCCTCACCCCTCCCTTCAGAAACCATCTTCCTTAAGGGGTAAGTCTACTGTTATACTCATAGATCTCTCAACACAGCTGGCATATTAACCTCTGCCTGGAGGAGGGTGTCAAGCTAAAGAACAATCATACATCTTACATTCCTTGGAAATACTGATAAGGAAACTCACCTTCCCTACACATTAAGAAGGTGCCAGTGAGGTTGGTGTCAATCACAGCATTCCAACCCTTGAGGCTCATGTTGGCTACAGGAGATGGAAACTGACCACCACCATTGTTTACAAGATAGTCTATCCTTCCCATTTCACTTAGTGTTGAGGTGATCAGGTTCCTGTAGATTACATGAGCTTCAGCACATCATATTAGGTTTTTGTAGATAATCAGGCACTAAAGAATTTGATCAAAGTTAAGTTATATTAATCTCAGTTCTGATTTTGTCCAACAGCTGCCATCAAGTAATCATGTGCCTCTGATATTACAGGGTGCTTATTCATGACATTGAACTGCCAAATTATGGTAGTAGGGTAAATACAACTACAGTACCTGAAAACAACACAGTTTTAGCTGTTAATGGTTATAAGATACTGAATTAATCATGAAGGTTTTATTATAATTTCCTCACTTACTTGACTTGGTCTTCTTTTCTGATGTTGCAAACTTTAGCAACAAGTCTACCGTTATTTGGACACAGCTCCTGAACTGCCTCCTTTAACTTCTCCTCTCTTCGAGATGCAATTACAACTTTACAACCTGAAAATATTGACATTTCAGTAAATGATATGCAATGATTTAAATTGTAGGTTTGTATATACAGTACAGTATTGTATTAAGCACAACTAGAACATACAATACCACTCTCATATAATGTTCATGTGATGCCGTCTCCACGAGTTGAAGAAAAGAGCGCCATCAATGTGTTGGCAACAGAAACATAAACCTGGCAGGGGATTGTCGGTGAACTTTTGAATTTGAATGGAATATATTCAGATTCAAAAGTTCACTGTATATTATAAGCATGATAAATTCTGCCATGATATTGGTGTTTATGTACAATGAAACTGTACAGTACTACTAAAAATCTGACAACTTGTGGAACTTTTAATACACTGTACTGTACTTGGAAATACAGTGGTCCCTAGGTTAACAAGCACAATCCGTTCCAGAAGGTTGCTCGTTAACCAAAAAATTCGTTAACCGAAACCATTGTTTCAATGGGTTTTTGGGTAATTGGTTCCAGCTCACCGAAAATTACATACAGTGGTCCCTCGGTTAACGAGCACAATCCGTTCTAGAAGGTTGCTCATTAACCGAAAAATTCGTTAACCAAAACCATTGTTTCAATGGGTTTTTGGGTAATTGGTTCCAGCTCACCGAAAATTGCCTAAATTCAACAAAAAAGGTAGAAAAGTACACTTACTTTGAGGTGTGTATGTAGAAGGCTCCTGGATGATGATGATGGGAATTAGAATGGGGGTGGAGGAAAAGGGAGAAGAGAAGGCATTGGGGTGGAAGAGAAGTCACCCCATGGTGCCATTTCACCCATAAAATTTTAGTTCTCTTGGTGTAATTCAAGATTATTTTCTTTAAATCAACACTGCATTGCATTATATATTGTCAAAATGTAAAATAAATTTCAAAATGACCAATAATTTGACTGGAAACACAGAAAATAAGTGTTTATGTTGAAGAGTCTCAAACAAGATGTTCCTTCCTCTGAACTGGTAAACAAACTGATGCCAAGCTTGGTGTGATGAGTGGCTGCTTGGCGTGCAAAAACTAGCTTCCTGTACTTTAATTATGTTCAATAATTGTTAAAATTACTAAAAAATTTAATATAAAACTTTTAAAATTATTGAATAGTACAACCTTCTTGATACCTGTATTTACTAAAATGGTAAGGAATTTAAGCCCTAAAACCGATTATTTTATTGGCGGACTAATACTACAGCAGGTGGGCAGCCAAATGCAGGCGAAAACATGTTGGGAAAAATTCGTAAGGAATTCGTTAACCGAGGGTTTGCTCGTTAACCGAAGTGAAGAATCTTATGGAAGGTAATTCGTTAACCGAAATTTCGTTAACTGAGGCACTCGTTAACCTAGGGATCACTGTATGGTACCTGTAATATATGCTCTGTAAAGTTAACACTATGGTATTTATTTAATTAATAGTTTCCCTGAATAAAATAAAGTGTTGTATGAGTTTAATGAAGATATTGAAGGCTTAATTAATTTGACCATTATATTAATATAGCTTGGTAACTTGACTGCTTTAAATCATTGTCAATATATACAGAAGTACTTATACACTTGACTACAATGTAAATACTGTACAGAACCATATAGTACAAGTATACACAAAATAAAGCTCTTAATGTTTAGTTAACCCCAAAAATGCTTTATTTTATTCAGTGAAACAGTATTTATTACAGAAATGGTATACTATATATAATTTTAACATTGGCTGTGCGTAAAGCCGGGGACGGTGAGGAAGGGAGATGGCAGCTAGTGTACTCCCTACCTACCTTACTGCTTTTAGCCTTACACATTCATGCTGTTCAATGGACTGTAAAACACCCCAATAGTTTGATTAACAGTCTCGCTGAATAAATAACAATGCAGTACTTATGGGAGGTATACAGGTCAGATTGAAGTTTTATTTTATGATGCAGTTTGAGAATAATGGCCTTGGGAATTTGGTCTCATTCCAACACACTGCAAAGATTACATATTGAGATTCCAGCATATGTGAAGTTGACAGGTTTAAATGCATTAACTTAGAACTAATGTGCAGTTACAGTATAAAATCATAAATTACATCAACTTTAACTTTTATCCTCTTCGCCACTGATCGACTTGTTAGCCGCTTGGGCAATCGGTCACGTCTCTGATTACTTTTCCTTTTCATTTATCTTCTTCACCAAAAGATTGGCTCGCTAGCCGCCCGGGTGATCGGTCACGTCTCTGTCACGCACTGTTGGCAAATACTGGGCATGCATCCTAATGTTGTTACACATCATAGGTCCACATTAACAATCCCTATTTGTAAATAACTGACAAAACAAGTTACCAAGAGTGAGTAGTTCCTCTGTGATGGCCTTCCCTATGCCTGTAGCCCCTCCTGTCACCATAGCCACTTTGCCCTTGAATACTCCTGGACGAAACATCGACATATTGTACCTGTAACACAAGGCAAGTCATTTGTAGTGTTTTGACTGTCTGTACTACAATTACAGTTTCCTGATGACAGAGTATTGGTACAAGAATACTATACATATATCAACACAATGAGTATCTTAAACACGAGGACTACTTTACTGTACATAATTTTTTTCTTCACTATTGGAGGAAAAACATCTTGGTAAATATTTGTGAGGTTAGGTTACTCTTTCTATGTTATTGTCAAGTAAAGATACAGTATACCGTAATGTAGAGGATATTTATAATGTGATATTGTCTAAATTGGAATGATGTATACTGGAGACATTGGCTCAAAGACAAAAAAGAATCATATTAATTATATATTTGGATCAAAATGACAACTATAATTAATAAATTACAATATGAAGGTTGTGGTAATGCGCCAAGTCAACTGTAGTCTGTGGTATATCTATAATGGTAACACTTGCTTACCAGAATTAAGTGTAAATAATATAGTACAATAAAATAATAGAGAATGACAGGATAAAAATGTCTATAGTAAGGCCCAATGCTTAAAACTGGTAGCCCAAATGGCCCTATGCCTAGGTCATTTGGGCATTTTCTTTGGTAAAACTATACAAGAGTGTTATTATGAGCCACTTTAGGAAAATATATCGATATTTTTTTTGCTAAACTTGGAGTTGCAATTCCTCCAAACTTTTGACAACATTCAATAAGTATGAAAAGATTTCTGCTATAGATTTTTTTCCTTTAGTGGCACATAATAACTTGCGCTTTTGTGAACTATTACCGAATTTACTTAACATACGGCAAGTACCGTGAGCTGTGGTGGGGATGAACCACCGAGTGATATACTGTACTGTATTCAAGACTTGGCACTACAGTAGTTCTATTCCCTTTAAAATCATAATTATCTTGTCATTTAGCACCGGGCCTTATTATGATGGTTTTGTTAGTGGTTTATTTTTGTTATACTGACACGTACAATATTACTTCAGTTAGGTTCTGTCATTTTTGCACAGGCCGACAACTCAACTGTTTAGAATATCAGGTAAACTGGCAGTATACTACCTGTAAAATTTAAGTAAATACCTCCGTTGCTTGTTGTTAATACAGTACGTATTTCTGTGTTTCAAACACTAATGTCTTCAAGCAAGTTCTCTGACCAGTTCTTACAGCAGAAGTTTGGAAAGTTCTGTTCCTTCCTGATCTTATCTTGGACCATCTACCAAGTCTCAGAGGTCCGTCATGTAAATTTATATTAAAAGTTTATGACGCCTCAACCAATTTTGGCTGTTAATACCTTAAATTTGTAATGTGTGGTTTGATCCTTCATTTTCTTTGATTATCCATTTATTTATTCGTTTAACTATGGAATTATTAGGGTTGTTATTACAAAAATATGTATTGAATACTATACCTTGACTTGAACTAAAGGATTCTAGTCTTTGTTTTAGACTTACACCATATTAAACATACCATTCGTTGAACTTTCTTAACTAGCTGGTCGTTAATCTTACTGCTGTTAAACTTGTTTAATTACTAAACTTAGTGTAACAACCGCGGAGGAAAGCATATTTGGGTAGTGTATACGCACCACTAACCTTGTTAGTACACCTCACTGAACGGTCTTCAGTGAACACGTCAATTCGCGTTGCTAAACACGTTAGTACTAGTCAACTAAACATGTTAGTACCCATCAGCCGTCACTAAATACATCAGTACACGTCAATACACACCACTAAACACGTTAGTGCACTTCACTAAACACGTCACTGAACGTGTTAGTAGACGTCACTGAACATGTTAGTAGACGTTACTGAACATGTTCGACCAGTACCTTCCTCCGTTATACCAGGAGCTTGGCTAAGATTCGACCCATTGACATTGATCAATAAAGCCACTTCCCCAGCTACTTACCCCTACCACTACGCCCTTTCCCATCACAACCACCCCTTAATGTATCTTTATTGCTCCTCTGAGTCTTTTAGTCCCCATGGAGGTATAATAGGATGACTAAACTTCAGCGGGAAGTGGACATTTCTATCTTCTAAACAGCTTAACTACACTTTGTATGAATACCAAATGTAATGAAAAATTCAATACGTAATTTACTAATACATTTATTGAATGAAAACAATGATATTTTATAGTTTTGAAGACAATTAAAATTAGATATAACATATAAGTTTCCCGCCATTTCACGGGTCAAGAGGGACGCCGGGAGACGAGCAAGGAAACGAGTACAGGCAACAAGCAACTTGGGAAGTGGACGTATTTCAATCTGGCGAGGATATCTACAATCCACTAAATGTCTTCTAGCAACTAATTAGTACATCTCAAGCTAAGAAACCCTTTTTACTTGTTATATCATGAAGTTTATTTAGGCTATCAAACCTGACTGTTGATTCAGGGGTCAAAATGCACGGACAATAGAGTCGGGATAATGTTAAGGCCATTATATTTATAGTGGTTTATTCTTGGATTGTTACATGTAGGAGGCAGGCGTCGAAATTATTATTAAATGCACAAAATGACAAAACTATTTATATAAGCAAAATACTAATTTCGAAAAAAGTGAAAATATTCTGTGAGTGAAATCACTGTTTACTGGGGCTGCTAATGGAGGTTGATAGGGGGGGGGGGGATACTGTACACCTCTGCTGCTTCAGTGTCCAGGGGGTCAGACATTGCTACAAACTGGGTTACGGTCACCACTGGGGCCGAATGGTTCCTGGTGATCTAGGGGGAAGGGGCAGCTGGTGACAATGGGGACGGAGTAGAGAACTATGATAGTGACGCGTGTGGAGGGAAAAAGGGGGTGATGCGGAGAGAAGAAGGAAGGGGAAATGATGGCCACTCTAGACTTTCCAGATCACTTGTGTGGGAGTGTGATCCAATAATACCATCCACCACTACCAACACCTCTCTCTCTCTCTCTCTCTCTCTCTCTCTCTCTCTCTCTCTCTCTCTTTTATCCTGTTTCTCTTGTCATTCTTTTATTTTGGAATATTCTTATTTTGTTACTCTTGTCTCAGTAATCAGTAACCTTTATGACCTTAATAAGATAAATAGGGGTGGATAATAGAAATTAATAAAATAATAAAAACAATATCACGATAAATAATTCCCTCCAAATCATATAGGATAAATGAAGTGAATAATGAATAATATCAGAAGAAAACAAACGTACAGAAATGTGGATAAAATGTACAAAAACCATATATTAGTACAGTCGATAAATGCAATAGTACAAGGCAGAACAATCTTCGAGCAATACTTCCATCTTGCGACTTTCATTTGATCTTTTTCACTGTTTATTCACACTAGCTCGTCGACAAAGTACCTCTAAAAAGTTCAATTTGCTGCCATTGGTTGGAACACGCTTGCTGCTATTGGCACGCTTTCTGTAACATTTTTTATTCATTTTCTTCTTTCTTTTATCCATTTCTGTATCTTATCCTATTTGCTGGTATAGACATATTTGTTACTGATGGCTTTTCAATCCCGCCTCACTCTCGACATTTTGACTAATATTAAGCTATTTTTTTTCCCAGTTTTCTATCATTATGTTTATTTTATTTATTGTCTGTATACTACCTCCCTGTCAATATCCTTCAATAATTAAACGTAGTGATCAAGAAATAAGAATTACCAGAGATATTCAAGGAACTGTAAAAAAAAAGCGGCTAATCTTGAAAACTTTCCACTGACGAACGCGCTTAACACTAGTATTATGTATTTAAGAGAAATTAACACAAATTTAACCTAATATATAATTATAGTGTTATTTTGGTTAGGTGAGATGAAGTTAAGTCTGTTTGTTTTTTCTGTAAAAGTAAATGATTTAGATGTACATATTTAAACATTAGCTATTCATGTTTTCTTGGTTGGTGACAGGTGCTACGTAACCATTTGAATATTGTTCCTCAACCACGCTGAATTTTGTGTCACCTTAAACAGATTACATAGAATAGTAACTGGAGAACTAGTGGACTTTATAGAATACCGTCGGTTGTTAAAGAAAAATCAGGAAAAACAACTTGACCATTTTACGTCAGAACTCGGGTCAAAACTTATGGTACGGCTATCAGTGGTAAGTGACGATAAACCTACTGCATTGAGGGTGTAATTCAGGGCGGAAAAGGTGTAAATATTTGAACGATATCGTCAGTCCACTCATTGTTATTTCCCAGATATTCACGTGATTGATAATTTTGAATTTTCGTCCATGAAACTGTTATATTGAATTACTTAATATTCTGTAGCGTATAGTATCGTAAAAAAAATACCCTCTTAAGGTTTGAATTACAGTAGACACCGTGCATTAGGTTATGTCAGAGATGAGATAACGACCAATTCTGAATTCCGAAATAGCACTACGGAGTTTGTCGTAATCCAAAATACTCAAATTGCTCTGCTTATGTCCGTTGGGTTCTGTTAAGTACGTGATCAGCAACTTTAACATTCCTAAGAGCAGATTATTATTATTATTATTATTATTATTATTATTATTATTATTATTATTATTAGAGTATTAGGCTATTCATTATGGCCTGGTTCCTGCTTTATGTTGTTACAAGTTCAGGTGACCTAGCTTAACAGGATTAAAACAATATAATATATATAAGCATTAGCATATTATGAATATTCAGGATCCCCCACAAACTTACAGGGAAGTCTAATAAGACCTATTTGCATAAAACTTCTTAAATGGTGGAAGCTACGCCGAGTTGAGTAGAATATCCCTAATACTGTACAGTGTCCGACGTCTACCCTAATAATGTGATTTCCTTATAAAGATACTTAACACATGTTTTCCTTCTTATTATGTATAATATATATTGCATTTACGTTTTTATAACCAATTAACGCACGATAAAGTGATTTAAATCGTTAACAGATAAATATTGTTAATGACGTGGTGGTCGCGATAGCCTAGCAGCGTATATATTAAAATTAAACCTGCACTTAAACACTTAAGGTAACGACCTTTCTAAACAACATTCTCGTAACTGTGGAGAAATGAGGTAAAAAGCCACTTAAAAGTTGTCCACGACTCATAAGATTTTGTTTGAGATAATGGATAATATTGTTATGAGGGTCACTACTCGCGCCTGGAGCTAAGTTAATTGTGACAGTATATTACCTAACCTAACCTACCCTACTGGACCACGTCAGGCATGTGGGACCTATTTCACTTTAATTCACAACAGGATTAAAGCTTAAATCCAGATTGCACAAACCTTACGATGGATTATTCCCGAGCCTTCCGTTAATCAAATCCTCCTCTGTCGTGTGCATAGTACTACAGCCGAGTAGTAGGCTGTGATGCATCTCATTGGTTGGTTCTGTCTGTAACGTTAGCATTGCGTCATAGTATATCAATGCTTATAAGACTAATCACAAACACATGCTATTAATTTATACATGTATACATTGGTATTCTGTATATAATTATCTTGCGGTTGTGAACAATTACCATTTTCTTTTACAGCTTACACTGATCCACAACTCTGTAAATGTTCATAGATTGGGAAATAAGGTTGTTGGATATAGTTTGTGTTAATAGTTGAAGCAGGTGTTATAAAGGGCAGGTGAGGAGGCGTGGACCATCCTCCTCAGTAATAATGCACCGGACACAACCCCACTGCCACACGCTATCCATCTTGTACACACATGCTGGCTTCCATGGCTACCTCCCTAACCTTTCTTGACCCCTGGCCCTTATTCCTGGCCCTCATTTATGGCCCTCACTCATGGCCCTCATCCGTAACTCTCATTCTTGATCATTAACCTAATCCATGACCCTCATCTTTAGCCCTGATCCTCCTCCCTGTCCTCTAATATTTGAGTGTGTGTGTGTGGTGATGTTGCCTGGTGATAATGGTGCCTGATTGTAAGGTTAGGTTAGCGTCAGGGTGGTTAATTTTAAGGTGAAATAAGAGAGGGGTTAATCTTCAGGTGATCCTTTTTGGATGTACAAGGGAAATGTTTTTAAGGTAATGGTGGAGATGAAAAGGTGTTCTGAAGTTTAGTGTTAGGCTCTCTCTCTCTCTCTCTCTCTCTCTCTCTCTCTCTCTCTCTCTCTCTCTGGTATCTCATTCCCACGGCCACACACCCACAATAACTCATCTTTATTCTGTGTGTGTATCTCTCTCTCCCTCTCTTCTTCTCTCTCTCTTCCTTCTCTCTCTCTCCTCTTCTCTTCTCTCCCAGCGTCTCCTTGACCATGGCCACCCACGGTTGTGTATCTTTTATATTCAATGTTTATTTCATCTCTCTCTCTCTCTCTCTCTCCCCCTCCTTTACTTTTCATTTTACTACTCTCCCTTTCCTTCTCTCTCCCCCATTCTCCTTGGCCACTCTCATCCTTTCACTTGTGTCCATTGTTTATCCTCCTCCGCCTCTCACTACATCTTCCTCCCCTCCTCCTCCTATTCACACCCCCCCTCCCCCATCTTCCAGCACACTCTCACCCTTGGTAGCTCCACTTCTTTACTCCTCGTTCATTTTTTGCTGAGTGGCCAACAACCAAATTACTGTCAGGGCTGTTATTGCATGACCGCCTCCACCATGGTACTCTCTCTCTCTCTCTCTCTCGTCTCTGTGTCTGGTTCTTCTACCTTCCCGGTTATTAAATTTGATTATCAAAGGCCAACTCAGATTTTGTTTTCATTCGTTAATTAATACACTTGTTGAGGATTGTGCATTAAGGTCTTTATGGATTGACTTTTATTGTACAGTAAAATGGGTTTGTTATAATATCTCTGAGCATTGCGGTATATCGTGTTTATGTTGTCTTCTCGTAAGAATCTTTTTATCTTGTCGAGTGAGGGAGATAAGACCCGAGGCGGTTATGTATGCAGGGGACAATAATTTACGTCCCGGCTGCTGGCAACACTGCAGATGCCGCGCCCCGCTGCCAGACACTGGAGAACGTCAGGCATTCTGAAATACAATACCGTCTCCTTCATGTTAGGGGATAGATAGTATATAGAGGAATATATTTTATTATTATAGCGCATAGGTTATGAAACAGCTTATACTTAAAGTTGGTCTGTTAAGGGCAGCGTGGATATAGTACACGTATAGTATTTGACCATCGAGCCTCAGTTCAAATTCCATTTTTTTTGGGTAGAATTCTTTTTTTATTTTTTATTTTTATTTATTTATTTTTTTAATTGATCTCAATATATCATCATTACTTTAAAATGACGTTGGGATTTCAGTTAATAGTGTAATATGTTGTGAAAAATTCGTATAGTATATATATTTATCAGTAGCCAGCCGTATCACTGTATCCAAGTTAGACTATTTCTCAAAACCAATAATACTTTTGTTTATGTTTCCTCTGTTTATAAAAAGGATTAATGAAATAAACTCTTTCTTCAGAACACAATGTTTATATGAAGCGTGACAACGTACAAACGGAGATATTGGAGTGAAATGGAAATATTGACCAGCTATTGCACCTGGATAGATAGTAACATTATTCATATATTAATTACTATACATTTCTGGGTTTTTTAGACGAATATTTACAAAGAAAAAAAATATATAACATTACATAGAGAGGTATATTACATGCATATAATTAGTGTATAATAACTAGTAATTAAGCTATCTTGAATGTAATAATACTTAACAAATAATGATACAAATTATGATCCTCTATAAAAACTTCAGTATAAAATGGTTAGATATGATTAGTAATTAGTGTTAAGTGAATATATATAAAGTTACTAAGAGAGGGTTCATAAAAATGGGTTACATAATAGATTTAATTGTCAAAGGTTCCTATGACACTGGCTGTAAATAAGCAGATTAAAAAAAGGTGAAACTAAAAATACCTAAGAATTAAAAAAAAAAATATTCCATAAACAATAAAAACAGCATTTGACTTAAAAATATTCAGTTAATGTAAGTTTAGATAATTTTGTCTTGGTAAACATCGATAATTCTTTTAGTTAGAAATATACAATGTAGAAAAATTAATGGAGGGGCGACAGGATTATTTATATACAAGTAACAACGCAAATGACGAGTTCTGCCATGCACTCTACTGTATTCTGGCAACACTGTTCTTTGTAAACATTTGGCACTGCTATAATCAGGATTTTAACACTGTTATTATAGGCATCGTGACACATAGGGGTTGTAACACTTATTATTGAGGTTGTAACAAGGCTATTAAGAGTTTTGTAACATGGTAATTACAGGAGTTGAAGTACAGGTATTACATAAAGCTGTATCTACTGTATTAGGATAATTTTCATTACAGTAAACTTCATCATTACAAAGTTTATTACAGGAAATCTTTATATATTACAGTAAAATTTGATCTTACAGTGTACAGCGAATCGAGTAATTACAGAGCTTATTACAGTAAACTTTTCCATTACAGTCTTTCAATACAGTAAATCGAATTATTACAAAGTTAATAACAGTAAACTTTATATATTACAGGAGCTATTACACAAAGCTATCATATTATTACAACATTGATTACACAATACATAATAATACAAATTCCTCAATAAGAAGGTCTGGGATAATAATTAGCGAACTAGTTTATATATAAAAAATTAAAGAATGATCGTAGTCTCATATATATCATATACATTAACTTCAACATTTTGGAATGGGGTGTCAGCTATTTGGGAAGTGGGTGTCAGCGAGAGGGTGTCAGCGAGAGGGTGTCAGCGAGTGGGTGTCAGCGAGAGGGTATCAGCGAGTGGGTATCAGCGAGTGGGTGTCAGCGAGAGGGTGTCAGCGAGAGGGTGTCAGCGAGAGGGTGTCAGCGAGAGGCAGAGGGTGTCAGCGAGAGGGTGTCAGCGAGAGGGTGTCAGCGAGAGGGTGTGTCAGCTAGAGGTGTCAGCGAGTGGGTATCAGCGAGAGGGTGTCAGCGAGTGGGTATCAGCGAGAGGGTGTCAAGGAGAGGGTGTCAGCGAGAGGGCATCAGCGAAGGGTGTCAGCAGTGGGTATCAGCGAGAGGGTGTCAGCGGAGGGTATCAGCGAAGGTGTCAGCGAGAGTGGGTGTCAGCGAGAGTGTCCAAGTGGGTGTCAGCGAGAGGGTATCAGCGAGAGGGTGTCAGCGAGTGGGTGTCAGCGAGTGGGTATCAGCGAGTGGGTATCAGCGAGGTGGGTGTCAGCGAGAGGTGTCAGAGGGTGTCAGCGAGTGGATGTCAGCGAAAGGGTATCAGCAAGAGGGTGTGTCAGCGAGAGGGTGTCAGCGAGAGGGTGTCAGCGAGAGGGTGTCAGCAGAAGTATAGTAAACCCTCGTTGGCCATAAAGAGCGAGGGATAGTCAGCAGTGGCAGCAGGAGGAGGCGTGTCCGCAGAAATAGGCGTGGCATCAGAAGTAGGCGTGGCAGCAGGAGTAGGCGTGGCAGCAGCAGGAGACAAGGAAGTGACTATACATATATTAAGTAGGAGAGAACTACACAACCTTGGGACATGAAGAGGGGAAAAGACCCAGTGAGTAGCAGGAGCAGGAACAACAGTAGCAGTAGCGACAGTAGCAGGAGCAGTAGCGACAGTAGCAGTAACGACAAGAACAGAGACAGGAATGGGGTGGGTCGGTGGTATGGTTGACAAATGACTAGTAAATTAACAGGGAACAGTAGCAACAGCAAGAACAACAGTAAGATCAACGGGAACTGTAGTAGTAGAAGGAGTAGGAACAACGGAAACACTTGGATTAACGGGAACAGTAGTAGTAGAAGGAATAGGAACAACGGGAAACAGTAGCAACACCAGGCACAACAGTAAGAACAACGGGAACAGTAGTAGTAGAAGGAATAGGAACAACGGGAAACAGTAGCAACACCAGGCACAACAGTAAGAACAACGGGAACAGTAGTAGTAGAAGGAATGGGAACAACGGGAACGGTAACAAACAATGGAAAGGTCAATAACAACAGTAAGGGAAACAGGAAGAAATAACTACAACAGGAGCAATAGGAAGGAGAGAGAGAGAGAGAGACAGAGAGAGAGAGAGAGAGAGACAGAGAGAGAGACAGAGAGATAGAGAGAGAGATGGCAGGTGCAGAAAGGACGGGTATACAGTACAACATTCTTCAACCCTTGCAACAAGCTGGCTGACGAAGACGCTGACGAAGAAGAAGAAGAATCACTCCACAACATAAACATTACACATTAGCAAGCAGATCCACCGCGGTGATTTAGGGGACGGGGAGGTACAGGTAATAAACAATCAACAGCTGAGCAGCAGAAGGCGAGGCATCACAGGAAGCAGGAACATCAACACCAGCAGGAGCAGGAGAGGAGGGGGTGACGCACTGGACGCCGGGTTACAGTTGTCTCCGGTACAGCAGGCGACTCCAGTGTACTTCGTCTTCAGTTTTGTCTCGCCTGTAGGAGGGAAGACAGGTCAATTGAGGTCGTTGCAGGTCATTTTAGGTCACTTGAAGTCGTTGAGGTTATTATAGGTCACTTTAAGTCGTTCAGGTCACTTAAGGTCATTACAGGTCACGTAAGGTAGTTACTGGTCCACTTGAGGTTATTATAGGTCACTTGAGGTCGTTGCAGGTCACTTGAGGTCGTTACAGGTCACTTGAGATCGTTGCAGGTTACTTGAGGTTTTTACAGGTCATTATATGTCACAAGAAAAAGTTGCAGGTCGATTGAGGTCATTATAGGTCACTACAGGTCAGTAGAAGTTGGCTTGCGTCGGTACAGGTGGTTATTATTATTATTATTGTTACTATTATTATTATTATTATTATTATTAGTATTATTATTATTATTATTACTATTATTATTATTATTGTTACTATTATTATTATTATTATTAGTATTATTATTATTATTATTAGTAGTAGTAGTCGTAGATATTTAATTTTAAGGTAATAAAATGGCGGCGAAGGTGTGGCTATTGGGGGAGGATGGAGGCCATTGATAGTAGTAGTAGTAGTAGTAGTAGTAGTATAAAAAAAATCCTCACACATAAACACTCAGCCTTGACAATTTAATCTTCCCGGAGAACCAAGATGGCGGGATGTTGACACTGCTCCCAACTTTTGATAGATGAGGGACCGGATATTTTTTTTTATGAATTTTTTGTTGAAAGGTTTCTTATTATTTTTGTTTTGGAAAGTTTTATTAATTTGTTGAGAGAGAGAGAGAGAGAGTTCACTTACTGTTGGTACACATGTCTTCCGTCCCACAGGCTCTCTTCACTTGGCCGGTTTCCATGTTCATTTTCTGAAAGCGGGAAAAAATTCAACACAAGAATATCAATTAATACAACAACACCTTTTGAAGACAATTAGCATAGGGAGAATATAAACAAGGAGCTTAATTAGACAATTTCGGGTAATATGTAAATCAGCTTCGATTAGAATTTAATTAAGATCTTGGGTCTGGTAGCAGCGTCGTCAGTTCAAAGTCTACGGTGTTTATTTATTTATTTATATCGTTTATTTATTTATTTATATATTTATTTGTTTATTTATTTATTTATATATATATTTGTTTATTTGTGTATTTATTTATTTGTCGTTATATTGACTGAGATGTTAATGGACTAGACAAGTAACTCTCTCTCCTCCGCCTTTGTCATCTTGGCCGACATTCAACTCTCTTGTCAGCTCCTTCACCCGATTTTTATTTTTGCTTCTTGTATTAATCCCCTCGACCAGCCTCCATGTGTGTCTGTCTGTGTCTGTCTGTCTTTGTCTGTCTCTCTGTCTGTCTGTCTCTCTGTCTGTCTCTCTCTGTCTGTCCTGTGTGTGTCTGTCTGTCTGTGTCTGTCTCTGTCTGTCTCTCTGTCTGTCCTTATGTGTGTGTGTGTCTGTCTGTGTCTGTCTGTCTGTCTCTGTCTGTCTCTCTGTCTGTCCTTATGTGTGTGTGTCTGTCTGTGTCTGTCTGTCTCTGTCTGTCTCTCTGTCTGTCCTTATGTGTGTGTCTGTCTGTCTGTCTCTGTCTGTCTCTGTTGTCCTTATGTGTGTGTGTCTGTTCTGTTCTGTTGTCTCTGTCTGTCTCTCTGTCTGTCCTATGTGTGTGTCTGTCTGTCTGTCTCTGTCTGTCCTATGTGTGTGTCTGTCTGTGTCTGTCTGTCTGTCTCTCTGTCTGTCCTTATGTGTGTGTGTCTGTCTGTGTCTGTCTGTCTGTCTCTGTCTGTCTCTCTGTCTGTCCTTATGTGTGTGTGTCTGTCTGTGTCTGTCTGTCTGTCTCTGTCTGTCTCTCTGTCTGTCCTTATGTGTGTCTGTCTGTCTGTCTTCGGTTTTATTTTGTTGAATTTTAAGATTGTTCTATGTCGCTGGTCGTGTGTGTGTGTGTGTGTGTGTGTGTGTGTGTGTGTGTGTCTGTCTTTTTACCGAATTTAATACTTAGTTTAAATCATCGTCGTCAAAGGGATGGGAGGGAGGGAAGGGAAGGGACAGAGAGGGAAAGGGGAGATGAATGGAGGAAAGAGGAGAGGGAGATACAGGAAGGGAAGGTATTATAGGAGAGAGAGATAGGAAAGGAAGGGAGATATGAAAGAGAATGAGGAAAAGAAGAGGGGAAGTAGAGAGAGAAACCAAAGATTAGGTCAGGAGGAAGGGGGAGAGATGGGAGAGACAGAGAGAATCCGATAGAACAAAAACATCACGATAAATAAGGAAATGGGAGGAAATTGCGAGGAAGGGAGGAACAGGGGAAAAATGGATAACTAAGCGGAGAATAAATACAATGAGGGGAGAGAGATAATGGTGATGAAAGTAGTAGATGGAGAGAGAGATGAGAATTAGAATGAGGGGTAGAGGAGAAAATGATGATGGTGGGAATGGTAGATAGAGAGAGAGAGAGACGAGAATTAAAATGATGATAAATGGAGGGAAAATGAAGTAAGGTGATGTGACAGACAGATAAAGAGAAAGATAAGAAGTCAGGCCTCCCGGTGGATGGTTTATTTGCTTAGATTAACATGATATCGTTTAGTGATGATGTGTGTGTGTGTGTGTGTGTGTGTGTGTGTGTTTGCTTGCATGTGTGTGTGTGTGTGTGTTTGCTTGCATGTGTGTGTGTGTGTGTGTGTGTGTGTGGTGTTTGTTTGCATGTGTGTGTGTTAGGTTAGGTTAGGGTAGGTTAAGTCATGAGGTCTTTTTAACAAGGGTTTAAAGCTCCTTCCCGTCTCTGTCTATCCTCCGTCTAGCCCCTGTCCCATCCGTTCCACCCTCAGCCGTCCCCCTACCGTCTTATCCTCACCCCCCTACCGTCCATCCTTCTGTCCCGTCCTATCCTTGCTCCCCTCTTCCATGTTGCTTCCTCTTACGTCCTATCCTTCTCCCTCTCCGCCCTCTCTTAATCCGCCCCTCTCCGCCCTCTCTTAATCCACCCCTCTCTTAATCCGCCCTCTCCGCCCCTCTCTAATCCGCTCTCTCTCTGCCCTCTCTTAATCCGCCCTTCCGTCTGTGCTCCGCCCGTTTCACATTGACTTGACGCCATTTGATTCAAGGCAGAGATGTATTTATTCTTGTAGAGGGAAGGGAAGGAAGGGGGAAGAAAGGGAAGGAAGGGGGAAGGGGGAAGGGGAAGAAAGGAGGGAAAGGGAAGGGGGAAGAAGGGGAGGGAAAGGGGAAGGGGGAAGAAGGGGAGGGAGGTGGAGGAAGGGAAGGGAGGGAGGTGGAGGAAGGGAAGGGAGGGTGTGGAGGGGAAGAGGGAGTGTGAAAGGAAGGGGTAGGGAAGGAGGGAGAGGAAGGGAGGAAGGAAGGAAGGAAGGGAGGGTAAGGAAAGGGTATCAAGTGGCTCCTCCGATCTATAACAATTTACTATAGCGACAACTACCATCTCTCTCTCTCTCTCTCTCTCTCACTGCAGGTATAAGTCCTAGGAAAGTGCTCTATACCCCTAGTCGAGATAAGTATTATGTATGACTCAATTATCCGTAGAGTCAGTATGATGATGGTATAGTCAGTATCATGGGTGAGTCATGATAATATAGTTTGCATCATGAGTCAGTATGATGATGGTATAGTCAGTATCATGGGTGAGTCAGTATGATGATGGTATAGTCAGTATCATGGGTGAGTCAGTATGATGATGGTATAGTCAGTATCATGGGTGAGTCAGTATGATGATGGTATAGTCAGTATCATGGGTGAGTCAGTATGATGATGGTATAGTCAGTATCATGGGTGAGTCAGTATGATAGTCAGTGTAGTACAGTATAGGAGAATATAATGTGAGTGGACAGTTTGGTTGTGTAAGCGACCAGATAACTAAATTATATACGGAGCTGACTAACCCCTTAAACTAGTGTATGAGGGTAAATGGCCCGTTTCCCACCATAGCATAAGGTTCACTTCCCCCTGTTGTCGTTTATTATCAAAGGCAATAAGCTAAATAATCCTTACGTACGCTTCTCCTAAGGTTTATTTCCCTTTGTGTGGGTTTGGGTACTGAGTGGATGTACGAAAATGGTCTTTATGTTGGTTATATACAAGGCTGAGTTTTCCCCGTCTATGAATTTACTATAGAGTGATGTAAAATGTCCCTTACGGTAGTTTTTCATAAGGTTGAATTTTCGCAGTTATTATTAAACTGTTCAGATGTCCTAAACGTACAGAATAATAACAATCACCCTTAAAGATCGATGCCACAAGGGTGAAAATACCGCGGTTATGATTTCATTAGCATATCCTCCCTGTGAAAAAGAGTAAAATAAAATAAAAATATCCATATATAGTTTATAAATGATAGCTAGTTAACATAGTGCTAAAAAATAATAAATATGTATGGGTTATAAGGACGGGAGGGACGAACTGGAGTGATAAAGTCTAGGGTGTTTGGGCGCCACGTTTCACTATCTCCCCACCCTTGTCTGGGTGTTGGGTGCGTGGCAACACCGCCCAGCTGGTCTTCTTGCCTTAGTGTGTGTGTGTCGTTCTTTTTTTGTGGGACAAATACTGATGATAAATAAGAATTGGAAGAGGAACAAGAAAATAAGTAAATAAGCTGCAACAGCACTGTAATAATTTTGGTAGTCACTAAATAGTCGATACAAATTAATTGGAAACAGAATATTTATGATTAAAAAGGAAAAACTCGGAATTATTCAATTAAAAAAGAAAAAAATGTTTATACATGCAAATTAAAGCACTAATAGTGTCTCACATTCACTTAGTGATGTCGCTGATACAAACTTTTATACTTTTACTCCAACTTTCTGGTCAAATTTCATACGAGACATTTTAAAAAGTACTTAGTTTTTAAAGGTTGTTAATATCATTGAATAACTGTTTGTTGTTGTTTATGTTCTTGTTTTTACAGTGTTTTGAAACTAATGTGTTGTATTCTGTTATTAATGCCTTGGTTCCACTCTTGCTTGTCTACACCAAAAATCGTACGTGATTAAGTTGGTTCTATAGGTATTAGTCTGTATTTATATTAATATTCTTGCCAGATTATGTACCATATGTTATCTCAAAGATCTTATTCGGTTTATATGAACAAAAACAAACAAGGTTTATGTCTCTCTTATGAACCGGGGACGGATTACTTCCGGATTATGGGTCACTGGTACAAAAACGGCAACAAGAAGTGACATACTACCAGGCGGAGGAAGATGGATGCTGGCTACAAGAACGCCACAGAGGGAAGCCTAACCATGTCTCCCACTGGTAGAAAACACTAGTTCCCGCGCCTTATCTCACCACTCACGGTTATTTTCAATTTATCCGATGGTCGCTTCTCCCTTTTTTTATTTTTGGATTTCGTGGAAGCTTTAAGTCGTAGAATTGATTTCATGGCTAATAAAACTGGATTTATGTTTATCTATCGGAGCTCTCTTGTATGAAATTTTGTTTTGTATTGGGAAATATTTTAGGTTTGGACATAATAATCGTTTATTTTGGTACAGCGATAAATTATTGTATACTACGCCATATCAAATGGTCTGGTGGGCGTTATTGGGGTTCATATTGGCTGTGCTTATATAATAATTACTTAATTACTTGTAAACTTTAATAAAATATATCACTCATTCATAACCGATTACAAACTCAGCCTTTATGCTTCCTTATCTTCCGTAAGAAAATAGTTTCCAAACGTCTCATGCTGAGTCATGTAATGGCGGCAGTGGCATCCTCAACTGGAACAATGTTGGGAATTTTATCTTCGGCCCAAGAAAGAAAATACCGAGTTGGGAGTGAACGTGACAGTTTGTTTCATGTACAATTGAATTTGATAACTTGACTGGCGGACACGGTACTATTATTAGGGACTATTATTAGGGAATCCATCACACCAACCCGAGATGGGATTGGGCGGGGAGGAGGGGGATGCGACAGGCTTTTTTTTTCTCTCCCAGGAAGATATTGTCATCGTCTCCATATCCCTGCGTTTATAGCCTCATAATGGGTAATTTTTTACTTATTAGTGGACGAGAATAAAGATAGTTTGTTTCCTCATGAATTTGACGTCAGCACGATGGTTTTATGAGCCTTAAAAGCATTCAGTAACAGTAAGTTTGGTTGAAGCGAATGTCTGGGTGTCGTCTGTCATTCCCGTCCAAACTCTGGGCGAATTTGTACCACTTTTTGAGATATGGTGTTTTTTCCCTCACATCGTTTATATATATTTTTGTCTTTATTATGAACTGTGAAAATAAAATACATTGTAAATATAGCCACGTTTATATATTCACATTATTTCCTACATGTACAAAAATCGTCCATGTACGTGCACCAAAAAATCCTCTGAATATGTGGACCAAAATCCTCTCAAATGTGTGCACCAAAATGATTAATGAATATGCATCAAACAAGTCAAATATATATATAGTTAAATCCTTCAAGCGCATGTCACTAAATCCTTTAAATTTATTCTCCAAAATCCTCCAATGTATGCACTGAAATCCTCGACATATATTCCCGCCAAGATTTCCCGAGTATGCGCGTCAAAATCCTTCGTCGACGATATGCAGCAAAATGTTAAGAATTTATGCCCTAAAACTAATTTCCACCATCACAAAAAAAAAAATACGATAAAATTACCCGCTCTCAGACGGCTAAGTGGCGCAGGCCCTGATACGTTCTAGCGGAGATAACGTGGATATGAACCTTATTTTACACCATGTTGTTTAATACTATATATGTGTTATTATTATTGTTATTGTTATTTTATTATTACTGCTATTGTTATTATTATTATTGCTATTATTATTTATGTTATTCATTCCATAACCACGCACTCTTGCCGGGGGTGAAAACAACAATAAAACAGACGCCTCGGGCAAGAGAGCCTTGAAAACAAGTTGCGTACATTATGTTGCTGGAGTCTGGCATATTATACTATATAGTAGAGAGAGAGAGAGTGTGGGTTTATCACACCAGTACTTCAGGCTTATTAGATTAAAGTACGTATAAAAAAATAATATAAAGTAGATGATTTGAATAATTTAGACACACACACACACACAGGGAGAAAATTTGTTGATCCAATATGTAATTTAAAATCATCTTTTTCCATAAGATTTAAAGTAAATGTGATCGTTCATTTCTGACAACATAACGTAATCTGGATATAAACCCATTTTCCCCTAATTCACTGTTATGAAGCATTGCCACACAAGAGTAATATGTAAATAATTTTATGCCTTTGTTACAGACTTACATCTCTGACCCGATATAAACTGTTAATTAATATTCTTTATGAGTTGATTTAGTATATAGAGCCATCGTTAATGTTTACCCTCATGTTAATATTCAACCAATTAAAATCTAGATATTGTTTAATTACATCTCTAATACGTTTATTCCCGTAACTTAGCCTCATACATAAAACAAACTGTAATTATTATATTTTCCTCTGAAAGTTTTTATACAATATGTTGTTTCTTACGGTGGTTGGGAATTTATGAGAGATTCTTAATTAGATTTTATTTCATCGTAATTCAAGATGTTGTGGACGCCATCTTGGGTTCGTTCTGTGAGGGAGTCGGTTGGTTAGATGGATTCACTTTACTTCTTTATTATTGTTATTATTATTGTCTTATTATTATTATTATTATTATTATTATTATTATTAGCGTTGTTGTATTGTTTTTGTTATAGTTTAATTAAATTTGGGTTTCTAATGATTTTGTGGTCGCTGGGTTGAAGGTCACGGGTCATTGTTGTGTAGCCGACCAAGGGAGCCACCGTAAATTTTTCAACTGTTACTAGATTCACCCCCTCTCCCCCCCGCCAGCCCCTCCCAGCTTATTTCACCTGAAGATAAACCACCCTGATGCTACCTGGAGGAATGAAGGTTAGGTTAGGTTATTGGATGATTTTGAAGTTAGTGACGCTTGAACCTGGATACTGTGTTATGGTTCAGTTCTTGTAGGATTTTACGCGCCAAAATGAATCCTTGTCTTAACACCTATCTTAAAATATCTTGTTATAATTAGGGTCTAGTAGGAGTGAGGAGGAGGGTCTAGTAGGCCTGGGGAGGGGTCTAGTAGGCCTGGGGAGGGGTCTAGTAGGTCTGTGGGAGGGTCTAATCGGCCTGGGGAGGGTCTAATAGGCATGGGAAAGGGGTCTAATATGACTGGGGGAGAGGGTCTAATAGGCCTGGGAAGGGGTCTAGTAGGCCTGGGGGACTGGCATAGGACCAGACGCGGTGAAGAACATTGGTTGTGAAGGTTAGTGCAGGCTACAGAGGTCACTACAGTTACATACATTAATAATAAGTCCTTTCTCCTCTAATAGCTGGGTGGGCGTGCGGGCGTGAGGGGACATAGCTTATTAGTATAATCTCCTCGGGTCATATTAATCGCTTAATTTCCATAACTTAAGTGACTCATTTGAGAACGATGACCTATTTACTGAGTAAGATAACACTGTAATCAAGCTAGGTTAAGTCATCGTACTCAAGGGGTTAATTCATCGTAATCAAGGTAGGTTAAGTCATCGTACTCAAGGGGTTAATAACCTTATAATTATAACGGAAACTACTACGTACACACACCCACACACACACACCCACACACACACACACACAAACACACACACCTACACACACACATCCATTATACTATTATTTTCTTCTATTTTATTATTCTTCCCTTATTATCTCATCCACCTCTCACTATCTCATCCATCTCTCACTATCTCATCCACCTCTCACTATCTCATCCATCTCTCACTATCTCATCCACCACCATCCATCATCACCCCCCACCCCTTTGTTCTTCTCCACCAAGAATATAGTTTTTTTTAAAGCCATTATACCGGACGATCATTAATTACTATCTCGGGATAAATTGGAAACTGTTTAGCGTTGTGGGATGGTTTTAGTGAATTATACATACATACAGACAGACGGACATACATACATACATACATACATACATACATACATACATACATACATACAGCACCACCACTACACAATATTCTCCTTCACAAAATCTTATAAATATACACTGTTCCCTCCAGCCAGCCAGATATATCGGTGGTGTCTTGAGGTGGACCGTGTGTGTGTGTGTGTGTGTGTGTGTGTGTGTGTGTGTGTGTGTGTGTGTGTGTGTGTGTCGTGTTGTTGTCACCCCACAAAGGCTTCAGGCATCATAAACCTCAGTGTTCCGACCATTACTGTCTTGGCAGGGGTCACAAGGGAGAGGTTCGTACGTTAACTTGTCCTTGTAATGTGTGTGTGTGTGTGTGTGTGTGTGTGTGGGGTAAGGTCATTTCTAGTTCTCTGGCTTATGATATATATCACCGAAATAAAGTATTAAAAATCTAAACTTAAACTTTTCTCGCTATATTTGTCCTTTAATGCTACTTAGGACACCAAATTATTGTATCTAAAGCCGAGTAAATCCGAGTGAATGTGAATGAATCCGAACCCTGGTGTCGTAGTTCCTTTCTCACTGTGATCTGAATCCGACTTGGTATCCTTGCTGGCTCAGATTCACCACGATTTCATGCGGTATTTTTTTTTATTCTATATTGTGATGTAAGAATGCTTCACTGAATCCGGATTTTCCTCATAAGTTGAGATCGAAGAACGCGTCAGGATTCTGCAGGATTTTGCACAGAGAATTTCCCACCAACTGGGAATGTTAAACTGCCTCATTTAAATCACAGTCGTCAAAGGGTTAAATCACCGTACTTCAAGATATAATGGCGTTGAAATCGTGCTGAGACTCTACCTTAACTCGAAGCATCCTCCTACCCTCTCTTATAAGGGTAAAGAAACGCAGCTGTAGAGGCGTCCGGTCGTGAACGTTTATCTGGTAACACTGTCCTACGGCTATGCTTCTTAGGTTTAATTAATTGATATTATAGTAACTTTTTAATTGTTTATGTAAAAAAAAAATGTAGATTTAGTTTGATGTTATAAATTATATATTGGTGGAAACGTAATTTTGAGCCTCGGTGAAATGTTTATTTTATCTCTGCGACCTGTAACTTGTACCTCTACAACCTGTAACTTGTACCTCTACGACCTGTAACTTGTACCTCTACGACCTGTAACTTGTACCTCTACGACCTGTAACTTGTACCTCTACGACCTGTAATTTGTACCTCTACGACCTGTAACTTGTACCTCTACGACCTGTAACTTGTACCTCTACGACCTGTAATTTGTATCTCTACGACCTGTAATTTGTAATCTACGACCTGTAACCACATCTACGACCTGTAACTTGTACCTCTACGACCTGTAATTTGTGCCTCTACGACCTGTAATTTGTACCTCTACGACCTGTAATTTGTACCTCTACGACCTGTAACTTGTACCTCTACGACCTGTAACTTGTACCTCTACGACCTGTAATTTGTACCTCTACGACCTGTAACTTGTACCTCTACGACCTGTAACTTGTACCTCTACGACCTGTAACTTGTACCTCAACGACCTGTAACTTGTACCTCTACGACCTGTAATTTGTATCTCTACGACCAATAAAATAACTGATGACTGGATTGATGGAGAAATATATGTAATTGAATAAGAATATTTTAATTAAAGACCATTTTCAAGTCATTCATTCATTCAGACATTTTCCTAAGTCAGCCAACAGTTTGAAAATGTTTTTATATTAAAGCGGCCGATAGAACTTTTTCACCAGACAGAAAGCCACTCAGTGAATTTGCACGTGTTAGAAAAATGGGATATTTCTTGTGATATATATAGGTTTCAGAAGGCGTCTGATTTATGTAGGGGAAACGGCCCGGAAAAGGAAAAAAAGGAAAAATATGTTAGAGATGTTGGTACACAAAAAAAGGCCGCCAAAACAGGGGAAATCCCCGTAAATATTGGACAGGAGGAGATGTGTTTGGTAGAGCTCGGCAGCTGTAGGTGGTGGTTCTGGTGGTGATATCATGGCGTGAAATATTATGACCATTTGTTGCAACACTCACAGTGACGTCAACCCAACAACCAGCCAATCAGCGTCTGGCTCTGATGCTATAGGGAGAGCGACGCTCCTGTTGACCAATCTCACGGCCAGTCAACCAATGTTTTGATCTTGTTCTCTTTAAGAGAGATAAAGACTTCTCTCCGTGACCCACATAACGACAGATCCGGCACAATTAGCAGTTTTTAATGAGTTTACTAGTATTTTATGTTTTTAAAAGTTATATTTACTTTTTATACCACTGGAAAAAATTATATATATATTCTGATTGGTATTTTTCATAAAAAACGGAAGCTGTTCAGATTGACGATGACGATAAATATCACGACAACGTGAATTCCCGCCAATATTTTCTCCTCGTTCCAATATTCTGAAGCCATCACAAGCAGGAACGAATTCACGTATTTCTTCTCACACAACTTCTAAAGCCGTCATCGTTGACTATATATTTTTGTACCCTAAATATATGAAGGTAGTACATCATAAAAAAAGACAACCCTGCAGGCTGGGTTATGAAGGTAGACTATTCATTTTGTTTCCCGGAGTGACAGAGAAAGGCCACAAGATTTTTGTAGACTCGTGAATATTACTGAACTAGTATTCGGAGGCGAGCGAGTGGCGCTGTCTGTCTCGTATGTCGCGCTTGCTTACGCCCCTCAACGACCTACACTCACACTCACACACTCTTACGTTTTATTTGTTTTTCCTTTAACTAGAATAGTGAACTAGTGACACAGATATGGCTTCTTAAACGCTCTTGATTATAAAACTTCCCGACCGTCGCCTGACTTGCTCATAACACTAGCAGATGGATTGTTAAAGATTTCGTCTATTTCATTTCCCCATACCTTTGTGAAGACTTGTACTTGACTAACTTTTAAACCTCACTCCAGATTCATTTTAAGTTGAGGAATATTTTAGATACTGTTCATAAATTGGGGTAAAGGCTTTGGGGTGAATTTCTTCCATATTAGAGTGTTGGTGAAGAAACCTTTAAACCTTTGACGAGAATTATTTAACCCTTTGAGGAAGATTTAACCCCTTGATTGTAATGATGATTTAACTCTTTAAGGACGACGATTTAACCCTCCAGGACTTAAAAGGGTTAATTTAAGCCATATTATAATTACCTCAACTAATGGAGCTTGATATTAAGAACTACCATTTATTCTAAAGGCGATCTGGGAGTGGCAGGGGGGGAGGTAGTGAGGGAGGGAGGCAGTGAGGGAGGGAGGCAGTGAGGGAGGAAGGCAGTGAGGGAGGGAGGCAGTGAGGGAGGAAGGCAGTGAGGGAGGGAGGCAGTGAGGGAGGCCGCTGCTTCAACACAAATGCCTCCTGTGACGTCATCTCCCACTTGAGCAATGTCGAGTAGGGACTTTTATTTATTTTTTTATAATGTCCCCAAAGTGACCTTGCGTTTCATGACTTCTTGTATTCAATATAACATTCATAAGAGAGTAAAAAGTTATTAATATCTGTTCAATAAGTAATAATATCACTTAACACTCACATAATGACACTAAAAATGGCCGACAAATTGAACTGAAACTCTACAAAAAAAAAATAAGTTACGGATATTTGAGAAGCCAGAATTATGAGCAACGTGCCTAGGCTTACACAATCATTTTCCTGCGCTAGGCCTATGTGGGTGCTAGTCCCTACGGAGATCCTAAGACATATTGTCGAGTGTGTGTGTGTGTGTGTTTAGGTTAAATTTAGTTAGATTAGATGATAGCTACTGGCCCATCACCAAACATTCCTACATTACGGATAGATACAATAATAAGCCACCACCACTATCACCACCACCACCACTATCACCACCACTATCACCACCACCGCTATCACCATCACCTCTCTTGAGCCTTAACTGCCCATTGACCTCTGACTCCAATGGCTCGAATGAATGGATATCGCCAGGGGTGTGTGTGTGTGTGTCTGTGTGTGTGTGGTGAGCCGTTATCCTGAAGCAGAGGCGAGGGTTGAGGAGTTGTATCATTTTCTTGTTTTTATTCTTATTATTGTAGTTTAATTATTATTTTAGGCTCTTAACCCCTTCTCTACTGGGACGCCATATTTGGTACTCAATTTACCCCGTTGATGAAGCCAGTGTTATTATTAGTGTTATTATTATTATTTCAAACGAATAAAAATAAAAAGAAAGAAAACGTGATAAAAGTCGGAAGAAATTGAAGGCAAAACATAATGTGAAGAAAACGATAAAAAAAAGTTGTCAAATAGAAAATGGGAAAAAAAGTTGGGAAATAAAAGAGAAAACGGAGGCGATATGAGCGTAAACTAATGAAAATACCAGACTTATATACGTCGGCGCGTCATATACCCAGGTCATAAAAAAATGGTCTGAAACAATACACGGAGATAAAACAGAGATGGACTAGAATGATGAGGGAGAAGAGAGAGAAGGAGGGAGGGGGGTAGAAAGAGGGGAGAAGAGAGAGAGGGGGGAGAGAAAGAGGGGGGGGGGGAGAGAGAGAGAGAGCAGAAAAAATCGAATTAATAATTGGGAGAAAGTAAAGAAAAAGTAAATTAGAAGAGAAAATATAAGAAAATAGAGATAGGTTAAGATAGAAGAGAGAGAAATAAGGGACGGTAAGACAGACGACAAACACTACTGACCAATATTGATAAGGTGTCGTAAAATGCATTTGTGAGTTTTATGGGTGGGTGGGTGTTCGCTGGGTAGGTGGTTCGCTGGGAGTGTTTGCTGGGAGGGTGGTTAGCTGGGAGGGTGGATCGCTGGGTAGGTGGTTCGCTGGGAGTGTTTGCTGGGGGGGTGGTTCGCTAGGAGGGTGGATCGCGGGAGGGTAGTTCACTAGGGTGGGTGGTTCGCTAGGGGGAGTGTTCGCTGGATGGTAGTGCCCATAAACACAGCTGTAAACCATCAAACACCTGCCAGCCAACGTTTACAGGAGACCATTGTTTTGAAATATCTTCCATCAGGAGAGAGAGAGAGAGAGAGAGAGAGTTTGCTCATCTCATTCCTTCGTCCATAACAACATGTTTGGGGTAGGCATTAGCGGGAGATCTCTGCTTTCATAGCCTGGGGGAAGAGGAGAGGGGAAGGGAGGTAGGAGGAAGAGGATAAAGAAGAGGGAGAGGAGAAGTGAGGAAGAAGAGGGGAGGAAGGAGGGGAAGAGGAGAAAGAGTAACAAAAACAGGAAAGGGAAAGGAAGGGAGGTAGATAAATAAGGAGGAGGAGCGAGAAAGGGGGAAGAAGATAAGGAGATGAGAAAGAGGGAATGAAGAAGATTGTGGAAGGGGCCGTTTGTCCAGGTGAGTTGCGGTAAATAACATTGGACAGGCAGGTGGAAAAGCCTTATGCTTGCCTCTTAAAGCTGTCCCCCCCACACCTCCTCCTTGCTCCTTGCTCCTTACTATCTCTTCTTCTTCCTCCTCCTCCTCCTCCTTGCTCCTTGCTCCTTACTATCTCTTCTTCCTCCTCCTCCTCCTTACTCCTTACCTGACACACCTACTCCACATTTCCTCACTCAGCACCCACACCTTCAGGTTCACTCAAGAGCCAGGTTAGGAATGTCAGGGTTAATAATAATAATAATAATAACAACAACAACAATATTACTACTACCACTAATACTACTACTACTACTACTACTTCTACTAATAATAATAATAATACAATCGAATTATCAAACAAAATAAAAATAAAAATAGGAATTAACTCTACAAAAATATACTATTAATAACTCTGTAAAATATCAATAATAATACAGTTTTTCCACCTTTACTCACATTACAGCAAGATACAGGACAAATACAGCGTCGGTGGATTAGATACTGTACCCAGATGACGAGGCGGTACAGTAATAGTAATAGCGAGTGTGGTAGGTGAGGTCTTTTAACATGGTGGGGTAACTAACGTAGGAAAAGTGAACTGAGAGACAGGTGAGAGATAGAGAAGTGAGAGACAAGTGAGAGATAGAGAAGTGAGACACAACTGAGAAATATAATCAATTCTGGTCTGAAAAAAAACCTTTCATAAATTTGTATTAATTAAAGTACGTTTCTGTCTGTCTGTCTAAGAATGACAAGGGCCCATTAGAACTACGGGTTTATTAAGGCTCCTATTTGAACTTGACCCTTTTTCCCGTATGATTAAGTTAGGGGTCTGTTAGGACTGGGGCCCATTTGACCAATCAGTCACCTTGGTACCACAACACCGTACCTCAGGCAACCCAAGAGCCTCCTGGGAGTCTCCATTATGCTCCACCTCGAGAAATCCATTAAGGCTCGTCTTATAGGAGCCAGCGGAGTCACTCTTACAGGGGCTCATACAGCACGCCAGAGCCTCTCCTCCCCCTTAACCCCAGAGTCTCTTCCCCCTTAAGCCAAGAACCTTCTCCCCCTTAACACCAGAATCTCCTCCCTAACTCCAGAATCTCCTCCCACCAGAATCTCCCTCCTCCCCTTAACAGAATCTCCTCCCTCCCCCTAATGACAGAATCTCCTCCTCCTTAACTCAACACCAATAACACACCCACCAAGTTAATGGGATTTTGAGATACAGTACAGTTACCCATCGAGAAAATGACGTCCAAATTAAACCGAGACTCTACCTTAACTAAATCTTGACTCGAGGATTAACTTGACGAAGGAACAAGTCAGGATGTGAACTAATGCTTGAGTGATAGTGTGTTAGATGCGTTTATTTATACAGGTGAATGACTGACTGACTGAATAACTGACTGACTGACTGAATTACAACTGACTGAATAACTGACTGACTGAATAACTGACTGACTGACTGACTGAATAACTGACTGACTGACTGAATAACTGACTGACTGACTGAATAACTGACTGACTGAATAACTGACTGACTGACTGACTGAATAACTGACTGACTGACTGACTGGCTGACTCCTCTGACACATCTTTTAAGCTGTAGTGGATGGAAGCTAGTTGGGGGGAACAGATACATTTATTGGAGTGGAATAATGGTAAAAGAAAATGGAGTCTGGTGGTTGTGTTGGAGGATAAGCGACCAAAAGTGACTTACGATTTGTTCATCATACCTGTGTGTGTGTGTGTGTGTGTGTGTGTGTGTGTGTGTGTGTGTGTGTGTGTGTGTGTGTGTGTGTGTGTGTGTGTGTGTGTGTGTGTGTGTGTGTGTGTGTGTGTGTGTGTGTGTGTGTGTGCGTGTGTGTGTGTGTGTGTGTGTGTGGTGTGTGTGTGTGTGTGTGTGTGTGTGTGTGTGTGTGTGTGTGTGTGTGTGTGTGTGTGTGTGTGTGTGTGTGTGTTACCTGGTGTTGACGAGGACCCACACACACTTAGCTGGCAGGTAATTACTCCTACGTACTAAGGTGTCTTGGTGTCATATTCAGGGGGAGTTTTCCTTTTCGTTAAGCATTTTGGTTTTGATGTTGATAATGTGTGGTGGGGGGTGTGTGGTGGGGCGGTGGTGTGTGTGGTGAGGTGTGGTTGGGTGTGGTGTGTGGTGTGGTGAGGTGGTGTGGGTGTGTGTGGTGTGGTGATGTGGTGTAGTGTGGTGCGTATGGTGTGGTGTGTAATCTCCCCCACCTCCCTATTTCCTCTATCTTTTATCTTCCATCACTTCTCTTTCTATTCTCTGTGTCCCGTGATCCTTAGCCTCTCTTTCTTCCCTCCATCTCCTCTCCTTCCGTTCCTTTTTACACCCTCGCTTTTCCTTTATCCTCGCTCCTTCGCTGTTCTCTCTTCATTAATCAACTTCATTGATGTTCAACGCTAATGGGTATCCGCTCCTGAAAGCCTCGGCGTTGATTGGTTGATGAAATGTTAGCTCAGGCGTTGATTGGTTGATGAAATGTTAGCTCAGGGGTTGATTGGTTGATGAAATGTTAGCTCAGGCGTTGATTGGTTGATTAAATGTTAGCTCAGGCGTTGATGAAATGTTAGCTCAGGCGTTTATTGGTTGATTAAATGTTAGCTCAGGCGTTGATGAAATGTTAACTCAGGCGTTGATTGGTTGATGAAATGTTAACTTAGGATATAAATGGTACAATAACTCTCTTAAGGTAGGATTCTCGGACTCTCTAAGGATTCCAACTCCTCTGGGTAAAACTCTCTCTTTATGGAAGTTCAGAGTTTAATTGTCCAGTTGATGAGTCTCTTAATGACGACAAGTATACCACTGTCTTCAAGCACCACTGTACAGAGGTCAAGCATCAGTCTTCACCCACCAGTAAAGTTGTCTTGAGTGGTCCCTAGTTGTCTTGAGTGGTCCCTAGTTGTCTTGAGTGGTCCCTAGTTGTCTTGAGTGGTCCCTAGTTGTCTTGAGTGGTCCCTCGTTGTCTTGAGTGGTCCCTAGTTGTCTTGAGTGGTCCCTAGTTGTCTTGAGTGGTCCCTAGTTGTCTTGAGTGGTCCCTAGTTGTCTTGAGTGGTCCCTAGTTGTCTTGAGTGGTCCCTAGTTGTCTTGAGTGCCGTGGCGTCCCTCCATCATCAAACAGGTGAGTTGCGTCACACTTCACACCAACAAACTTTAGTCGACTCTGTAGGAGTTCCTGTAATCTTGCTAAAACTTGGACGCGGAAATACCTCCTCCTCCTCCTCCTCCTCCCCCTCCCCTCCTTCTCTTCCCCGTCCCCCTCTCCTCCTTCTCATCCTCCTCCTCATCATCATCATCCCTCTCCACCTCCTCCTCCTGATCCTCCTCATCTCATCCTAGAAACTCCCCGCTGTTAGTTCAGTTTCCAAGAAGGATTATTCCCCAAAATCCTCCCAACTACCGCACCACCCACACCCATCACCTCCCGCGCCGTAATAGAGAACATTATCTTAAGGAGGTCCTCTTCTTCATCTCGGGGTCTTCCTCTCCACTAAATGGCCGGCCGCGTCAGTAGGGTTTCCGCCAGACACATGACCACCTGTGACCTCCTGATGGATGTTATCGGTTTAGAGTCATTAATTCTTTGGTAATAGGTGAGAGAATTGGGGCCGTAAATGAGCTCACCGAAGTAAACATTAAGTCAGCTCTGATCTTGGTGATTGTTGTGTTGTTTTCAGTCACAATCAACCCCCATCGACTCTGCCTTCACTGTCTTTCTATCGTAACTGTTCCATCTCGTATAGAAATGTCTCTCTTCCTTTCCTTTCCTCTCCTCTCTCTCAGTGACTTGCTGGACGCCATCACTAAACCTCAGCCTTGTGGTACTGACAGCGCCATCTCCTTGTACTTCAGTCAACCAAAAGGGGTATAATCTCCCTTCATCTCCTGGAAGACCAAGACCAATTTACCTCCTGTGTATGTATGTGGCAGTCAATTCTTGTAAGTCCACATCCAAGAGCATCGGCTTGTCTCTTCCTCCTGCTGGCGATCCATGGCATGTCTACTCCTGCTGGCGGTCTGTATCTGTATCCCTCCCCTCGCCAAGGGCACCGCAAGGAAGATAGGATGTTTTCTTCCCGCAGGACAAGGATATATGTACCACACCCTCTTACCTCCCGCCAGTGCCCACCTCAGATCACAACAGATGATGGAGTGGGGTGGTGGTGGTTCGTCATCAGGGTTACATATTCTTTACGCTGTATCCAAGGCCAGAGATCTCAATTAATCTTAACTAGTGATACTGAACCCTCCCCCCCCTTTTCCCCACCATACTGTGCCAGGCTATACCCTCCTCCCTCCCCCAGTAAAGTCACCCCCTCACCCCTACCCCCAAAAACAAAAACATTATTCCGCATTCTGTTGTCCCTCTAGTCTATACAACCTCAACCTAACTCTATTTAATTCTCCAGGAGCTGTATACTCCTTCCCTGTACCTCTTCTCATGTTAGGTTCCTCCATCTATATGTCGGCTCTACTGAAGGGTGGATATGGGCCCCGTCCCTTCCATATAAGAATCATGCGGTTGCTGCCTTAAACCCAGACACACACACACACACACACACACACACACACACACACACACACACACACACACACAGACCACTACCACCACTAGTACTTACCATACAATGTGTGTCTTGAGGGCCGCAGGTTTGGGATTGACTCAGTTCATATTTAATACAGTTGTTACACTTATAGCAGCGTAAAGACTCAGCCACGCCCGCCATAACCACCACTGTCATCACCATCGCCGCCCACCGCCACGCCCGCACGCCCATCATGGTTTATAGAAATCTCGTCTTTCCTTGTTTCGTTGTGGGGTTTTTTCTTCTTAATTCTATCCTGTTTTGGGTGTTTATTCTATCCTGTTAGTTGGTCTATTGTGTTATTCTATCGCTGTCTATCTTGGGGTTGCTTCTCATCTATCCTGGTTGCTGTTGTTGTCTATCCTGGTCTCTTGTGGTATATCCTGCCGGCTTCTGTTGTATCCTGGGGTTCTCTCGCCTTCTATCCTGCGGAAAATGAGAAAAAGAAAGAATTATTATACATTGAGGTGTGTGTGTGTGTGTGTGTGTGTGTGTGTGTGTGTGTGTGTGTGTGTGTGTGTGTGTGTGTGTGTGTGTGTGTGCTTGTGTGTGTGTGTGTGTGTGTGTGTGTGTGACGTCAACTTATTTATATATGCAGATTTTATTGAGAGAATTTGCCTCGTGTCGGATATGTGTGTGTCGTCCTGGAGGTGTTTTGTTTTGGTGAGGAGGAGAGAGAAGGAGAGGGAGGGAGAAACAAGGAGGAGGAGAAGAGAAGGAGGGGTGAAGAAGAAGAAGAAGGGGGAAGTAGGAGGAGGAGAAGCAGAGAGAATGAGGAAATAGATAAAAGGGAAATAAAAGATGTTGATCAGGAGGAAGATTTAGTAGAGAGAGAGTGTGTGTGTGTTTGTGTTTGTGTGTGTGTGTGTGTGTGTTAGGGTGTACACGACCTAGTTCTGAGGCAGAGTAATCTACTAAGGTTGTGAGCTGTCTGCCAATACTTGTCACCCTGTGCCTGCCTGAGACGGAGATAATATTACTGGTTCGTATAATATACATACATAACATACATACAGACATACATACATACATACACACACACAGACATACATACATACATACTTACATACATACACAGACATACACACATACTGTACATACATACATACATACATACATACATACAATGAAATGTTAATAATATGTTTAATATCTCTTTCAGCGATGAATTTTTTGTAGTGATGAAATAAATGAATAATTTTACACCAATTTGTGGAGGTCTCCCCACGACACTCTCTCTCAACTGTCTTCATTAATCCCTAAGTTCTCCTTCCTACCTCTCCCTCTCCACCCTCCCTACTTTCCTTCCTTCCCCTCAACTCTCCCTACATACCTTCTATCCTATCCCTCCTTCCCAACCTCACTTCTTCTCTCACTCCCTCACCTCCTCCCTCCCTAATCTAACCTTCACCAGCATACCACTCACTCCCCTACCACCGCCCCCCACCCTCCCCCACTTCTCCCACCTCCCTTACTTCTCTCCACGAAAAACAACATATATGTCAGACAGGTTTTACCCCAGGCGTCGCCAACCGGGGACACACAGCCTGATGTAGCAATTCCTTAAACAGTTTTAGTCCCTAAGTGATGTTAGAGAAGCGGCGTCTGTCTGTCTGTCTGTGTGTGTGTGTCTGTCTGTCTGTGCGTGTGTGCGTGGTTGGGCCTGTGTCTGTGTGTCTGCTTTGGATGTCTGTAGGTCTGTCTCTGTTAGTTCGTCTATCTGCCAGTCTGTCTGTCTGTCTGTGTGACTGTATATTTAAAAGTCGTATTATATTGAGTTAAATGTATGGTGTATATTTAAAAGTTGTATTATCTTAAGTTAAAGTCAATTATCAGTAGTGTGTATTGAAAAAGTCGTAATATATCGAGTTTTAGAAAGATTCACAGGGACCCGATACCCGTGTGTGTGTTTACCAGATAGTTTATTAAAAGTTTGCATAATTCAGTGGGATAGGAACTCCGGGTTAAATGGAGGTGTTGTGATTTTTTTCTGTTCTATAAATATTGGAATGATGAAAAAAATATCAGTTTTTTTTATTTATTTTTTAGTTTGATGTTTTTGTTATTATTATTATTACTATTATTATCTTCATTATTTTATTATTGTTATTTTTGTTTTGTTAATAATAATAATAATAATAATAATAATAATAATAATAATAATAATAATAATAATAATAATGACACGCCACACACCCACCTCTCACATACACCAAGCTCCACACCTCCGCCACTAGGGAACCACAAACCATTAAAACACCATTGAAACGCCACACAAGAGAACTACATCCCACTGAAACAATCCTCAAAGGAGCCACATCCCACTGAAACACCACCAAAAGCTACACCACCCTCACGACATAGGCACCACATCCCACTGAAACAATCCTCAAAGGAACCACATCCCACTGAAACACTTCTGGCAACACGAGAGAAGACCCACACCCCGTTGAAACTTTCCACCCGCCCGGCCATAACGTCAAACTAAAAGAATGAATGTGAGGGCCATTTGGGTTGGCTGTCCCCCTTGCTGTTATGTACAAGGTCGTATGTTGGCGTTCTTGGGAGGGGAGGGGGGGGGGAAATCCGCAGTTTAAACCAACACTTAGGAAAACGGATTTTTAAAGACAACAGACCATCACTGTCACATAAACTCCCACACGATACGTACGATAGTTGCTCTTCACTCAGGGCTACGATACTTTCTTTTGTGCATATGATACTTTCTTTTACACGTACGATACTTTCTTTAACACGTACGATACTTTATTTTACACGTACGATATTTTTATACGTTCTTTTGTCGGTTCTCGTGTGATTTTTGCCGGGAGAATTTATATTTGTTGTACGTGTGTGGGAATTATTTATTTGATTATATAGATAGATAAATGGAGAGATATTCCATAACATCTTCATACTAATTCACATTGGTTCAGTATGTATACATAGACTATGCATGGATACATTATACATAAAGAATTCGGGTATACATGGAACCTTCGCCAGAGGGAGTCGAGAGTGAGAGAAAGAGATAGTCAAGAGTGAACGAGAGATAGTCGAGAAAGAGATACTGTAGTTGAGTGAGAAAGAGAGATAGACCAACAGAGAAACGAAGACACGAAGAGAGAGAGAGAGAGAGAGAGAGAGAGAGAGAGAGAGAGAGAGAGAGACTAGTACCATAGGCTGTCCAAAACATTTCCCCCACACACACACACAGCCAACACACACACACACACACACACACACACACACACACACACACACACACACACACACACACACACACACTTCTTTGTTAGTATTGGTCACCTGGAATCTATCCGAGAAAAAGCAGCCAACATCCATGAGCCTCCAGGAAGCACTTATGTAACATACTGCAGGAGGTGGGCCAGAGGAAAAAATTACCGCAGGAGGTGGTGCTGGGGAGGGCATTTCACTGCAGGAGGTGGTGCTGGGGAGGGGCACCACTGCAGGAGGTGGGGCTGGGGGAGGGCACTACTGCAGGAGGTGGTGCTGGGGAGGGTACCACTGCAGGAGGTGGTGGTGCTGGGGAGGCACTACTGCAGGAGGTGGTGCTGGGGGAGGGGCCACTGCAGGAGGTGGTGCTGGGGAGGCACCACTGCAGGAGGTGGTGCTGGGGAGGGGCACTACTGCAGGAGGTGGTGCTGGGGGAGGGGCACTACGCAGGAGGTGGTGCTGGAGGAGGCACCACCGGCAGGAGGTGGGCTGGGGAGGGCACTGCAGGTGGTGGTGTTGGGGGAGGCACCACTGCAGGAGGTGGTGCTAAAGAGGGTACTACTGCAGGAGGTGGTGCTGGGGGAGGGGTAATACTGCAGGAGGTGGTGCTGGGGGAGGGGTACTACTGCAGGAGGTGGTGCTGGGGTGTACTAGGAGGTGATCTGTACTTGTGTTGGGGGGGAGGGAGCATCAACTTTTATATAGTGGTTTAATAACAGCTCATGGAGGGAGGCATTGATGTACTTGTATATATATGTTCTGGTAATAATAATAATAATGATAAAATAATAAAATAATAATACGAATAATAATGAAGGAGAAATTATGCAGATGGTGTTTCTTATATGAATAGCTAATGGTTATTTTAGTCAGGCTTTTATGATAATATTCCTAGAGTGTATAAGTGTAGGGGCGAGGAGAGAGAGAGAGAGAGAGAGAGAGAAATGGAAGAAAAACCAAGAGAATAGAAAAGATCAAGTAAAAAATAAGAGAAAAGGGAAAAGAGGAAGACTGAGACACTAATACCTATACAATTAATGGTGTTTGTGTGTACCAGTTCAGTTCAAAGTATTTCTCACAAGCATTAGGAGAAAAATCATGAACTCTGCTGTGAATTTAATGAACTCGATCGTTTAATGGGATTTTATAAGTTTACTCGGAATTTTGTTTGTATATTTGTATATTTGTTTTGTCTTAGTATATTAGATATCCGCATTGCATATACAGTATACATGCTGAGCCAATGTAATTTGTATGGCGATTTTAGTGAATAATTATGAATGTATATCTATGCATCTATTTATTCATATTTTTCTATCTATCTCTATCTATAGACTTATCTATATCCATCTATCTATCTATCCATCTATCCATCTATTTATCTCTCTATCTATCTATCTAGTTTATGAGTGGTATTAAGGATAATTCTTAAGGGTTCCAGTACAGTTGCCTTATCATTATATTTATTAACAATTAAAAAGAAATATACGATTCTTTTTTTTTTGTATATTAAACCTAAGCGTAAGTCCATATTGTATACTGTATTGTGGCGATGTTTATGTTGACAAAGACAATATGAATACAAACTTACCTCAGCTGGTCGTGGACAAAGCTTGAGAAACACCGCACTTAATTCACTTTCATCAAGACAACTGTATATTTGTGTCTTTAATCCTCTCTCTCTTGTCTTCAGCCACGCCCTTGTCTTTCACCTAGCCATTTGTCTTCAAGATGGCCTACTGTCTTTTGTTTTAACCTCAATTGTTTTAAGTTAGTTTAGTTAGTTCCACCTTTTGTTAAACGTCCAGGGAAAGATAAGATCACAAGGTTTGAATTAGTCATGTTATTATTGTTGTTATTTTTGTTAATGTGTTATCTTGTCATGGTTTGTGTACAGACAGACAGACACACACACACAGAAAAAGACAGACACGCACATAGAGAAAGAGACGCACACAGAAAGACACACACACACACAAAGGGACAGACACACTCAGAGTAAGAAGAAAGATTTGTGAATACCGCAAGAAACTCAACTGTGTTTTAGAGCCCCAAGAGTATAGTGAAACCCAGTCAGACCCAAGTGTAGCCAGACCCAAGTGTAGCCAGACCCAAGTGTAGCCAGACCCAAGTGTAGCCAAAACTAAGTGTAGCCAGACCCAAGTGTAGCCAAAACTAAGTGTAGTCAGACCCAAGTGTAGCCAGACCCAAGTGTAGCCAGACTCAAGTGTAGCCACAACTAAGTGTAGCCAGACCCAAGTGTAGCCAAAACTAAGTGTAGTCAGACCCAAGTGTAGCCAAAACTAAGTGTAGCCAGACCCAAGTGTAGCCAAAACTAAGTGTAGTCAGACCCAAGTGTAGCCAAAACTAAGTGTAGCCAGACCCAAGTGTAGCCAAAACTAAGTGTAGCCAGACCCAAGTGTAGCCAAAACTAAGTGTAGCCAGACCCAAGTGTAGCCAAACCCGTGTGTAGCCAGACCCAAGTGTAGCCAAACCCGTGTGTAGCCAAACCCGTGTGTAGCCAAACCCGTGTGTAATGTAGTGGCGTTGACTGCTGTGGTTGGCAATACAGTATGTGTCATGAGTGGTTGCTCTAGGGTGAGGGAATGGGAGGTAGAGGGAGGAGTGAGGGAAGACAGATGGTTGAAGGGAGGGAAGATGCTTGTGTGGGAGGGAGGAGGAAGTTGGGTGGATGGAGAGGAAGATAGATGTTTTCAGGGAGGAGGGAGGAAGACAGATGGTTGAAGGAGGGAAAGATGGATGTGTGGAGGAGGAGGGAAGATGGTGTGGAGGGGAGGGAGGAAGTTGGGTGATGGAGAGAGGGAAGATAGATGTTTGTGGAGGGAGGGAGGGAAGACAGGTGATGGTTGGAAGGGAGGTGAAGATGGATGTGTGGAGGGGAGGGAGGGAAGACAGATGGTTGAAGGGAGGGAAGATGGATGTGTGGAGGGAGGGAGGGAAGACAGATGATTGAAGGGAGGGAAGATGGATGTGTGGAGGGAGGGAGGGAAGACAGATGATTGAAGGGAGGGAAGATGGATGTGTGGAGGGAGGGAGGGAGGGAAGATGGTGTGGAGGGAGGGAGGGAGGGAAGGAATGTAGGTAGATGGGAGGGAACAAATAGTGATGTTGAATACACTAAATTTCATAATGTAAATCAACTGTATAAACTAGACCATCCGCTGTACTATATAAACGATCAATGAACAAACACCAAATAATAAATTAATAATTACTTTTTCGCGTCTTTTTTATATAAATTACAAAAAAATAATAAGTAATTGAAAGTTATTAACATATTTCTCTTGATTGATAAACCATAAAATTCGTTTAATTAAGTTACAATACAATAGGTCTGTTTTCCCACGATATTCACTTGTTTTATCGCCTTTGGAGTACAGTATTATAACTATTACAGCAATATTCGTGGTAATACTGGCCAGTTTTTTTGTAACACGGGGTCCTGGTGGTAATATTGTGAACGAGCAACACCACAGAGTCACCACTGAGGGAGGAATAAAGTTATTGGTAACACAGACCAGCAGATGTCCTCACCCCACGATGGTCGGCCACATACTGAGTCTTCTGGGAGAGTGGGAGACTGGGAGTGCAGTTTTTAGCGCTGCTGCCTCCCTCCCTCCCTCCTCCCACATCCTTTCTTCCCTCTCCCACGCCAGCATCACCCCCCTCCTCTCTCTCTCTCTCTCACCAAAACAAGTAAAGAAAATGAGACATCCTGCATTGTTATGGTCTTGAACTCCCCTCATTCCCATTCCCGCCCACAAGATTCCAAGTTCGGCTCTAGAAAGTAAAGAATTGTACCCCTCTTGGAATCTGCAGACATTTGGTTCATAAGTTGGTCAGTTATATAGTTTCAAAGTTTGTGTTACTTTTATCACTTCTCCCAACGGTAAGAGGAAGCTTAATGTTATAATAATCATAAGTGGAATATTTATTGTCACCAGGCAGCTTTTGTGTCGTTCTGAATTATAGAGAAAAATAAATTAGTTTTTTTTTTCAGTGTCCCACGTAAAATATTTCGGGGCTGACAGAGACGTCCGGGACAGAAGCCAGATTTAGGAGCTTCTTTGTCCGCGTCTTGACACATAATTATTTACCATTAACTTCCTATATGGAGAATGTGACTATTTTTTATTTACATGTTTAAATATATAACAGACCATAAACCTTAATAATGACTAAAAATGAGGAGTATTACACCTTATATAGTGAAGATATTCCTCTGTTTGAAAGTATACATGAGAAAGATTGACGAGTTGATATTTCCTGATCACTATGGGCATATAATCTTTCCTTATAAACTAAATAAAACTAAACTCCATAACGATAACCTCTAGTAATTAACGCTTTTATGGATGAATTACTGTGGGTTTTGTTTTTTAGTCGAGTATAGAATTAATCCGTTGAGAAGGGTCCAGTGAGGAGCGTCCCTAGCTAGCCGTTGGAGTCGAGTGATGGAGCCACTTGGTCCAAGAGCTGGGTGGCGGGGAATGGATAACACTGCCATTTACGCCCCATTGACCACCAGGAGGCACGGGTCTCTCTCTTCTCTCTCTCTCCTGCTACCAAATGGCCTCGATACTCTACTGAGACTGTATCGATGTATATATATATATATGCATTACGTTAAATCCACTTCAGGGTGTTAAGATGTGTGAAATGTATCGCTCGGAGCTTCATAACATTCGGCAGAGGAAAATGAAGCCAATGGGGGTGAAGTGAGCCAAAGAAAATGGGTATTATGTGAGGAGGGACTTATCGGTTACTGCCAGGTGGGGGTGTGGGGGTGGAGGAGAGAGGGTGAAGAGGAAGGAGGGGGGACAAAGAGAGGGAGGGAGAGAGAGTGGGGAATAGGAAGGGAAGGAGGAAAGAGAGAGAAGAGGGAAGGAGAGAGAGAGAAGCACAACAACACTGGCAGAACATAACTTGAGAACCGTTTGATGCTGAAAGTTGTCTTATGAGCTAACACTACCATGACAGCCACCACTATTGTTGGGGTGAGTGGGGGAGAGGGGAGGGGGGAGAGGGGTGAGTGGGGGAGAGGGGTGGGGGGGAGGGGTGAGTGGGGAGAGGGGTGGGGGGGAGGGGTGGGGGGAGAGGAGTGGGGAAATTGAGACTGAGACAGGGAGGAGAGGGAGAGAGACATAGAAGAGAGGTTGGGGGGGTGAGGTAAGATAGAAAAGGAGATGATAAGAGAGAAACGAAGAGAAGAGAAAGAAAACAGAAGGGCAGATGAATGTTAGTTGTCCGTAGGTGGCTACACTGTTATTGACACTCGTAACTTTACCCACCTCTCTCTCTCTTTCTCTTTATATCTGTCTTTCTTTCTTTATCTCTCCACTCTTCCTCTGTCTCCCTCCTTCTCTCACTAAACCTCATCGTGAGAAAGACTCCAGATCACAGACACTCGATACTGCTCTTAGCCATCTGATAACATAGCCAGTAGTTCTCACCACAATGGATACCTCACTCAGCAGATGGGGGGGGGAAGAGAGAGAGAGAGGGGGGGGGGGGTGAAGTAAACAAACCACGTATTATTACCATGAACGTCAAGAAACCACGTCCCACCACCACCACGCACTCACTACCACCACGTACCACTACTCACAATACGTCCCACCACCACCACGTACCACCACCACCACGTACCACTACCACCACGTACCACTACCACCACGTCCCACCACCACCACGTACCACCACCACTCACGTCCCACCACCACCACGTACCACCACCACCACGTCCCACCACCACCACGTACCACTACCACCACGTCCCACCACCACCACGTACCACTACCACCACGTACCACTCACCACCACGTACCACTCACCACCACGTCCCACCACCACCACGTACCACCACCTCCCACCACCACCCGTACCACTACCACCACGTCCCACCACCACCACGTACCACTACCACACGTCCCACCACCACCACGTACCACTACCAACGTCCCACCACCACCACGTACCACTACCACCACGTCCCACCACCACCACGTACCACCACCACCACGTCCCACCACCACCACGTCCCACCACCACCACCACGTCCCACCACCACCACGTACCACCACCACTACCACACATACTTTCATAACATTTGGAAAATCAAATTTATTCAGGAAAACAGCCAGAATTATTGTTTATTTATTAAATGACTCTTCAATTATAAACTCACATTCTTCATCATTATTTCAGATTTTTTTTAAAGCCTTTATTTCCGACATTGAATTCACGCCTCAGTTCTGTAAGCGATGTTACAGATGATAATTACAGTATATCATTATTACAGTCTATAGCTTCTTATATTAACACTTAAGATAATTATATTGTTAAGTTGATATATAATTATCGGGTAATAGTGTTATAAGTGTGTATTAATAACTAACTTTAAATTATAATGGTATTTACTAGAGCGAATAATTCATAAGACTATTTTAGAACTGCTAGACACAGATGAAATAAAATAATAATAATAATAATGTTTGGTTTTGATGCTTCGACTCTCTCTCTCGTCATCTGTTAGTGCTTCTTGCATTTCTTTCCCTTCTCTCTTCTTCTTGTGGTCATCATCATCGTCGTCGTCGCTGTAGGAGAAGATGGGGAGGTTGGCCACGTCAGGAGGCATCTGTTGTATACACGCTGACCGCACACACGTCAGGAAGCTCGCTATCTGAAGGAGGGAGAGGAACGTGTGTGTGTAGTGAGGACGATTTGGTTGTTTACAATGTGGTGGGTACTAACACACTCACTCTCGTTAATATACTCTGTAGCACACACTTAGTACAGGTACACCCTACAGGTAAATACTACAGGTACACACTGAGTAAATACTACAGGTACACACTAAGTACCACACACTACAGGTACACTACAGGTACACACACAACAGGTACACACTACGAGTTAAAATACTACAGGTACACCCTACAGGTAAATACTACAGGTACACACTACAGGTACACACTACAGGTACACACTACAGGTACACACAACAGGTACACTACAGGTAAATACTACAGGTACACCCTACAGGTAAACACCACAGGTATCCTTGGCTCTCGTCTCAATTAATTGCAAAAGAAAAATCATCGACCAGTTTTTATCAGATTTGGCGCAACACTCTTCCTCCTCTTCCCCCCTTCTCCTTGTCTCCTTCCTCTCTCTTCTCTTATTTTGTCCTTTCCTTCTCCTCCTCCCACCACCACTACTACCACCACCACCACCACCACTACTACCACTACAAACATCACCACCACCACTACTACCACTACTACCACTACAAACATCACCACCACCACTACTACCATCACCACTACTACTCTTGTGTCAGAACTCACCTGTGGCCAAGGACTCACCTGGAGGTTCTCTGGTTCAGGGCACTGGGTGACGGCGGCGGCGATGGTGTCGATCACGAGGGGGTGTGTTGAGAAGGTCTCCTGCTGCAGCCTAGTGACCATGGCTGCCCGGTCCAGCATCCCGTTCATTGTTACCTGAGGCGGCAGTGGCTCTTGTCAACACAGATATAACCTAACCTAACCAAACCTAACCTTTACGTGATACAGGTATTGATTTTAATGTTTCTGTGTACAAGTGTGTGTGTTTGTTGCTTCACTGACTGGTAAACATCACTCACCAGACCACCGGCAGTCAAGACACAGCGACGGAGCTTAAGAGTGGTGGCTGGGTCGCTTGTGATGCGGTCCACGATGGTCTCCGGGTGACCAGACGCGAAAGCCGGGCCTGCAATACGTATAACCTGAACTTGCAACACACGTAATGTAACCTGTACTTGCGTAACACTGACAACTCACCAAGCATGGGCCACTCACCAAGCCTAAACAACTCACCAAGCATGGGCCACTCACTAAACATGGGCGTTAACCAAGCTTGGGCCACTCACCTAGCATATTCCACTCGCTTAGCATGGGCCACTCACCAAGCCTAAACCACTCATCAAGCATGGGCCACTCACCAAGCCTAAACCACTCACCAAGCCTAAACCACTCACCAAGCATGGGCCACTCACCAAGCCTAAACCACTCATCAAGCATGGGCCACTCACCAAGCCTAAACCACTCATCAAGCATGGGCCACTCCAAGCCTAAACCACTCAAGCATGGGCCACTCACCAAGCCTAAACCTCACCAAGCATGGGCCACTCACCAAACTAACCCTCACCAGCATGGGCCACTCACCAAACCTAAACCACTCATCAAGCAATGGGCCACTCACCAAGCTAAACCACTCACAGAAGCTTGGCCCTCACCAGCCCTAAACCACTCACAAGCATGGGCCACTCACCAAGCCTAAACCACTCACGAAGCATGGGCCACTCCACCAGCCTAAACCACTCCCACCAAGCATGGGGCACTCACCAAGCCTAAACCACTCACGAAGCCTAAACCACTCACCGATCACAGGAACAATCTGGGTCTTCGGGATGCCAAGTGTTGTAGCACAGTCAGACACATCCTTCACGGGGCCGCTCTTGCCCTGGTAGCTCCTTCACCACTCCACACTTGGCGGCCCTGAACTGACATGATCCAGGGCCCAGGTTACCACACGCCGGGTCAGTACCTGTGTTGATTTATGTGATGACAGTGATTATAGGAACCTGTGGCCGGCCATATTGGATCCGTTCACTGGTGTAAAATTTGACTTTAATGTGGTTAATATATCCTGCCCATAACTCAATTACCCAACTGGACCATTTAAAAGGTTATTCATCAACAACAAAACGAGAAAGAGAGAGAGAATGTGAAAATAGAGAAAGCGAATGTTAAAAACGAGAGAGCGAGGAAAATAAATACGAAAAAAACTAAGGATGAAAGAAAGAGAGAGAGAAAAAGAGAGAGCTAAAGAAAGAAAGAATTTACCTGTTAAGACGAAAGCAGTAGAGCCTTGAAAGCAAGTCTCCATCATCATCATCCACAACATGACCCAAGTTGACCTCCCAGGCATGGTCGCCCTTCCCTGGGACGTGAAGGTCATCTGTGTGTAAACCAAAACACATTATCCTTTGACTCTTGTAGGTTAAATAGAATACTGTCCTTGAGGAATTGGGGCTTTTCACTTCAGTATTAATCTGTCTGTCATCACTATACAGGAACACGAAACAAAAGGTTAATATAGTTACCCAGAATATAACTTGTAGCGAGGGCCCAGAGGTGCGTCCGTCAGGTAACACAGTACACAGACAAATGACCCCGTGTAAGAACCTCCACTGTTTTATATCACTCGTGACTGCCTGTGACGTCAACACCCCGCCTTCCCCCCCTTACTCTCCGCCCCCCCACTCTCTCTCCTCTCTCCCTCAAAGATAAATTAAATATCTTATACATAATTTTTGTTCAGGTTCTTTCAGCTATATATTACCCCTTGACCCAACCTAAGTTAACCCTTTAAGTCCTGAAGGGTTAAATCATCGTCATCAAAGGGTTAAATAATCATCCTTAAAGGGTTAAACCATCGTCGTCAAAATATTAAACCATTGTCTTCAAAGGGTTAAACCATCATCCTTAAAGGGTTAAGTATGTTGGCCAAATTAATTTATATTTTCTCCATAACGACCATTATACTGGGATATTGTCTGGCAGTAGTTAGACAAATATACAATACAGCCTCAACTGACACACCCTAACTTACAATACCACAAAATACTCTTAATATCAACAACATTCAGTAGAGTGACTAATTAAAACACTCCAGATATGAATTAACGAAAAAACTAAATAAATATAGGTAGAAAATATCAGAAGACTTCACCATTATTTGCATTATCCTCTGTGTGTGTGAGCTGTCGTCAATACTGTTCAGATTTTTTGTTGTTAAGACGCATTTATGCCTCGTGAGACTCTTAAGCTCCACCTCTGGGTTTTAGTGAGTGTTCAGATAGGTGGTAGACGTGCCGGGAGATCACTCGTCAGGTTCACAGTCATTTGTGTCCCCGCGCATCAGGAGACTAACTTGTGCTTGGTGACTCGTTCGTTTACAAGTCAGGTTAGAGAGGGTCGTAGACTACCTGGATCATCTGACCTGACTTTATCCTTGTTTAGTTGTTTCATGTCCTTGTTTAGTTGTTATAGTCGGCTCTATGGTCGTCTTTCCTTACCGATTGATTTTGTTCCATCGAGAGTTTAGTTCCGTGACTAAAAGAAGTTCACTCCACACGTTCTTCACTCCACACGTTCTTCACTCCACTCGTTCTTCACTCCACACGTTCTTCACTCCACTCCACACGTTCTTCACTCCACACGTTCTTCACTCCACACGTTCTTCACTCCACACATTCTCCACTCCACACACTCTTCAGTCCACACAGACATCACCAAGCAGTCCTGGAAAACGCTAACCTTCCACACCCCTCCACCTCCACACCCTTCCCCCCTCCACACCCCCTTCCCCTCCACCCCCCCTCCCCCTCCACCTCCCCCCTCCACACCCTCCACAACCCCCCCTCCCCTCTAAAATATAATATAATGAGGTTGTTTGATGTACGCTAGTCTTTAATGAACTATGATACTAAAATCCCGTAGGTATATACACACTAACCTGCAGCGGCGGTTACACTACGGTTCGCTGACTAGACCCGGTGTAGCAGACGTCAAGCACTCTAGGTTGGCTGAGCTCTAGAGTGCACGGTGCCTGAGGGTGAAACACACTCTAGAATAATCTGCACCTAGGCATCGTTCACTCTAGTGTTTTCACCATAGTTGAGTGCATCTCGCTTGGTGGTAAAATGAACTGTAGTGCAAAATTCAGAACTCATCAATTTTTATTTCTGAGTATTAGAGTTTTATTTAGGCATAATATTGGTGAATGCAAAAAAAGTGTGTGTGTGTGTGTGTGTGTGTGTGTGTGTGTGTTAGGAAATATGTCATGTTAGGTTTACCTCATCCCTTTATTAACTCTACAGTATAATTGAACTTAATAAACTCCCTTGTTGAATATTCAGTAGAGTTAATATTTAATCCTAGTTGTTTAAGTCAATAGAGTTATTTCAGTTATTGAGGTAATATTACGTATAGTGAATAGATCATTTTCACGCCGAGAGTTCAGTATTCAATAGGAATTACCTTACAAAAGACACTATTACTAATTTTTCTTTTTTTCCTCTTAATTTCTTTCATCTGTAAACCTTCTGAGGAATCTACTGTTCCTTTATGACATATTGTGGTGGTCACGTTTTTTGATCCGATAAGGTGCCGTGTAACCCCTGTCAACACGCGCCAGTCACTAAGGCAAGACACACAAAGGAAGGCTTTACATATGATTGGTTTATATTTATGTCGAGAGGGGCGTGGTCACAGAAACTTCTACCAATAACAGAATGTGTACATCTTGACATGGCAGTTTCTCATTGGTTAGCTTGATATAGGCCACTCCCCGTCCAGCTTTGAGGTACTGTATATAGAACGAGTCTTGGGGTTTATTTTACTTGATGATTGCAAGCTCCAGGTGAAACTCTCTATAGTCTCTGTTATATATTGTGTAAATTTTATGTAAATAATGTTTTTATGGTGCCAGAAGGGGTTAAATACAGCGTTTGTTTTACAGGTGGTGGTGTAAGATGCAGGTATTGGTGTTAGCGATGGTGGTGGTGGGGGGGGGTGCGTCCTCCCTCACCCCTCCCGGCCCACCTGCCTCACCCTGGATGGACAGTGAGTATACCTTCCTCACCTTCCTCATCTCATTAACCTTCCCCATCTCACCTCACAGAACATGACCTCTTTACCAAGCCATTTTTTGACCTTCCCTGACCTCTTGCAGCGTCCTTGTGCCCGACGACGGACTCCTTGACCCTGTGCCAGATGAGGAAGGTCGAGTGTGGGGGTCTGAACCAGCTGTTGTCCCCGCCAGGTGGAGTACTTCATGCCATCACCACCTGTGCCAACGCTACCAGCCTCACACTCCCTCCACGCTTCTTCATGTCTATAGGTATGTGTACAGGTGTGTGTGTGTGTGTGTGAGTGAGGACAGTCTAATGACGATGGTGGAGAGAGAGAGAGAGAGAGAGAGAGCACCAACTACCCCATTCACCCTCCCTCACCCTCTTCAGGAATGGCGTTCGTACATGGTCAACCTGAGTCGCTGGCTGACCACGTCACCTCTGACCCCACAGACTCTACCGCCCTCCGCCGCTGTGTCCTCAACGCCACCGGATTAGTAAGTTACACGCCTCTCTCTTCATTCTTTCAACGCCAGCAGCCTGATCTTTCAACGATAACAGCATGACCTTTCAACGTTGACAAGCTTATATTTTGAACGTTGTTTTTATTATTGCTTCAACGCTGTTGCTCTGATTCATTCAACGCTGATTCCTTGACCTCTTCAATCTAACTTCCCTGACTTCTTTCAACGCCAATAGCCTTTTTTAATGCCGACTGTCTAGTCTTTCATAACTAGCAATCTGAATCTTCAACGCTATTATCTCGATGTTTGAACGTTAACTGGGTGAGTTTTCAACTCTAATAGCATGAAATCCAACGCTGATAACCAGAATTTCAATGCTAAAAGCTTTATTGCCAACGCTAAATGTCTTAACTTTCACCTTCAGCAGCCTGGACTTTCAACGCTAACAACCTATCTTGTTTAGTGCTACAAAAAAGCTCAAATATCAACGTTAAAAGCCAGACTTCTTAACCTTTGACCTGTCTTGACCTCGGCAGCTGGACCCGGAGACACTGACCCTCAACCGCAGCGCCGTGGCCACAAGTGCACGCGGTCTCCTGGCCTCCCCGGAGCTTGGAGACGCCGTGGCCTCCAGCGTACAGACTTGCCCTGAACCTGTGGCGTTCAGCGTGGAGAACTTCTTGTCGTGTGTGAAGGCAGCGTGTATTACCAACGCCGACAAGTCCCCCTTAGTGAGTCGAGCCAAGGGCGTCCTCTCCTCTTCCCCGACGAAGGATCCTGCCCCTGCCCATAAGTCACTCTTCAAGGCGCCCGTCCTCCTGCCCTTCTTGAGCCCTTAAGATCCTCCCTATGGCCCAGGCGTCACACCCTCGGCTCCGTCACACCCTCGGCTAAGACATACTCCATAAAGCTGCATTACGTTTTCTGTGGTGAAATAGAATCGGGCGCCAAGATGTCCCATTTCCTCTGACGTGGGTGACACCGCTATCAACTTTTCCTCAGGCGACACCATCCTCTCTTATGTCTGTCTGTCTGTCTGTAAACACGGACGACAATTGTGTTTACGTAAAATATTGTTTGTGAGTGTTGTTAAAGATGCCACTAATTCCTTTATATCCAGTTATTTTGTAATAAAGTTGTTATTATTATGTTGTTATTTTTTTTATTATTATTTTTTATTATTTTTATTATTGTTGTGGTTTTTGTTATTATTATTATTGTAGTTATTATTATTATTATTAGTAATAGTCGTTAAAAGAAGCAGTTACAGTAGTAGTAGTAGGATTAATAGTAGTAGTAGCCCCAATACTAATACAACAGTGATAGTAATAGTCCAATTTTAACCATTTGATGAAGATAAACCATTTATGTGTTGTGTTACCTTACATCACTCGCCACTGTCACGCCGTGTTGGCAAGTGTTCAACCTCGTGTACTGAATGACTTGAATACAAAAAATGAATATTAGGAAAATTATTGTTATTTTTTTACATTTATTCCCAGTTTTAACTTTCAAGGAGAGACAAAGTTATTTATTCCCAGTGTGAGTGTAATTTTGGAGGCCATCTTAATTAAATCAGTGATAATTTATTGTATATTAGGTGATTATTTGGCACCCCAGCTTATTTCACCTGATGATTAGGTACACCAGCTTATTTCACCTGGTTATTAGGTACCCCAGCTTATTTCACCTGATGATTAGGCACCCCAGCTTATTTCACCTGATTAGGCACCCCAGCTTATTTCACCTGGTTATTAGGTACCCCAGCTTATTTTACCTGGTTATTAGGTACCCCAGCTTATTTCACCTGGTTATTAGGTACCCCAGCTTATTTCACCTGATGATTAGGCACCCCAGCTTATTTCACCTGGTTATTAGGTACCCCAGCTTATTTCACCTGATGATTAGGCACCTCAGCTTATTTCACCTGATGATTAGGCACCCCAGCTTATTTCACATGCTGATTAGGTACCCCAGCTTATTTCACCTGATGATTAGGTACCCTAAAGCTATCCTAACCTAACCTAACCTAACCTTAGCTCCTTCAATATGCTGTCGCTTCTGTGTTGAATAAAATAGACGTTACCTAAATACTCTACTGAAGGTGGCGTGCCCGTACTGAAGGTGGCGTGCTCGTACTGAAGGTGGCGTGCTCCTGAAGGTGGCGTGCCCGTACTGAAGATGGCGTGCCCGTACTGAAGGTGGTACTGAAGGTGGCGTGCCTACTGAAGGTGGCGTGCCCGTACTGAAGGTGGCGTGCCCGTACTGAAGGTGGCGTGCCCGTACTGAAGGTGTTAATGGCGTAGTGGAGAGCCGAAATGATTCAGGCTGTGGTGTGAGGTCTTGTGGCAGTTAAGGATACCATTGTGGTTTGAGGAGGATGGGCGTGCACTGTGGTTTGAGGAGGATGGGCGTGCACTGTGGATCAAGAATGAGGATGGGCGTGCACTGTGGATCAAGAATGAGGATGGGCGTTCACTGTGGTTTCAGGAGGATGGGCGTGCACTCTGGATCAAGAATGAGGATGGGCGTGCACTGTGGATCAAAATTATGAGGATGGGCGTGCACTCTGGATCAAGAATGAGGATGGGCGTGCACTGTGGATCAAGAATGAGGATGGGCATGCACTCTGGATCAAATGAGGATGGGCGTGCTCTGGATCAAGAATGAGGATGGGCGTGCTCTGGATCAAATGAGGATGGGCATCTGGATCAGAATGAAGATGGGCGTGCACTCTGGATCAAGAATGAGGATGGGCGTGCACTGTGGATCAAGAATGAGGATGGGCGTGCACTGTGGATCAAGAATGAGGATGGGCGTGCACTGTTGATCAAGAATGAGGATGGGCGTGCACTGTGGATCAAGAATGAGGATGGGCGTGCACTCTGGATCAAGAATGAGGATGGGCGTGCACTCTGGATCAAGAATGAGGATGGGCGTGCACTGTGGATCAAGAATGAGGATGGGCGTGCACTGTGGATCAAGAATGAGGAGGACCATGCACTCACGATGAACCAGAAGAAATATCACAATACCATCTCTTAAATATACCATCTCTCCCCGTCATTACAGAATCAATCCAATACACAGTGGCTTTAGCAAGATCACCTCCCACTCATAGAAGAGACCAGTGACGGGGTATAAGTGTAAGTATAAGTATAGGTCTCCTTATTCTCCAGAACCTATTGATTCTACTAACTCAAGAAACCTATATCAGGGAGCTCGTAAGGTCCAGCCATGACACCGAACCTTTGCCGTCAGAGTGTGGATGACTGTCTAACACGCCCTAGGAGACACACTGGAGACGTTATTAACTTTGCTCGGTTCTCTTAATTAATATATCTTCCTGATCTTAATTTTGTATCATATTGTATTTTAAACCCGTGAAGATAAATTTTGGGGGTGAGTGTATACCTGTGTTGTATCCAGGTGTCAATAAGATTACCTCATCTCTCAGTTAACTTAACCTATCATGTCTGGTATTGAGGCAGAGATGAAAGAAGATAAAGAAAGGAATAGAGAGAAGCGAGAGTGAACAATGAATAGTAAATTGGGATTAGAATGAGGTAAGGTAGAGACATTGATAAAGAAACTGAGATTGTAGTAAAAAGATGAATAGGATGATTGAGAGAGAGAGAGAGAGAGAGAAAAGAAAGATAGATGGAAGGTGTGTTTTGTGTATGTATGTGTGTCACTACATTGTGTGTGTGTATGTGTGTGTGATTTGTTTGTGTGTGTCTGCATACGTGTATGTTTGTGTATTATGTAGGTGAGTGTAACTAAATTTTGTGTGTGATGTGTATGTATGAATTTACGTGTGTATGTGTATGTATGTGTTGTCCACTAGTGAGTGTGTTTGTGGTTCCTGTGTATGTATGTCTGTATGTGTAACTTAGTATGCCAACTTGTACAGGTATATACAGTATATGTATAAAATCTATGTATATTATTTAAGAACACTTAGTTATACATTTTTATATCACTTTAGTCCTACAGACATCTACTCACCATCTTACCTAACCTTCTGCAGCAGGTGACGGGACGCCTGCTTCGTGACGTTCAACACCTTCGTCAGATTATTGTTCCGCTGGGTGTTGAGGTCGGCCGCGTCATCAAACAAAGGACAATCGCTTGGCGCATCATGGCCGCCTGACTGACGGCTGGTATATAAACTTTCCCACTAGTTCAGCTTCTCTAGTTACTCATAGGTTCTCAGAGAAGGTGAGTTGGGTCCCTGTGTATTCTCTCGTTGATTCCCTAGTTTCAGTAATTAGTGTTTATATATTACTCACAAAACGTCATATCTAATTAGACGTCTATATTAACCTTGTGACGATACCAAATGGCTTTAATTATTTCATCAAGATGGTTCGTACCTACTGAATTACCCTCCTTGTTTATATTGTGTTGCAGTTAATGGTAGTGTTGCAAGATAGCTTATATTATCACCTTGTGTTGCAGGATGGAGCGAGTAGTGTTGTTGGTCCTGGCGCTGGTAGGGATGGTCAGCCCTATGCCCTCTGGCGCCTCCCCATGGGCGGTGCGGTGTAAGTACCTCCTAGCCTAACCTCACCTCCTACCCCCCTTATGGACAGTGTGTGTCTCAGTGTTCATATGTGATGTGTCTCAGTGTTCATGTGTTTTATATTTCTGTTCATGTATTATGTAATCCCTAGCGTCCCTGTGTAGCCCCGGTGACCCCCCTGCAGTGTGCCAGCTGAAGAAGAGTAAGTGTGTGCCCATCAGCAAGGCTCTGATAGGTCCTGCAGGTCCCGTTAACAGCGTCCTCACCTGCGCCAACACCACCGGCGTCGTCCCTGATCCCTTATTCTTCATGGGAATTGGTCAGTACCTTGTTCTCCTCGGGCATCACTCTACCCTTTTCTTGGGCGTCCCTCAGTACCCACTTCTAAGCATCGATCAGTAATTCTTGGGCTTATAATATAACATAAAGAGTTCAAGGCAGGTATAATGTTTTTAACTCTCAAATGTTTCAGAACTGTCAAACATAAGCAAAACTTTTCCAAGGCGGTAAACCATTCAGGGAAATATAATGTTTTAGGGAGGATCTGTTTTCTTCTAAATTATCTCAATATTCCCATAAGTTTTGAACCCTCTCTTAAATCTCACGTAAGAACTCATAACTTTACCAATAGTTTCAAATTTATTGAAGTTTCTTTCCAAATGCACCACTGCATGCTTGAGAGTTTCAGACATTCCCAAAACGCTCCAAGTCTTTCAGAATGTCCAAATCTGTACCTGTGTTTATATCTTTCTAAAAGTCTATATATTTGTTGGACATTCAAACTATTTATTCACATTTCAAATATTTTAGGAAGCATCAAAGTCATTCTCATATTCAGTCAAAATTTCCGGCTCTTTGACGGTCCAAAAATTTCCCATCCCATCGTAAGTTGTGACGTCCCAAGGTATCTATCTCCAAGCGTCACACCTTTATTATGTTCCTCACACATCTCCATCACTCTGCTCCCCAGGTATGGCCTTCGCACAAGGTAACCCTGAAACCCTGGTTGACCACGTGACCTCTGACCCCTCTGCCTCCATCGCCATCCGTCGCTGTGTCTTCAATGCTACCGGCTTAGTGAGTTAACCCCCACCCCTCACATCATGATCTTTACTGATCTAACAGTTTAATCGCCATACTTAATCACCTTAACCCTGCATCAAGCCATCGTACAACATAATCAAGACCCTTATCCATCTACAGGCTAATCCTGACCTAACCCTGAACCGGACCGCCGTTGCCGCTAGAGTGACTTCGGCCCTGGTGACTCCTACTATGGTTGCTGCTGTGGCCGCTGTTATTCCATTCTGCCCTGAACCAGTAGACTACAGACTTACTGACTTAATAACCTGCTTGGAGACGGCCTGCATGAACAGCGTTCCTGTGTCTCCGTTCATGGCCATGGGGGCCTCATTCGGTGCTGCCAAGACCCCCTCAGGATTTTCGCCTGTCTCACCAACAAGGACCAACATGCTCTCTATGGGGTACTTTGGAGCTCCTTAACTTGTATTTGTTGTTGGTAGTGCCTCCTTACTTACTCATAACCCCTTGCTAGTCACTAATAGCCCTTAGTCACTCACTACCTCTTGCTAGCCCCATTTTGCCTGCCTCACTCATAACACCTATGTTTATAGGCGTTACCTGCTTGTAGCCCCCCCCCCACCCACCTCCTTTTATATCCTCCTAACTGACTTATAGTTTTCTCCTCTGTACTTGTAACATTCTCATTTACTCAGAACCCCATTTTTGTTGTAGAATCGTCACCTCTTAGCCTCTGTCTCCTTGCTTACAACATTTTTTTTCTCTCGGCTTGTACTTCTACCTCTCTTTCTTTCCACTTCCTCCCTCCAAGCTTATACCCTACAATCTCCACCATTCCTTCCAGTTTGTAATAATTTGCGCCCTGTTAAAAAACCGTGAGATCAGTTCAACACTAAAATCAATAAGTATTGGAAATTATATATAAACAGTATCAATTCGGCTTCTTAAGTTCTTGAAATATCGCATCATCAATACAGAACATTGCTTCGTAGTCATAATTAATCATTCAAACACAGCAGGATAAAAAAAATAGATGGAAAACAGAGAAAATCGTAATACTGTGCATATATATTAATAAAAAAATCAAGTATATATAGGAATTAGTTTTTAAACCCGTTCATTGTCAATAGTCTCCAGAATTTGGTGGACGAGAGGTAATTGTGTATTTCCTCGTATGTCTGTAAATTATGAAGCGTTCCTTGCATATCTAACTATAGTATTGTGTTTTCTTCATCACAAACTATCAGTGATATAATACAATAAATCTATGGTGTTGATTGGCACAGTTGAGGAGTAAAAAAAAATAGAATGAATCTTCGCGCACTTTAGCTGTGGTCGTCAGCTCAGTAAACCATTGCCAACCGCTGAAAATTTCCTCAAGCTTCCCTAGCCTACACTCATACCACCAGCTTCTCTCTATAAACCTGCTACGCTCTGTTCATTAACGCAGCTCCTTGGTCACCCACCTTATTTATTGTTATAACATTAGACGGTTACGTTTTGATAACCTACAGAGTGAATATCTGAGTCATGGTGTATCTGGGTTATTCAGTTATTTCCACCTACCTGTGATCTATATTTGTTATTCTCAGATGATTGTTTACTCACTGACATAACGCACTGTAACATGTTGAGTCAGATTACTGAATACTGTATTATTAAACGTGTGAATAATGTTAAGAGGTGGTAACATCTAAAACACGAACAAAAGAATAACAATTGGTTTGTTTAAACATGATTGTATTTACTGTTTGTTTAGCGAGTGAGTGTATACATCAGTGAGCTGGGATAATGAACACACATCTTATTTGTACTTTTTGCTGGAAGATAAAGACATTGGTGACATCCTGTGAAACAATTGTTGTAATAAATCTTGATGGTGCATAGCTTTTGTGTGTATTTCTTTCATACTATAAAGGAGGTGAAGAGAAATAAAGAGAATGTTGGCAAGAATAAAACTTATTCATTAATGACAATCACTTGACATCATGACGTCAAAGGGTCAACAAAGCTTAAAGTCTGGTGGTCAAAACATCTCCCGACCACCACTAGCTCGACACACAAACCATAGGGTAGGTCGATTAGCCAAACAAAGAGCCTGTTTGTTTTTTAATCTATGCCTTGTTCTTGGTTTTAATAAGTTTTGGTGGTATTTATTACTTACAGATGGTTTTGATAATTTATAGTAGATTTGGAAAAGGCATATGATAGGGTGATCAGGAAAGCATTGTGGGAGGTATAACAAGTGGGAGGAAGGCTATTAAATGCAGTAAAAGCATTCACTGACAACAGTAGGAGTAAATGAGTAGTGAAACATTTGAAATAACTGTGGGTGTTAGACAGGGATGTGTTATGTCCCCATGGTGATAATAAGCTGTCTTACAGGGCTGCGCACATCTCACATCCTGATTATAAGGGAGCCAAGTTACCACTGGTGACTGCTTCTGTTTATGGTTGGGCTCTGAGCCTCTGATTCTAATGTGTTCAGACCACATATACGGGTCCAGGGGAGCCAAGGTGCCACTGCCTGTCTCTCTCACTTTGCTTAATGTTAATGAATTCTTCAAAACTTTCAATTGTAAAAGTAGAAAAGATTTCCATGCATTAAGATGAATTTAAACTTAGTTTTTGCCTTTAAGCATGAAGGATGTGTCTGGATCACTGATCAAAGCTTTTGTTTTTCAAGTTTGGCCTTTTTCACATTTATTTTTTTTAGGTTGAAAAGCGTCTAAGCGATTTCTAAATCATTCTGATTGTAATGTTTATTATTAATAGCATATTAAAAAGTTATATAAATGTCTAGAGATACCTAAAACATATTCAATTCAACAAGCATACTGCGAGGGGTAACCATTATAATAGCATTAAAAAATAAAAAAAAATGTTAAACCAGTGGTTTTTGCCATCGCTGCTTTAAAGCAAGATGTAAAACACTTTTCTGGATTTGAGTGTTACATTAGCGTTAGGGTGGTTAATCTTAAGGTGAAATAAGCTGGAGTGTCTAATCTTAGTGATCGAATTTCCTTAAGATTTTTTTATCTAAATAAAAAAGATAAAAACAAATTCTTCCTACAATGACTGGCTGTAAGAACTACCTATCAAAGTTGTAACTGCACGTTGCTGTAGCTTATTGTATTATGAAGCTTCAATACTGCATAAACAAGATAGAAATACTTACATTAAATTAGCTTATTTTAAGATATTTTTTTTGCTTGGATATAGTGAACTTATAATGTTATCATAATACAGTTCACTCAGAAGATATTGGTTTGTGCCATTATTCACTGTTTCTTTTTTTTTATAATTTATGTTTTCAATAGAATTTTTTTGAACCACCATGATTGTGTGTATTCCACTGATGAGTGATGACGCAGCTTATGCTTCCAAAGACAGGGCGCTGTACATTTAAATTTTGTCTTTGTCTTGAGAACGGTGTCTGGAGGGGGCGAGCGAGTAGGAAATAACTTGCAGGAGAGTTTACCATATCAAAGATTCCGTTCAAGAATACTCGTTATCTCAGAAGATTGTGTATACGATATCCAGATAATATATTTATGTTGTAAGTTTTACCATATTTAACTATAGAGTCTGACAGATAATAGGTGTGTAATAATAGCGCCAGAATAAAAGTAAAGTAAAAGGGTTAGTCGCAACATCGTAAAATATGTTTAAGCTTCCCCTAAATAATAAACGTTTTCTTTCGTAGCAGGAAATCCGACCTACATGACGTAATCATTATATTTATGGACTGTACTTAGCCTAAACAGATCCCACATCACAAACAAGATAGTTTTCACTGTGAATTCAGTAATTTATTAGTAATTAACTTTGCACACACAGGCAAATTTAAGGACGTAGGTGGTGACCCAGGGCATGTAAGCCCCTATACACTGATTCGATATCGGTGTCAGTGTTAGCGTGTGAGGTGTCGAGACTCACTACAGTTGAAGTAGCAGACAGAGTTCATAAGGACGTTAAAAAAAGTGAAACTGAGTACGTCGCTTTGAGATGCGCCAAGTTTAACATAGGAACAGTGAGTGGCTCTGGAAAAAAGACCTGGACAAAACAGTATCGTGCTGCTAACTTTGAAACTTCAATGTGACCCCTTAATCAAATGTCTTCTTTAACCAACATATATGGTTGCATATCAATTTACAGGACGAAAACTTTAATTTAATAAGATACCCTACTTCTTTCCTGGTGGATTATTCTATGAATTTGTCTTAGTTTGAAGACTATCACCCACCCATGAGACTTTTGATTCATGATTTCTCACTAAGCTTCCTCTCCTTCCTTCATTACCTCAAGTCGCTTATGACACACTCTACAAATTAAAGATGGACAGTTTTGAATTCTTTTACATCGTGAATTTTAAATGGAGTATATACAGTATATACACCAGCCGACTTGGTTAAATCTCTCCCTGGTTACACTTCTCGTGAATTTAAATTTGACGCCACGATTTCCATCACATCTTGAGTAAAAAGTATTTACTCAATATGTTTTCTTTTATAAACTCATGAATAGAATATTATTTTAGTTTATTAAATATTACATATTATAATGTAATATAATATTTGTCTACGGAGGTAATATAGGTTAGATTTACTCCTTGAAAAGCTGTAGGGGCGTGAGCTATCAACAAGACAGTGAGGGTCAACCCCAAGGGAGTTGTGTATTCTCGTAATATTGCCTTATTTTACCATATTATCGTACTCTTAGGACTTACTAAGCCTATGCATGGACTATAGCTATGAATTCTCTCCGGAAATGGTTCTACAGACCCCGGGTAAGTCGTGAAATAATGGAAAATAACGTTGTTTACATTGTCAGAGAAAGCAGGCAGCCAAGTGTGTCCTTGAGTCATGAGACGAACTCATTTCCGTGTCCACTAAAAAGTCTTTGTTGCATTATTATTTCTATTGATGTCCAGATGTCCACTTGTTCCCTCTCAATTGAACACCATTAAAGACCTGCCTATCACTTAATATCATCCACCAAGCTTTACTTATTAATTGTTGACGCTGCTGTCAGTAGGAAAAAAACCCAGGAGTAAACCTTATCAGTTGTGCAGATTCATTGCATAGATTATCACTATCATAATAAGTCTTCAAGATGACTTATACTCTTGTTATGAAAGGATTTACTTTAATACATAATTCAATTTTATCTTTAAATCTCAGGTGACATACAGAAGAAGGTTGAGGCTACAGTGTTTGGTAATGATGAACTTGTATGTCAATCTTATTCTTGTGACGGAACTTGATTTATAAAAGTGTTAGAAAGCTGTTTATGTGAAACACTCAGTATGTGTGTCTGTTTTGGTTGATCTTTGTAATATTGGAGTATAGGTGTATTCATTCTACTATGAATCAACAATTTCCTGTTTCAGTTTCAATATTTACTACTATGACTCAGCAAGTTCCTGTTCTTTCTTATGCAATGACCACAAGTCCAGACACAAACATTTTCAGCTCAGGTGTACAAAATTTTTAGTGGATTTCATCAGTTGAATCATCTAATTATTTACCATTGATATATTTTATTGTAAAGATACTATCACTTGTATATTTCACCATATGACGAATTATTTGAGCATAAGAGTGGGTATGTGACTGCATAAAGTACCATATCACTGGACCAAACTTTGTTTTTATCACTATTATACATGCTGCTACTGTATTAACAGCTCTGCCTTAACTAGACATGGTACTGTATTTAATATAATATATTTTTATATAAAATGCTATTTTACCTCTAGAGTAGCCCACATCTATTCTAGGTATTACACTTTATATACTGTATGCTCGTTTTTCTCCTGGTTTTCTTCCTGAGAAATATGTGTACTGTATTGTCAAACTGCTGCCACACTGGCAGTCATTTAATACAAAATTAAAAAGATACAGGTAGTATTCCCTGACTTATAAAAGGACTCTGTTTCTGAAAAAAAAATTATTAACTCGCTTCTTCATAGGTTGAGTCACATTTTCTGATAGATGCCTATTATAAAAGTTGAGATGAATTGCTACAAAAGAAAATCCTTCCTAAAACATCTTAAAATGTTACAAAACATGTTTTAATGAAAAAAAAATGGTGTACACAATGATTATAAACCAAAACTAAACATATAAAGTAAAATACATTCATTGGAGAACAAAATTTACCTGGTAACTGCACCAATGGTTGTAATTCAGGTGAGGCTCAGCCAAGACATACCAGTATGGTTTTAATTTTGGAGTGACATACCAACAGAGTCTGCTGTACTGTGCTGTACTGTGCACACACATTCTGAGGTAAATTTGCTTATTTTATATGGCTTTATTTGAAGAAGATATGCTACACTTATCCATTTAACATTGTATCCTTTCCTTTCACATGATGTCAAATTCTGGGGTACTAAACATATCAACATTCCCAGTCGAAATAATTTGAGTCAGTATCTTGCCACTGCTTCACATAGCGATCCTGTCTGCCATGATAACTAAATCACAACATGCATTTTATTTTCAGCTTAGTTAACATGTCGTCAGGATATTCACCAGTGGATCTGTAAACCTATACCGTATATACTAAATACAGAACAGAATGGGACTTACATATACATGTTTTTTATCATAGTCTTCACAATATAAGTAGCTAATCTTAGTTTGTTTTAAAACTTCATGAAGCAAAACCTTGTTAAAGTAGAATTTATTGATTTATAATTCATGATATTCATTTAAATAGTCAGGGAAGAGGGAAACCTGAAAACATACATAGTACAGTAGGTCAGTATAACAAATTTTACCAAATTGCAATGTATTTTTTTGTTCTTCAATTGAAGGTAAAAATAATGTCAGCAGACAAGTTATGATAATAATAGTTACCAGAACATTTCTGTTATAAATGACATTTTAAGCCAATTTTTAATCACATTAAATAAACAGTAGTGCAGTGGTGTAGCAGACTAATTATTCCTGGTGCAGTACAGTTGAATGATGTGTAATTGGATAAATCTACTTCATAATTAGATGAAGTTATCCCCCCCCCCCCCACTCCTTTCTCCCACTTACCCCATAACTGCATTGTGTTGGTGCCTTATGCTTGACTTAAGTGTTGGCTCTTATTTGTCTTACAGAAAGATGATCCTTCATTGATGGCACAGTTTTATTATGCTGACGATGAGTTGAACATGGTAGCTGCGGAGCTGGACAGTTTTGACGGCAGGAAGGACCCCGAGAGATGTACCGCTCTTGTCAACCAGCTCCGCCAGTGCCAGGATAGGGTGAGATTTAATTTTCATTTCAGTATTTATCTTTTTATGTTTTTTTTAGAATAATTACAGTATTACTTTTCAATGCTCCACCTTTATAAACCAGTTCTTCCAATCCAAGGATAGAGTGAGGTCTATATATACTGTATTGTTTTCTTTCATTAATACTTTAGTTATTTAATCCTGAGGTTTAACTCTTAGAGAATTATTCTTTAGTTGTATCGGCTATATCAGTAAGAATGATTTAATGACGGCATATGAAGGATAACTTGTGTGTGTGTGTGCATGCACACTTGATTCAAACCATCTGATTTTACAAATTAAACACTGATTATAACACATGTTAATATTCATGAACGTTAAGGGTGAATGAATTTTTGTTGATCAAAATCAACATCACTATAGAAGTTTGGAGATATATAATATTAATAATAAGATACATTATAATAAAAACCTGAGAGGTTGTCCCAATGAACACTTAACCCTCAGTATGACCACCACACTGTACCCTTTCCACACTAACCTGGACCATAAGCCACGCCTCTCTTCCATAGTAATAACAGATTGGTTCATAGAAAATTCAAACTAAATGGGTTCACAATTGATAACCTGACTTGTTATGATCTAAAATAATGTTAAATATCTGAACTATAAAAATTCAAATCATATCATGGCATTAGCACTTCAGAGAGGATGTTATAAAAATTTAGATATTTATTATAAAAGGTCAATATAAATACCTGTTTATACACACACAGTTTGGGGGGAGGTAAAATGCTCAGGGGAACCAACCAGATATTTGTAGCTATAGACGAGGGGTGTGGCTTATGGGCCAGGTTAGCGTGGAAATACTGTACTGTAGTAGGAAGGGCCAAGGTATTGTGGAGACACCACGGTGAGGATTTGGCTCAACCTGCAAATGTTGATGTCTTCTCAACTGATAAGGTTGGGTAGTCCAAGGTGGAAGAAGTTTCGGTTGTATGAGTATGGGATGTAGCTGCCAGGTGGGCTTCCCGCCAAATGACAGGTGTCGTCTAGTCTGTTGGTCAGTGTTGGGGTGTCCATAAGTGTGTAACCAAAACTAATGTGGCTGGAGTATGGATGATAAGTGGTTGCTTTTCTTTTGCTAACAGGCAATGTAAAAGAAAAGAAAGTCATAAATACTGTAATAGGAAACACTTAGAGAAGGTGGAGGATGAAATACCTGCATGTATTTACAGTATTGGAAGTACTGTACGGTACACCTGTGAGTGTGAAAATGGTGGTGGAATATCATCTGGTACAGGTGAGATGGAAGGGTGAGGACAGAGGATGATCTCGAAAAGAATCCCTAGCAAGAGAAGGTGAACTGACTTACCTTGTAGACAGCCATGTAACTTAGAGTTGGAGTTATGAGTGCTGTTTTTATGATATTTCAGGTCCTAAATATATGTATAGAGATGATGGATGAGATAATCCCTCGAGAACGGGCCAGTCGGGATTTTCGTGTGAAGTTCCCTGATGATGTCATGCAGGAGAACCTAGCAGGCCAGCTGTGGTTTGGTGCAGAGGTAAGGTACTGGGACACTTGTTCTTCTCTGTAGCACTGTACTGTGTTAACTATAATAACTACATATACAGTACTTTGACACTATACTATGTCATTATTGTGACAAGCACAACAAGTTCATTGCAGAAAATTAAAAACCTGGGAAGCAAGGATTATCAGCTGAGCTGTAGAGTTAGGAACTCCTTGTTGATAGATCACTGATGTCTACAAGAGTGTATTAACTTATGTTATAGGCATATATGTTCCTAATTGAAGTATGTAAAGTCATATACACTTTTAATGTGTTGATAATATTGTGTCTGAGTAATTCGAATGTTTCGTGTAATTAATGGAATAATGTTCAGATTTAGCTTTATTTGAGAACACATCAATGTATTTCTCATGTCATGGCTTTTAAAAGGATAATTGAAATAAATTGAAGGCTGGTTTAAGCGATACTTCAAATACTTACGGAGGATTATTGTTGCAGTGTTTGGCCGCTGGGAGCAGCATCATGAACCGTGAGGCTGAAAGTTCACGCATGAGACCGCTGGCCAAGGCTGTCACCAAGACCATTGAGACTGTCAGGAACCTCCTCAGAGAACAGGTACATAACATTGCTAGAGTTATGATTATTAATATTTATTTAATTATGTATTATTTAAGCTCTGGCCCTGACAGAGAGTCATGGGTGGATAAAAATATGTTTTTTCCCTCACTTTTATGATCAAAATCAGTTTTCACTATTTGCAGTAATAATGTTTTCAAAGAAAGTATGTGTCAGATATAGAAGGGTTTCTTCTTATTAGAAAAGGCATTAAAAAGTTCATATGAACACTTTCATTTATTGATGAAGGATTGACACTTATTGGGAACCGACATTGAAAGCTGATGATGCAATGAAAGGGTTTCCCAACAATGTTTTGTAATATGTAAACATAAGATGCAGGCTGTTTTTCTGGGGGAAAGTACATCTTATAAGCCAGCAAGTATGGTACTGTGATTTTTTTTTTTATTGATTTCCAAAGGTAAGAAAGTAGTGCTTATTTATATTCAGAATGCAGGGATTGTTTTAAAAGGCCTTTCATTGTCTGGGGGTCTAGGTGTCTTTCTAATCCTGCGCTTATTGTTAGTTACCTTCTGTACAGTGTATTTTAACCTGCTTTACACTTTCAAAACAAGAATTCAGTTTGCTGCTCTCACCCTTTTAAGTGAAAATACCCAACACTGTCTGAAATGTTTGCCAAAGAATTTCATGGGTGATGATCACATAAATGTAAGAGTCATCATTTCCTTTTTCTAAGTGATAAAAATAAGAACCCTTAAGAGTACAATACTGTCTAAGGTACATCATGGAGGACAAGTTTTAAGGAAATAGGAAATGATGACCAAAAGTAGAAAATAAAAAATTTCAGTAGTTTTATAAGAGAAAGAAGTAGTGGTGTAGCTCTCCCAGAAGTAACTGGAACATCTAAGAGGAAACTAAAGTCAGTCAAAGGGAGAATGTTTGTGGTACACCAGTTACCATAGTTGCACCAGCTATGAGAAAAAATGAGTTTGTTCCTCAAATAATGAAGGATGATTCTTTTCTCTTATAAAAGAACTTCTGTACCGGTAGTTCACTGGGCCAAGCTCAGATACTCATTGGGTTTCTGACATTTCAGTACTATTATTGTTTTTTGGGAAGTGTTGTACTTTTCTGCAGATTTAGTTGGAACTTCATGCTGTAGTATATACAATTTTTGTACTATGTAAGTATTGTATTGTTATGTGAATCAGGAATTAATTTTTCTCTCGTTTTTTGCAGTGCCTCAAACCTATGCCTGAGTACACAGAGAAGATTCGAGAATCTCTTAAGATTTTTGACAGATTTTTTGCTGATTTTGAGTTGAGTTATGTGAGCGCCATGGTGCCAGTCAAGAGTGTTGAGGAACACGACGTCCAACAGAATGTGGTTGTCCTGTTCTCGGAGACTGTTCAGAGGTGAGTTAAGTAATGAGACCAAACTAAATAATGTTTTATTTTATACTGAAAGACATTTATTTACAGCACTAGGCCTAAAGTTTATATATACCTGTCTTAATGGGAGGCATTGTCTGTCTGTTGGTCCATTAACTTCTGCTTCATAATAAAAGAGTTAACTTCAGTAGATGATTATTTTTTCATGAAGGAGACTCGATGGAAGTGAACCATATTCTCTGTCAAGGATCAAATGGACAAACTCAAAAACTCGCCTTAAAATTTCTAGACTCGACTTTCCTCATTAATTTTTTACTTTAACTTATGCTTTAATTCCTCCACAGGGCTCTCAAACTGGGCTTTACTTCCCAGGACCAGATTGATGATTATGACCCAGCGTTGATGTTTACAATTCCTCGCCTGGCCATTGTTGCTGGTCTGGTTATGTTTCCTGATGGCCCCTTGAACCTGGACCGGGAGCCCAGGAGTCTGTCAGAACTCTTCCGGCCGTTTAGAGTAAGTCTGTTGCTTTTGTCTTCATTCCTTTTTACCTGCTGATGGATTTCTCTCTCTGATCATCTGAGACTCCCATCATCTCGGCTGTCTTTTTTATTTATTTATTTTTTTGTATAATTTTATTATAAATTGGGGCATAATTGATGCCTACGGTAAAATAGATTTCTTTATTCATGCCAGTGAATTTAAGAGAAGTAAAAGTTTCAGGAATGCTTCTACAAGCATACCCTGCTTAACATAATACAGTACTGTCAGTACAGTACCTGCAATCCTGTAAAACATTTATTTATGTGAAATTACTTAATATGAAATAAAATTTACCACAGAAATAGATTTTTTGCTCTATAATGTAACAAATATAAGTAAAATGCACTTATTAACTATTTTTAATACTTTACATTTTAACGTACACTCGGTAAAAAACCGTCTTTACAATTGTTGTGAGAAACAAAATGACACAGTGAATGAAGTTTTTGATACAGGCCCATGAGGCATACTGTTATTGCAATGAACTAATTTTATACTACCTGTATTTCAATTGAAATAACTGAATTAGGCCTACATTAATAGGTAGGAAATATCTCTCAATCATGCCAACCAACCTTAGCAAGACAACACAATTGCTCATTTCCTTAAAATTGTTTTTTTTACCGAGTGTACCTGTGTGTACACTACAGTAGAAACAATAAAATGAACAGTTGAAACAAGTAAGCAGTGAAGATAAATATTAATATTAACTGTCAGTGGAGCAGACAAATTATTGGTATCCTTCACTTTATGAACCTTCAATATATGAAATTTTTTCATACAAATGTCCTAATTTAACACCTTTTTATTATTTAATGAAAGCTGCTCTCACTTACCTGTATATGTGTCGTGTAACCAAAAAAAAAAAACTTGTGAAGAGACCTTAGCTGGAGCTGATATTTAGTATTGCATTTAGCATATTGTACTTGTAATAATTGTTTTAGATACTGTGTCTTGAATGTTCTTCTTTGATTTATAAGACCTTATTTTTTCAAAACTCTGTCCTTGTAGTAGCAGGAAATTAGAAACTCATAGTTGTAACATACGACATATGACAGAGTTGTAGCTTAGAACGTTGGATGTTACGCTGTTTAATAACAGAATTAAACCTCCAGTAACTGCATTATTCCCTTGACTATAATATATGGTCCTGACTTAGTGAGACAGCACCTGTTGGTCATGTCCTTCAGTACTTGACACCTGAACTTAAAAAAAGTCACATGTGACTGCTGCAACCCCAGGTGACTCCAGCGACCCATAACCTCCATGCGACTTTATTAGGGGTAAAGACCCTGTGTCTGGGAACCGCTGTTTTACATATTTATAATCCCTTTCCTTTTATTTTTAATTTTTTCTAATATCTCTTAAGACATTGTTTTAGATCTAGCAAGAAATTTGATTCTCACAGCTGATAAGTTTAATGTATACTGTATACATCTTTTTCCAGACTCTCCTAAGCAAAATACGGGAACTTCTGTGGACGATGAGCACAAGTGAGTTGGCAGCACTGGAGAAAGCTTTATGCTCCATGGATGAACCTGATCCAAACACCTCACAGATTCCAAATGATGACAGCTTACCACCAAATGCATATGGACAGGCATCCTTTACCTCTGATTTTGTTCAAAAATTCTATGCTAGCTACCCATCATGTAAGTATCTCACTCCAGAATTGAGTACCCTTTACCAACCTGGAAAGAAACCCGAACGCTATGAACGAAAACGAGAACGGACTTCTGGAAAAAGTAGAGGATCACGCTCCAGAGCCAGACAAGAACGTCAGAGTGAGAAGTTTCTTGCTCGCCTTAATGCCACTGTAGATGAAAGGCCAAGAGCACGTCGCAGATCACGCCGTAGTCACTCCCACCGCCACCATCAAAATCCCCCTCCTCCTCCCCCACCAGATAGTGACAGTGGGGAAGAGAGTCATCATTCCCAGCGCAATCAGTCAAGAACGTCATCTCGTACTGAACGTCAGCAGCAGCCTCACCATCAAAACATTCCTCCCCCACCTCCACCCCCCTATGATCATCAACACCATTATCAGCAACACCAATCAGACCATCGCCACCAACACCAGCGACAACACGCTCACCGCCCCAGACGATCGAGACACCAGCCCGTTGATAGAATCAAAACCATCGCTTGCTCTTGTGGAACTGTTAATGAATATGAACATGGGTATTTTGATGAATCCCAGCAAGGACCCCATCAACCTGACACTCACTATAATGCTTCTCAGGTTCATTATGAAGTGACATCAGTTCAGTCTCCTATTGCTCATCCCCACTGTAGCACTGCCTCAACAAATTGTGATAGTCTGTGTGATAGCGTTCATGTAACTGTACAGGCCGACAGTAGATGGGGGGAGGCAGGACCTTCTTATGTTAGTGATTGTGTTAGTACTATAGAAGGGGTGGACCGGAGCACCCTCTCTCCTGGTTCTCTGTCTGAAATTCAAGATAATGAGAACAAGGATACTGAGGCTCTAGCAAGTGCCACAGCACAACTGTGTGTTTTTGATGACACTGGTTGCTGCATATTTTCTTGTTGTGAAATGTGTGGAACTACTCAAACATTTTCAGGTCATGACCAGAACATTTCTATAGACAGTTCAGGTAACCCAACTGTTGCAGACAAAATAAATCCCTGTGAATATGCTGAAAAAATATCAGAGATGGAGAAAAGAGAGTCTGTTCCATCTGAAGAGGTGCATGAACAAACAATAATAATTTGCAAAGAAATATCTTCTATATCTTGCACACGAGAAACTGGCCAAGGAAATTATCAAACTCCTGGTCAGACAACCACTTCAGCTCCTGTAGATCCTGTTAGCCCAGAGAGTCAGAGTGGACGTTATTCAAGTGGATCAACATCACCTTATAACTCTGGTGCTGAAGATGATGAAGAAGTAGCCTTGGCTCTTCAAGCAGCAGAAGTTGCTGCTACTTGGAGGCCTCGTGCAAGGTAAATTAGTTTATTGCTGAATACTTTCAATGTTGATTTACATATTAAATAGTTGGATAGTGATGGGAGTTACTGATAAAGTTTTTTACCAGAAATTTACTTAATTCAGAGTTAATGCAGACAAATGTAAATATAAAAGAAATTGTAAAAGTAGAAAGCATTTTATGTCTTGCAAGCATAAAGGACGCTAATACTTGTTGGGACTATTAGTTTATAAATAGATAATCAAATATACTTTTTAAAGGAAGGAGATCATTGGATATGAATACTTAAAATGGTATAGATAAAAGAAAAATTGGTGATATTGTTTTTCAGATTTTCTGATGCTCAGGATTTGATTCATCGTCTATTTGTGTGCATCTCTGGTGTTGCTGATCAGCTGCAAACAAACTATGCCAGTGACTTGAGGAAAATTCTTAAATGTGTGTTCCTGATGAACCAAAGTCCCCCAGAGGAGCCACCGAAGAGTGAGGAACCCGAATGGTCTGCGTCTTCCCCAATACATTCCTATGAAGATGATGAAATTGCCGAGAACTCCATTGGTGGCAATGGTTTGTTGAATGATTCATCACTTCGCTTTATTTTTATCAAGTTTCCAATTTCACATACGCATGGCAGCCAGAAAGGAGAAAACACATACGTATTCTCCTTCATACATCATCGTTTGCTCAGTCTTAGTGTTGTGAAGGTTGTCATCTTACAAGTTACTCTGCTTCTACAGCAATACCCCAAATCTGGTGTACCCCTGTTGCTTCACCCACCAGCAACATGTCCTTTCCAAAAAATCTCTTGAAACCATGTTGTCTTCTCATTTGTGGTCACTGCTGCTTCTTTGATGTCCATCCCATTCACTTCCATCTCCTTGGTCTTTCTCTCATCCACCACTTGAGTAGACGCCTGATACCTCGTAGTTTTCCTCATCATATTTCTTCATTTCCTTTTCCCTGCATCCAATTTACTCCATTTATTGCTCTTGCACATCTTATCTATTAATTCTTATTTGCTCCTTCTTCTTGCATCTCCATGCTTCATATTTATATAATGATGTTGGCTCAACCATTTCCTTGCTGAACCCAATCTTTGTTTTCTTTTAACACAATTTTTTCTCTTAGTCAAATATAATATTAAGTGGCATCCCATAGTGAAAGAGTTAATACCCAACTGGTCCCTTAGCTCGGAGTAGGTTCTCCTATCCCTCAACATCACAACATCACACATCCATCTTACCATTGTCATTTCAGCTTGGTCAAGACTGTGTATGTTATCCTCTTTAGCTGCTCATGCTTCACTGCCTTATAGCAGCTCCCTTAACTTAATCCATTTAATTTTGATTCAAAAGAATTTCTGTAAATAAATAATTATTTTTAGATAGTTTTCTCCCCATAGACTTCAGGTTAATCAGAGTTGCTCAGACCTCGCTTTATTATAAAAAAAGGGAATTTAGGAATTATGGTAATCCTTCATTTATATCTTGGCCATTCTCTGTTGAGGTGCAAACAGTTTGAGAAATGCATTGTGGATTTTTGGTAAATGTTTACAACAATTATGGCCCCAGTTTGACTTGAATATTTTATTGGGTGCTAAAATCACATTTAGTGATTGTTTATTCTTGCTACTTATCACCCAGTTACCCCAAGATGTCCACTATCTGGATTTTTTCATGGACCTTTTACTTGCCTATGTTCTTATGGTACTGAGCATGTCATTTTTATTATCATAATGGGAAACTGAAAATCCCATATATCATATTTAACGAGTTGTTCTTTTGTTTCCACAGACTCGGAACGGCTAAGTGTTGAGAGTGCTGAGGATGCCCTTGTTGTTATAGGGACTCCTGAACATCGCTGCAACTCACCTGTAGAAACTACAGAGGATCGGCCCATGGGGGATTCCCCTCATTCATCTTCTCATTCATCACCACACTCGTCCCCACCATCATCCCCATCAGCTATTACCTCCTCAATATCTCCTCTTGCTGCACCCCCAATATCTACCTCGGCTTCATCCATAGTATTACCCCCACGGGTGATGCAGTCATCTCACATTTCTCCAGCAGACATCCCCTTATCTCCGACAGATACATTTCCAGCATCAACATCTCCACCTATGTGTCCTCCGTCCATACAAGTCCCAGCTGCCATCTTTAATGATCATGCTCTCATGCAATTTTCAGAAGTTACTCAGGTAGGAGTAAGGTCAATATAGTACTGAGAATATGTGTGTGTGTGTGTTATTTTTTATAAATTCTGTACAGCATAGAGCAAGTTTGGTAAAGAAGAATACAGGATTCAAATGGTAGATAAGGCAGTTGCTGTTTGCAGATGGTACTGCCCTTGTAGGTAATTTAGAAGGGAAGTTTCAAATGTGAGTGAATGAATTTGGAAGAGAAAGGTGATGGGGAGAAATATATAGTTCCCTTGATGTCCCACACATTAATAAGAATGGAGGAAAGATAATTGAATAGATGATAAGATGTATATTATTGAAGAAGGAAAAGGAATGCTCATACTGAAGTGAGTTCTATATACTCATTAACACTTATTTTGCAGGCATCCATCCCTCCAAATGTTGAGCTGCTTCCTCCCACACAAGTGCAGCATGCCGAGTCTTTTGGTATCACTCCTGACTCCTTCACTCTGTCCCCACAGGAGCAGGTAACAATCACCAACTCGTATATACTTCTTTGTTTTGCGTGGAGGTGCCATAGTTGCAAGCTTATCAGTACTACCCATGGTATTATATCATTATAGTACATCTTTGTAAGAGTCCCAGAATTTTTTATTAATTGCTGGTTATTTTAAGATGGACTGTATTTACACCTGGTAGATTCATGTCTCAGGGAATAAGCTTTAAAGATATACTTACAGATCACAGATTATTTTGGCTTGCAAGCATGGTTTTGATCCCTTCCTTAGGTACTTAGTCCAGGTGAGAATTCTGTATAACTTTGATTTAGAGTTGGTGTAATTGTGAGTCAGGTTTAGTTGAGGCCAGATAGCTGATGTATAAATGTGTGTCAGAACCACTGTAATATGAAGCCTTAGAATAGGTGTAATTCAAAGCCTTAGGGTTGGAGTAATTAAAATCCTTTGTCAGTGTAATTCAGATCCATAGTCAATCCAATTCAGATCTGCAATCATTGTAATTCATATCAAACACCTTAAAATGATTTTCTATCATGAGATGCAAGTTAGATTGAGTGATACAGTACTCATAGGTCCACACGTTAATAGATGTGTGCATTCTGATTAGCTGACAGTTTCATCTTGGAAATTTAATTTTCTTGCTGTGGTCATACTCCAACAGAGCAATACCTGTACATGCTTTCTTGCAAACATTTCCTTGCAGTCAATGGGGTCTCGGGATGGCGTTGAACTAGTTTCACCGAGCAGTCCTAGAGAACGAAGCAATGAGTCAGGTCGCCGCCGCCGCAGGGTTCAGGAACCTCCAGCTTGGGTACCTGACCAGCAAGCCCCAAGATGTATGGCCTGTGGAGCAGCATTCACCATGGTTCGCAGACGTCACCACTGTAGAAATTGCGGAAAGGTTTGTATATACAAACTTTGTTCATAAAAACAATGCAATTGATTATACCTTCCTTCCAGGGTGTTTTGAAGTTAGACACAAAAATGTGATATAAATTAGAAAATAATTTGTTGCAGGTATTCTGTGCACACTGCAGCCAGCACGCTGTGCCTCTGCCTCACTACGGGATCTGGAAGGCTGTACGCGTGTGTAATGTCTGCTTCCTCTACTATGTCACCTTTACCACAGAAACTGCAACGCCCTCTTCTTGACCCAACCACCAAAGCAACGATGATCCCCATCGCCATTACTGCCAATTTCACAGCCACCGGCACGGTAGACAGCATCACCAGTATGAAAGACAGCAGTACCAGTATGACAGACAACACTCTCACCATCATCTCCATCACTACAACTATTACCAACACTAACATTGACCAATATGATCACCGTTGTGGTTACCCTTAACCATAGTGAAACGTACAGAGGCTGTCTATGGAGACTTCCAACTAATTAGCTCAATCAGTAGAATCAACAGATACCCAACTGATAGACTCTGCACTTTAATTTTAGCACAGTTACTAACTAATAAAGCCTCAAATGATTGCCTTACTGTTTGACTGTTAATGTTACCAAAGGTGTCTTGCAGTTCATTATGAAAATTTTTAATGTAGTTGTCCACAGTGAAGAGGATTTTGACTTAGTCTAAGTGTATTAGTAGGTGTGTGGTAGAGGATATGCTGTACATTGGATACCATGTATCTCACAATTTAGAATTCAAACTGTTGTTAATAAAATGTTAGCGAGTCCCACTGGCTGGGTCACTGCCATGTGTATAGGTTACTTAGGTTTGTGGCACAACAGCACTAAGACAGGAATTTGTTTTTTAGTTGCAAAATAGACTAACAATTTTATACTTAGTAAGTGCACTTGATCACTTTTTTGTATTTTCTTTTTCTAGTTGTGTATGGTCTGTAAGTACTGTAGTAAGGTGTGAGACTCCTGCCTATGCTGTAGTTAGTTATTTTTTCTTCAAATTGTTATTAATAAATTACAAGCAGGACTGATTTGAGGGTTTTAAGAAAACCACATTGCCATTATCAAACATAGCTTATTCATCATTTTATTAATGTTGGCAGGTTGTCCTAGTCATAAACCAGTTTAAATAGTCATACTTGTGACATAAACAATGGGTTAAATTAAAAGGTGTATTTTCTTAACTTGGATAGTGCATGTCCACTGTCCTGCTGTGCTTCTGAATAGAATTGGTGGGGGCTAAATTTTGAATGTACAAGGATATTTGCATGAGCCACCCTTTTGTGTAGTGGTGTAGTGGAAGACTTAATCATGTATCTATAGATTAACAAATATAACAGAACAGTGTTGAAGTGGTTCTGACCAGTTGTAACTCGACTGCAGTCGTATCTTAATTTTGCTAAGCTTACATTTCCTGTAAATAAGTCACCATTTCTTATTTTTTTAAAATGTCATTATTTTGGGGGAATTTTGGAGCCTTTTAATAATCATCTTGGGGTATTTTCTGAGTAAGAAAGAATAATAATACAAGCTCTTCAAAAGATTTATTATGAGATGATTAAAGTTAAATGGCCTATTTTGCTGTATGCCAAAGCAAATCAAATGAAGGCAATAGACTGTAGTGTGAACATTCTTAAGACACTTTCTTACAAAGGAAAAGCTAGACAGCTAATGCCTTTTATAGGTAGTACAGTTTCTCTCTCCACAATTTCTCTTAAGTCCCTCTGCTACTAGTTTAGTTTGGGATGGAATTATTCTCTGTCTTTGTGGTTTGGTCTTCATTTTTGCCCTCAATATTTATCAGAAAAAGCAAAAATTTCTTTTATTTTATTAATACACATTTAATATATTTTACCGGTGGGTGCATAAAAGTGTATAATACATCAATTAAAGAAAATTATCAGAATAGGTGAAGGGGAATTTAAAAGTCAAAGTTAAATTAATTTGGCTCATGCATAGAAGATGAGGACAGACACTGTCTTCCCACTTCTGTTCTAAATACTTTTCTTTATTTTATGTACTGTAAATTCTCATTCTTGTGGGGGTTAAATTCCTGGAGAATACCTGGTAATTAGTTTAAAAATCTTGAGAAAAATGGGATACATTCCAGGACCTGTATTTCTTCACTCCAGCTCACTAAATTTTATAATAAAACCCAACTGTCCTTAACATGAACATTTTTGAGGTTATTGTGTATATTTTCAATGTTTCAGAATGAGAATGTGGTCCAGGCCAGCCTTGTTTGGTAGTCTCTCATGGTAGTGTTTGTCTACCTCACACTTCCAGGTCTTCTTCACATATCACATATAGTACTCTCCTAGTGTTTTTGATATTGTGTGATTATAATAGCTTCTGTTTTTACATATTCATTACTAAATGAAACTAACATGGCTGTCAGTGATGACACTTGATCACTCATGGGAAACTAGTTTTATTAAATTTATTGCTGTACCATATTTACACCTGATGCTATATTTTTTTTTCATGATTTATGTAAATACCTAATTTTAGTTTGGCTTCATTCAGGACAGAATCCCCCATTAGTAACCTTGACAGTATTACATTTTTCACTCATAACTCCTAGCATTATGTACAGTATAGCAAAGCAGTATGAATGGATATTACAATCATTGGTTAGTCACAGCTTTTCAAATTGTGATTTTGGGGTGTATTGTATACAGTACAGTACTCCATGTACTGTATATTGAATAATCTTTATGTTGAGAAAGAGTTTACAGAAACCTTTCCTATAAAAAGTTAATTGCTAATTTGAGAAATTTTGCAAATTATAAGGAAAGTCGAAATTCTATACTGTAGTAGGTAGCGATTTAGTAAACATGTTGGCTGTGATTCAAGTTTGGAAATTAGGAACACACTTTTACTCCGAGGATGAAGAACTTACACTATTTTGTATAATTATCTCTTGGAATTTTATGTTGTAGATGGTACAGTGTGTGGATAAGTACACATTTGCCACTACAGTGATGGCACCGAGTGTTCTTATCTTTGCTAATACTGTACTGTATCCTGTTTGCATTATCATTAATAGATTTAACAATTCTACACAAACCATGAATGATAATTTCCTTTACGGTATTTATTATTTTTAACATTACTAAATACTGTAAGGAGAAAGTCACCCTACTATGGTGTTGTCAGTACGGGCATTCACAGTTGAGTTTCATAATTGGATGTGTACTCTCTTAAATTTAGGATATGATTAAGAATGTATATGGAATATTTTAATTTGTCTTCCCCCTTTACCTGTTGTTTTTACTATATTATTGTACCACTATTCTTCCTCTCTCTCTTTGACATTTCTCTGCCCCACACAATTTGTTAAAGAAGTACTGAAGAGATAACTAGAACCTGGTTATTGTTTCTTTCCAAAATTCCAGACCACAAAGTAGGTTACTGTACATCATTATTGAAAGACCAATGCCATTAAAAAAAGAAATGGTAACGTGATAGTGTACTAAAGAAAATGTCAAGCTGTATACTGTACTGTACAAATATGCATATCTATCTCAGTATCCAGAGTAATATTATTGTGATGGGTAGAGGGAGGGAGTGAGTGCAACTCCTTGAATTTTAGAATTATTAAATTGAACTTATTAGCATCATTTATGCCGTAGTTTGTAGTCATTTCAATCACACAGCAATACCATCACTTATTATTCTGTAGCTACATCAATAACATGATATACTACACTTTTTCACATATCCGTTGAGACATTGTTACATAACTATTTGACAAATTTCATAACCGAATGACAGAACACATATCGAATGACAATCTAAAATAACAGTTGGTCGTATGTCATTCTCCAATTGTTACATTCTCAAACTATATGTAGACTGTCGGTTTATTGTTCACATCTGTCAACTTCATAACTTATGTCAATCACTTCTGTTAGCATGAACGAACAGTTATTTTAGATTATCATTTGATATGTGTTCTGTCATTCGGTTATGAAATTTGTCAAATAGTTATGTAACAATATCTCAACGGATATGTGAAAAGGTGTATTTAGGGCAATAAGTACTTTTTTTTTCCTTTTTTTATAGAATCATTTTTGATTCATATTACTGAACTCTGTTAATCTTGTTGAGAATTTCTATGGCACCATCTAGGTGCAGAAGTTTGGACTTTCTTTGGATTTGGTTTACTTAAGGAAAACTTTGCTTCACTATCATTACCTTTCTCAGATGTGATGTAGCTTTCTTTATCAGGATATCAGTGTGAGGATAGGTCAGGTCATTTTAGAGAGATATGATATTAGTAATTGATTCTTTTCTTTAAAGCTGAAATTTGTGGTATGTTTGCATAAGAGTGTGTACAGTACTGTATATGATGCAGGTTTAGTTTACGACTGTTTTGTCACTAGTGGAATAGTTCATTTGGTTTATGAGATTGTTTATAGTGAACATAAGTTGTCATCATGGCACTTATAAGGACTGTACGTATTATATTATGACCATTGGCCTGGGAATACTAGTAACCTTTTCCTCTGCAGAAGAATATCCCATGTTCATAAATACAGGGAAACAATATGTACATTTAAAAAAGTAAATTCACATTTTTTTTATGTTGAAAAATGCATACCTGTATGGGGATTGTTAAGTACAGTACTATTTTTATGTTTGGGATGAAAGATCATAGATAATGGCACAATCCTATGTATACATTTGTTTTAACATGTGTATTTTTCCATTCTGCACAGTACTGTACAGTATAGCAGGATTATGTTCCTGGGTTCTCCATCAACCTGATGGCTGGCTACCACTTTGTGGAAGTTGCCCAGCAACAACTGAGGGATTTTCATAAAGGACATGCATATGGTTGTCAGGCATACTATTCATGCACAAGGAGTATATTCTGACGACTTTAACCTTTGCATACCACCTCACTAGTCACAAAGATCACAGGTCATATAGACGTTGCACAGCACAGCACACGCAGGACATGCGTGTTTCTCTGAACGCAAATATAGTTATCTCAAATTAAAATGTTTTATGTTACTGCCTTGTATATTTGACAAATATTTCATATTTGAAGATATTAGCAATATTTGCTTGGCAGAATTCTCATAATGTTTTTGTTGTACAATAGTTGTCATCTCATTTTGATTTGTAGTTGTGTAAGATTTAAAACTTTTTTTTTTTTTTAGAGATGGCACAGATAATAATTGCTTGGGTTAAGAATTTAAACCATTAGCTTCCACTGGAAGAAGTCATTCATGATTTCCATCTTTGTCATAGTCCATTTCAAAGTGCTGTTCTTGCTCATTATTATATATTACTGTAATACAAATTTAAACAATGCCTTTGGATATTTATAAGTCAGTTTTTACTTTGGATTTTGTTAGCTTCCAGTTATGATGGTAACTTTTAACCTATTTTTGTTTACCTGCCAGTCATGTGACACACTGGCCAAGCTCAACACTTCAGCAACTGGTCAGAAATAATTTTGGCTGTGCCCAACTCTTTAGTTGTTGGCTACAAGACAAAATTTATATAGCTTAAGCCTTTTGCCTGTTAACTACCTACTGTATTAATATTGTAAAACACTGCTCAGTACCCATTAGTTGCCATGTTAATTTAGCTCCGTATGGATGGTCTTTGTTCTTATTCATTCATGTATGATGAATGTGGTTGCTGGATGTACAGTAATTATTTTTCTGTCCTTTTTTTCTCCCAAATATGTGATGCAGGATGGAATATCTAGTATGTATCAAGGAGCCAGTTGGAATATGATAAAAAATCACTCGAGCAACATCAGTGGATTCCCTTGTGTGTTTGTACTGTATGTACTTCATCATCTTAACCCTCTTACTTGGACTCTTTATAAGAGAAAGATAAAATAAGCCCCAGAGACCCATGACAAACTGATGTATGTGAATATTTTTGTCTCTTTTATAGGAAGGAATAAGTTGTTCAAAGGATATTTTTAATTGCAGTTCTGGGATATGCTTTGCTTTTTTTTTCTAAATAATTAAGGCTGATATGTGGTTGTATGAAGGTCATTGCAATGCACAAATATAATTAGTTGTATATATATATTTGTATACATTTATCTCTGTATATCTTAGTCTTTGATATTAGAATATGGAATTACATTGATGGTTATGTTGGATGTAGCAATATGTTTTTTAAGTTGAAATATATAATTATTAAAACAGGTTAACTAGTTTATGTAAGTGTACATACAGACTTTGTGATAACAGATTAGTTCAACTTCTTATAGGTGGCTAATATAAGAAATCTGGAACACTTAGATGTGCAATAGATAGCCCATATGGTGTACAGTACTATAGTGGTGCAATGTCTTGTAAACCTTTAATGAAAAGAAATATATATATATGTCTTGGGACAGTAGATGAAGAATTATCTGCCTGGTATGTCATTTAATTTGGGAAGGAACATGTATAAGTTTTTGGTCAGCTACTGCTCTTGGTAAGTTTCCAGAAGCAGATGTGTAATAATCTTATTACTGTTGTTCCATAAGGAAAGTTCTCATTGGGTCTTCATTAGCCTCTATTGTTATGGATAGGAGAACTGAAGCTTATTTGTCTGATTGTTACCATGAAGACCAACTTGTAAACAGTAACATAATGACCACCTTCTGCTTACTACCACAAAAACAAAATTATTATTTTCTTTAAAAATGCAAACTTGTATTATGTTTTCAGGCATCAACTTTGATTAAGGGAAGAACATTATAAACTTGGAAGGCATTTGATATTGAAGTTTGTTATTGTACATCCTTTGTGTTCCAAAATACAGTACTGTTTATTGTATCACAAAAGTTTTTTAAGTTTAGTCGACAGCTGTGATGTATTAATTCTAGCTTGTTTTATTGTCTTAGTTTTCCATTTTGTAATTAAATGGTCAACAAATTATATTGGACATTCCATTTTCTTTCTTTTTTTTTTTTCATCATTATCATAAAACTGTAATGGTTCTCTCATTTACTTTTTTATGATGGTGATTTCCTTATCTTCAAGTTTTATTGCAGTGAGGTGACCTTTTTAACCTTCAGGCTCCTCTTTATTTCAGTGACTACTGTCTTGATTTTGTTCACTAAGAACTGCCAAAAGATCATATTAAGTGTCAGTGGGATTTCACTTCATTAAGTCCTTCCTTGATCTTTGTCACAGTTATCTCACTAGTCAGAACTGCTGTGAGGCATTTTCTTGTCCTCCAGGACCCCACTGTTTATATGACTACCACCATCCTGGAACCTTAATGTATTGCCCACTGCAGCTCATAATACTGTAGTATGTGCACATTAAAGAGAGAGCATAAATAGTTACTTGAGCATATTTGAGTTAACTTTCATGCAACTGTCCCTTAAATACCATATAACAAGGTTCAAACACAAATATGGAAACTTTTTCCATAAATTCGTGATTTTCCATTAAATTTCTATTATTACTGTACAGTACTATGGAAAAAGACAAAAGTTGGATCTGTACTGATACATACTGACTAATGCAGTAGAAAAGATAACTAATGTATATTGAGGGTGTTGGTGCTAGTGGCCACCTTTTACACATCTAATCCCCAAACATTTTATTTTTAAGACTAATTTATACACCGATTTTTGCAGTACATAAAGTAGCTTCAACTCATACGGTACGTATTGTACGTATATAAATTCAGTGCAGTTTTAAAAGCGACTTGAAATTTGCTGGGCTAGAGGATTAACAGTCTTTGTATATGTTGTGTGCACCCTCGTTTTGCGCGGATTTTTTATTTGTGGTTTTGACTATTGGCGGATTTTCATCAGAAATATATCTTCATTGCAATGGGTATTACTGACTTCATATGTGGTTGAATTTTGCTTGAAATTTTGCTTCTCTGTCTGTGTTTTGTGCTCGAAAATCCCATTTCTCCAAAACATCCTTCGAGAAGTGGTGACAAGGGCGGTAACACACCAAAAAAGCCTAAGATATAAAGAAAAGTGTTGACTTCAGTAGAGAAAGTCAAAATAATAAAGAAAATTTAAGGCGAAATGCGCTAGGGCGTATGGGATGAACGAATCAACAGTTCGCTGCATTGAAAAACGAGACAAGACATTGTGGTGCCCCCAGGGAACCTGGTAAGGGCGCTGGCGCCCGCAGAAGCACTCCCACAGTCAGTGGCGCCCCCAGGGGCCCTGCAAGACAGAGGGGGGGCAGCGGTTCTCCCAGGGACAGCGGCACTTGCAGAGGCTCTCTCAGGGACTATTCATTTTCCCGCCAAATTACAGCCAATAGGAGCAGAGAACAGTCAGTCAGCACAACACACCAACTAATGTTTTCCTGTTGGATATTATTCTCCATTACCTACTTCAGAATGCAATGACACTGGAAATGTGGTGGGCGGTGGTGTATTTATTTAACCTAGAGCTGTAAATAGCGCCAAAATACTGCAACCAGAAGCATTCCCAGGGACAGTGGAGCTCACAAGGGCCCTTCTAGGGGCCATGGCGCCCCCACGGGCCTTGCCAGGGGACGGTTGGTCCCCCAGGGGTGGAGGCGCCCCGGGGGGCTCTCCTGGGGAAAGAGGCAATCCCAGGGACCATCCAAAGGACGGCAGCGCCCTCAGGGACCTTTCCAGGTAGGGTGGCACCCCCAGAGGCCCTGCCAGGAGCGCTGGAGCCCACAGCGGCCCTCCCAAGGACAGGGGCGACCCCAGTGGCTCTCCCAGGGGCCCTCCCGGGGATGGTGGTGCCCTCAGGCGCTCTGCCAGGTTTAGTGGCACTCCCAGGGACAGCCGAGCGCCCAGGAGCCCTTACAGGGACCGTTGTGCCCCAAAGAGCCCTCCCAGAATATGCAGCGCTACCAGGGGCCCAGCCAGGGGTACTGGTGCCCTCAGGGGCCCTACCATGGATGCTGGCTCCCCCAAGGGACCTCCCAGGGGTGCTCGCGCCCTCAGGGGCTCTCTCAGGGACATCTGCACTCACAGAGGCCCTCCCTGGGACAGCGGTGCTCCCAGGGTCCCTCTCGGGGGTGGTGGTGCTCCCATGGGCTCTCCCAGGGACAGCAGCGCTCCCAGGGTCCCTCTCAGGGGCGGTGGCGAACCCAGGGGCAATGCCAAAGACAGCAGAGCTCTTGGGGGACCTCTCAGGGTCGTCGCCGATCCCAGGGACCGTACCAAGGGTCTCAAGGGCCCTATGGCATGCTTGTCCATCGTGCCATATATTACATACTTCCAGCTTTTCCTTACTTAACTGTGATTGGTGGACTATTCATTTTCCCGCCAAATTACAGCCAATAGGAGCAGAGAACAGTCAGTCAGCACAACACCCCAACTTATGTTTTCCTGTTGGATATTATTCTCCATTACCTAATTCAGAATGCGATGACACTGGAAATGTGGTGGGTGGCGGTGTATTTACTTAACGTTGCTTCTCCCAGAGCTCTAAATAGCGCCAAAACTACTGCAACCAGGGGCCTTCCCAGGGAATGGCAGCGCTCCCACGGGACGTGATAGGGGCTGTGACATCCCCAGTGGCTCTCCCAGGGACATTGGCGCTTTCAGTAGCCCCCCCAGGGATGGCAGCGCCCGCAGATACCCTGCCAGGGATGATGACCCAAGAACATCAGCACTCACAGGGGCCCTCCCAGGGACAGCAGCGCTCTCAGGGGTCCTGACAGGGACGGCAACGCCCCCAGGGGCTCTCCTAGGGATATTAGCGCTCCCAGGGTCCCTCTCAGGGTCATTGGCGCCCCCAGGGGCACTGCCAAGGTCCGTACCAAAGGTCTCCAGGGGCCCTCCCAGGGATGGTGGTGCCCTCAGGGGCCCTAGCAGGGATGCTGGCTCCCCCAAGGGCCCTCCCAGGGGTGCTCGCGCCCTCAGAGGTTCTCTCAGGGACATCTGCAATCACAGAGGCCCTCCCAGGGACAGCAGTGCTCCCAGGGTCCCTCGCAGGGGTGGTGGTGCTCCCATGGGCTCTCCCAGGGACAGCAGCGCTCCCAGGGTCCCACTCAGGGGCGGTGGCGCCCCCAGGGGCAATGCCAAAGACAGCAGAGTTCCTGGGGGCCCTCTCAGGGTTGTCGCCGATCCCAGGGATCGTACCAAGTGTCTCAGGGGCTCTATGGCATGCTTGTCCGCCATGTCATATATATTACATACTTCCAGCTTTTCCTTACTTAACTGTGATTGGTGGACTATTCATTTTCCCGCCAAATTACAGCCAATAGGAGCAGAGAACAGTCAGTCAGCACAACACCCCAACTTATGTTTTCCTGTTGGATATTATTCTCCATTACCTAATTCAGAATGCGATGACACTGGAAATGTGGTGGGTGGCGGTGTATTTACTTAACGTTGCTTCTCCCAGAGCTCTAAATAGCGCCAAAACTACTGCAACCAGGGGCCTTCCCAAGGAATGGCAGCGCTCCCACGGGACGTGATAGGGGCTGTGACATTCCCAGTGGCTCTCCCAGGGACAATGGCGCTTTCAGTGGCCCCCCCAGGGATGGCAGCGCCTGCACATACCCTGCCAGGGGTGATGACGCAAACCGAGGCTCTCCCAAGAATATCAGCACTCACAGGGGCCCTTGCAGGGACAACGGTGCTCCCACGGTCCCTCTCAGGGGCGGTGGTACTCCCATGGGCTCTCACAGGGACAGTGGCGCTCCCAGGGTTCCTCTCAGGGGCATTGGCGCCCCCAGGGGCAGTGCCAAGGACTGTACCAAGGGTCCCCAGGGGCCCTATGGCATGCTTGTCCATCGTGCCATATATTACATACTTCCAGCTTTTCCTTACTTAACTGTGATTGGTGGACTATTCATTTTCCCGCCAAATTACAGCCAATAGGAGCAGAGAACAGTCAGTCAGCACAACACCCCAACTTATGTTTTCCTGTTGGATATTATTCTCCATTACCTAATTCAGAATGCGATGACACTGGAAATGTGGTGGGTGGCGGTGTATTTACTTAACGTTGCTTCTCCCAGAGCTCTAAATAGCGCCAAAACTACTGCAACCAGGGGCCTTCCCAGGGAATGGCAGCGCTCCCACGGGACGTGATAGGGGCTGTGACATCCCCAGTGGCTCTCCCAGGGACATTGGCGCTTTCAGTAGCCCCCCCAGGGATGGCAGCGCCCGCAGATACCCTGCCAGGGATGATGACCCAAGAACATCAGCACTCACAGGGGCCCTCCCAGGGACAGCAGCGCTCTCAGGGGTCCTGACAGGGACGGCAACGCCCCCAGGGGCTCTCCTAGGGATATTAGCGCTCCCAGGGTCCCTCTCAGGGTCATTGGCGCCCCCAGGGGCACTGCCAAGGTCCGTACCAAAGGTCTCCAGGGGCCCTCCCAGGGATGGTGGTGCCCTCAGGGGCCCTAGCAGGGATGCTGGCTCCCCCAAGGGCCCTCCCAGGGGTGCTCGCGCCCTCAGAGGTTCTCTCAGGGACATCTGCAATCACAGAGGCCCTCCCAGGGACAGCAGTGCTCCCAGGGTCCCTCGCAGGGGTGGTGGTGCTCCCATGGGCTCTCCCAGGGACAGCAGCGCTCCCAGGGTCCCACTCAGGGGCGGTGGCGCCCCCAGGGGCAATGCCAAAGACAGCAGAGTTCCTGGGGGCCCTCTCAGGGTTGTCGCCGATCCCAGGGATCGTACCAAGTGTCTCAGGGGCTCTATGGCATGCTTGTCCGCCATGTCATATATATTACATACTTCCAGCTTTTCCTTACTTAACTGTGATTGGTGGACTATTCATTTTCCCGCCAAATTACAGCCAATAGGAGCAGAGATCAGTCAGTCAGCACAACACCCCAACTTATGTTTTCCTGTTGGATATTATTCTCCATTACCTAATTCAGAATGCGATGACACTGGAAATGTGGTGGGTGGCGGTGTATTTACTTAACGTTGCTTCTCCCAGAGCTCTAAATAGCGCCAAAACTACTGCAACCAGGGGCCTTCCCAGGGAATGGCAGCGCTCCCACGGGACGTGATAGGGGCTGTGACATCCCCAGTGGCTCTCCCAGGGACATTGGCGCTTTCAGTAGCCCCCCCAGGGATGGCAGCGCCCGCAGATACCCTGCCAGGGATGATGACCCAAGAACATCAGCACTCACAGGGGCCCTCCCAGGGACAGCAGCGCTCTCAGGGGTCCTGACAGGGACGGCAACGCCCCCAGGGGCTCTCCTAGGGATATTAGCGCTCCCAGGGTCCCTCTCAGGGTCATTGGCGCCCCCAGGGGCACTGCCAAGGTCCGTACCAAAGGTCTCCAGGGGCCCTCCCAGGGATGGTGGTGCCCTCAGGGGCCCTAGCAGGGATGCTGGCTCCCCCAAGGGCCCTCCCAGGGGTGCTCGCGCCCTCAGAGGTTCTCTCAGGGACATCTGCAATCACAGAGGCCCTCCCAGGGACAGCAGTGCTCCCAGGGTCCCTCGCAGGGGTGGTGGTGCTCCCATGGGCTCTCCCAGGGACAGCAGCGCTCCCAGGGTCCCACTCAGGGGCGGTGGCGCCCCCAGGGGCAATGCCAAAGACAGCAGAGTTCCTGGGGGCCCTCTCAGGGTTGTCGCCGATCCCAGGGATCGTACCAAGTGTCTCAGGGGCTCTATGGCATGCTTGTCCGCCATGTCATATATATTACATACTTCCAGCTTTTCCTTACTTAACTGTGATTGGTGGACTATTCATTTTCCCGCCAAATTACAGCCAATAGGAGCAGAGAACAGTCAGTCAGCACAACACCCCAACTTATGTTTTCCTGTTGGATATTATTCTCCATTACCTAATTCAGAATGCGATGACACTGGAAATGTGGTGGGTGGCGGTGTATTTACTTAACGTTGCTTCTCCCAGAGCTCTAAATAGCGCCAAAACTACTGCAACCAGGGGCCTTCCCAGGGAATGGCAGCGCTCCCACGGGACGTGATAGGGGCTGTGACATCCCCAGTGGCTCTCCCAGGGACATTGGCGCTTTCAGTAGCCCCCCCAGGGATGGCAGCGCCCGCAGATACCCTGCCAGGGATGATGACCCAAGAACATCAGCACTCACAGGGGCCCTCCCAGGGACAGCAGCGCTCTCAGGGGTCCTGACAGGGACGGCAACGCCCCCAGGGGCTCTCCTAGGGATATTAGCGCTCCCAGGGTCCCTCTCAGGGTCATTGGCGCCCCCAGGGGCACTGCCAAGGTCCGTACCAAAGGTCTCCAGGGGCCCTCCCAGGGATGGTGGTGCCCTCAGGGGCCCTAGCAGGGATGCTGGCTCCCCCAAGGGCCCTCCCAGGGGTGCTCGCGCCCTCAGAGGTTCTCTCAGGGACATCTGCAATCACAGAGGCCCTCCCAGGGACAGCAGTGCTCCCAGGGTCCCTCGCAGGTGGGGGCTCTCCCAGGGACAGCAGCGCTCCCAGGGTCCCACAGGGGCGGTGGCCTGGGGGGCCCGTAGGTTGTCGCCGATCCCAGGATCGTACCAAGTGTCTCTCTATGGCATGCTTGTCCGCCATGTCATATATATTACATACTTCCAGCTTTTCCTTACTTAACTGTGATTGGTGGACTATTCATTTTCCCGCCAAATTACAGCCAATAGGAGCAGAGAACAGTCAGTCAGCACAACACCCCAACTTATGTTTTCCTGTTGGATATTATTCTCCATTACCTAATTCAGAATGCGATGACACTGGAAATGTGGTGGGTGGCGGTGTATTTACTTAACGTTGCTTCTCCCAGAGCTCTAAATAGCGCCAAAACTACTGCAACCAGGGGCCTTCCCAAGGAATGGCAGCGCTCTTTCAGTGGCCCCCCCAGGGATGGCAGCGCCTGCACATACCCTGCCAGGGGTGATGACGCAAACCGAGGCTCTCCCAAGAATATCAGCACTCACAGGGGCCCTTGCAGGGACAACGGTGCTCCCACGGTCCCTCTCAGGGGCGGTGGTACTCCCATGGGCTCTCCCAGGGACAGTGGCGCTCCCAGGGTTCCTCTCAGGGGCATTGGCGCCCCCAGGGGCAGTGCCAAGGACTGTACCAAGGTTCCCCAGGGGCCCTATGGCATGCTTGTCCATCGTGCCATATATTACATACTTCCAGCTTTTCCTTACTTAACTGTGATTGGTGGACTATTCATTTTCCCGCCAAATTACAGCCAATAGGAGCAGAGAACAGTCAGTCAGCACAACACCCCAACTTATGTTTTCCTGTTGGATATTATTCTCCATTACCTAATTCAGAATGCGATGACACTGGAAATGTGGTGGGTGGCGGTGTATTTACTTAACGTTGCTTCTCCCAGAGCTCTAAATAGCGCCAAAACTACTGCAACCAGGGGCCTTCCCAGGGAATGGCAGCGCTCCCACGGGACGTGATAGGGGCTGTGACATCCCCAGTGGCTCTCCCAGGGACATTGGCGCTTTCAGTAGCCCCCCCAGGGATGGCAGCGCCCGCAGATACCCTGCCAGGGATGATGACCCAAGAACATCAGCACTCACAGGGGCCCTCCCAGGGACAGCAGCGCTCTCAGGGGTCCTGACAGGGACGGCAACGCCCCCAGGGGCTCTCCTAGGGATATTAGCGCTCCCAGGGTCCCTCTCAGGGTCATTGGCGCCCCCAGGGGCACTGCCAAGGTCCGTACCAAAGGTCTCCAGGGGCCCTCCCAGGGATGGTGGTGCCCTCAGGGGCCCTAGCAGGGATGCTGGCTCCCCCAAGGGCCCTCCCAGGGGTGCTCGCGCCCTCAGAGGTTCTCTCAGGGACATCTGCAATCACAGAGGCCCTCCCAGGGACAGCAGTGCTCCCAGGGTCCCTCGCAGGGGTGGTGGTGCTCCCATGGGCTCTCCCAGGGACAGCAGCGCTCCCAGGGTCCCACTCAGGGGCGGTGGCGCCCCCAGGGGCAATGCCAAAGACAGCAGAGTTCCTGGGGGCCCTCTCAGGGTTGTCGCCGATCCCAGGGATCGTACCAAGTGTCTCAGGGGCTCTATGGCATGCTTGTCCGCCATGTCATATATATTACATACTTCCAGCTTTTCCTTACTTAACTGTGATTGGTGGACTATTCATTTTCCCGCCAAATTACAGCCAATAGGAGCAGAGAACAGTCAGTCAGCACAACACCCCAACTTATGTTTTCCTGTTGGATATTATTCTCCATTACCTAATTCAGAATGCGATGACACTGGAAATGTGGTGGGTGGCGGTGTAATTATTTACCCTTGCTTTTCCCAGAGCTCTAAATAGCACCAAAACTACTGCAACCAGGGCCCCTCCCAGTGACAGTGGAGCCCACAGGGGCCCTGCTAGGGGCCATGGCGCCCCCATGGGCCTCACAAGGGGCCAGTGGGTCCCCCAGGGGCCACCTCAGGGGTAGAGGCGCCCCGGGGGGCTCTCCCAGGGACAGCGGCAATCCCAGGGACCATCCAAAGGACGGCAGCGCCCTCAGGGACCTTTCCAGGTAGGGTGGCACCCCCAGAAGCCCTGCCAGGAGCGCTGGAGCCCACAGCGGCCCTCCCAGGGACAGGAGCGACCCCAGTGGCTCTCTCAGGAACAACGGCGGGCCCAGGGGCCTCCCAGGGATGGCGGCGCCCTCAGGTGGCTCTGCCAGGTTCGGTGGCACCCCTAGGGGCTATCCTAGGGACAGCCGAGCGTCCCAGTAGCCCATACAGGGACCGCTGCACCACAAAGGGCCCTCCCAGAATCGGCACCGCTCCCAGGGGCCCAGCCAGGGGCACCTGTGCCCTCAGAGGGCATTGGCGTCCTCAGGGGCCATTCCAAGGGTAGAGACGCCTCGAGGGGCTCTCCCAGGGGCAGTGGCAATCCCAGGGACCATCCAAAGGATGCCAGCGCCCTCAGGGTCCCTCCCAGGGATGGCAGCGACCCCAGTGGCTCTCCCAGGTGCCCTTCCAGAGGTGCTGGCGCCTACAGAGGCCCTGCGAGGGATGCTGGCTCCCTCAAGGGCCCTGCCATGGGCGCTGGCGCCCACAGTGGCTCTCCCAAGGATATCAGCACTCACAAGGACCTTCTCAGGGACAGCAATGCTCCAATGGGCCCTACAAGGGATGGCGGCAGTCCCAGGATCTCTCTCAGGGACGGTGGTGCCATCAGAGGTAGTGCCAGGGACCGTACCAAGGGTCCCCAGGGGCCCTATGGCATACTTGTCTGTCGTGTCATATATATTTCATACCTCCACCAGTCCCTTACTTTACTGTGATTGGTGGACTATTCCTTTAACCCACTAAATTACAGCCAATAGGAGCAGAGAACAGTCAGTCAGCACAACACACCAACTAATGTTTTCCTGCTGGATATTATTCTCCATTACTTCATTCAGAATGCGATGACACTGGAAATGTGGTGGGCGGTGGTGTATTTACTTAACCATTGCTTCTCCCAGAGCTCTAAATAGCGCCAAAACTACTGCAAGCAAGGCCCCTCCCAGTGACAGTGGAGCCCATAGGGGCCCTGCTAGGGGCCATGGCGCCCCCATGGGCCTTGCTAAGGGGCGGTGGGTCCCCCAGGGGTGGAGGCGCCCCGAGGGGCTCTCCCAGGGACAGCGGGACAGCGGCAATCCCAGGGGCCATCCAAAGGACGCCAGCGCCCTCAGGGACCTTTCCAGGTAGGGCGGTGCTCCCAAAGGCCCTACCAGGATTGCTGGAGCCCTCCCAGGGACGGGGGCGACCCCATTGGCTCTCCCAGGAACAGCGACCATCCTAGGGGGCCTCCCAGGGATGGCGGCGCCCTCAGGGGCTCTGCCAGGTTTGGTGGCACCCCCACGGGGTATCCCAGGGACAGTGGAGCGCCCAGGGGCCCTTACAGGGACTGCTGCACCGCAAAGTGCCCTCCCAGAAATGCCAGCGCTCCCAGGGTAGTCACAAAAATTTCAAAATGAAACATTAACAAAGAACATTCCATTTATTAGTATTTACAAAGACTCCCATTTACGTGTGTAAAGTACATACAGTACATGTAATATCTGGCCAGCCAGACACTTGGAGTTTGGCACTTATTTAGGTATTGCCGAGTAGTTCCATGTGGTATAGGTGGAGCCAGTAAGCACTATTGATGCTAGGAAATACCACCGGAAGCAAGTACTTCTTGGTGCAACATTTCACACTCAGAGTATGACACTAGAGAAAACATCAGAACTAAGTAGCAGTAATTATACAAAAAAAAAACGAACACTAAGTACAGTACAGTAGTTACTTCTTGTTAAAGAGCTGCACTTTGTTAAAATGTTTCCCACTAGGTACATTCAAACCACCCAAGAAATGCTCTTTGTTATATTGCAGGAATAACAATGCTTTTTTTTATCCAACTATGGGATTAACCATTCTAACACCTTCAGCTTGACAGTCAGCAGAGTACTTGTGGGTCACAGTTTCCTTCCACTTCTGAAAACCTTTGTTTCTTCTTAATACATTATTGCACCAGTTCCTTACTCATTCACTTTAGTTGGCACTTACATTTACATTATAAGGTTGTGCAAAGTGTGCCACTGTAAAGACACTTCATAAATTAAATCAATTAATCCTCAACAGAGAGCATCATTAGTATAATTTAAACTGATTAACATAGTACAGTATCTGAATTATAATCATACCATACATAAATAAGAACAAGCTGCTCCTGTCTATTAAGTAGCTTCTAAAAATTTAATTTAATATTAATGGGAGGAGAAAATTCAAATAAAAATACAGTACAGAATAACAAGGCTGAAGAGTAAAAAGAGTTACACACCAACACACACCTAACTTTTCAAAATACTGTACAGAACTGTAATAAAGGCCTTATCTAGCTTTCAAAAATTACATTAACTGTATAACATTTTGTTTTGCCAGTATTGCTAAAAAAATAAAACAAGTTTCAGAAACATATTAGTATTGTACCGTGTTGTAAGTGATAACTAAACTACAGTACAGTAATTTGTCGCTGGACACAAAATAATGAAGTAAGTTTCCTGATTTTTGTCCAATATACTATAACCATATAATACAAGATGAGAAAAAAGCTCCAATTCTGAAACCGAGTTCATCAACACCACATATGGTACAGACACTAGTTCAGTTATAAGGACAACACCTTGAAATTAACTGTGGTAAAAATATGACCAACTCCTGACTGTCATCTACAGTCTTTTATACTGTAGTGTCACAACACTCTAGAGCTATCAAAAAAATTTCTCATTCTAAGTGCCTACCAGGATCTATAAATTCTAAGATATTTGTGGTTCATAATGCTGTAAACACTGTCATTTTCCGATATGTCTGGATTTATAAATCCTTTACAATGTCATCAGATTTCATGGTAAATATCACTAATTTACAAATGCTGCTTATGAATTATTCATGAATACAAGCCTTTGTTTTATTACAAGGAAGGGACACAGTTCACTTTTTACAGCTGACAAATATTTCCCATACAGTACTCTGCAACTAATGTGATCAAGAACCCAACACAAAGACAGTTTACCCCTAATTTTACAGCATAGGATTATTGTTATTTTGTACAAATATGTATTAACATGCTTCTTAGATCAGAATAACATGAGTGAATTAAACTATAGTATTTCCACACTAACCTGGACCATAAGCCACGCCTCTCTTCCATAGTAATAACAGATTGGTTCATAGAAAATTCAAACTAAATGGGTTCACAATTGATAACCTGACTTGTTATTATCTAAAACAATGTTAAATATCTAAACTATAAAAATGCAAATCATTTCAAGGCATTAGCACTTCAGAGAGGATGTTAGAAGATCTTAAATATTTATCATAAAAGGTCGATATAAATACGCATTTATACACACACAGAGTCCAGGGGGAGTTAAGATGCTCAGGGAACCAATCAGCTATTTGTAGCTATAGACAAGGGGCGGGCCTTACGGGCCAGGTTAATGTGGAAAGGGTATAATATGCTGTAACCTCCAGCTTACCTATTATGTGTAAGTATAATATCCTTGAGAATACTGTACAGTTGTTAACAAAATTATTTTTATTCTCTCTGAATTTTTTATATTTTCCTCACTAAATAACTAATAAAATTGTTCATCTTCTACAAATATGCAATAATGTTAAACATCTATATTAAAAGACCTATTATCTTTCCTCTGAACCATTATAAACAAACAGATTACAGTAATGTACTGTACTGTACATGTATTCCAAAAATTCCTTCCCCCTTTAAAAGTCAATTTTGAGAGAGAATTCACTTGTAACTACTGTAATAGAATTTATCATATATTATTTTCACTGAATTTTAGAGTGCACCTCCTTGGGATAAGAGGGATAGAATAATCCAAATTCTTAAATAGAAAGTGAGACTGGCTCTTTGCATGCTATAGAAAATGATGTCCTTCTAACTCAATCAGGCCAAAGAATTCAATTTTTATCTCATAGGTTGAGAGTCCAGGGCATCACTCTAAGCAAAATGGCAACCCTTTTTCACCATAAAGTGCACTGTGATGATTAAAATCTTGTGACAAAGTGCTTGTCCAGATGTACTGTAGTACTGTACGCTCACTCTACACCACTTAAAAATTGTCAGCCTGTCTCCAAAAGCTGGCCCATGCTCTGATATGAGACTATAAAGTACTCAACAAATAACTTGGTATAAATCTGCCAACTCATGATCTAACACATGAAACCCTACCAGGCACCTGACTGAATACATCGGCACAACACTAACTGCCTAATTGGAGACAACAAATAGAGTAATACAGATCTGTCAATAACAGATACATCACAAATAGCCCACAACTGAGCTCAGTTATGTAATGAAATATGAAAATTCACTCACCGTCAGTCAATGTTAAACTTAATGTAGATAGAGATCTGGGAATATTATGAGGTTGTACTGAGTAAATGAAAATATAATAAGCATTAGTGAGTTTTGGGCCAGCATCTGCATCATCACTGTGAATCATATATAATATCAATGAGAGGGGCGACTAAATGGACTGTAAGTAACTTAAAACATCCAAGTATCGTTCTAAGTAGAGCATGCCATACACTCTCAACAGTAACGTACATGGGCTGTCTAAAAAAAAATTAAATCCACATTTGTAGTGAGCAAATTTTCTTTTATATAGCATTCTTTTTACTTCTCTCTTTATATATATATATATATATATATATATATATATATATATATATATATATATATATATATATATATATATATATATATATATATATATATATATATATATATATATATATATATATATATATATATATATATATATATATACACACACACACACACAGGGGGTTCCCGAGTTATGAACAAAATACAGTAAATGAAAGGAAAAAAATAAGTCATCAGGTAAATAAAATACTGTACATTTTAAGTTTAACACCGTTTGTATCGGCGGGCATTCATAAGTCGGGGACCCCTAGTATATATAATTTTCTTTTGTATATTCCTATGTTGTTAAACAAAATTAAAACCTTTCCTCCACTCCAGTACTTGTGAAATGTAAAAAATACGAAGTATTTATTGAATTAATAATGCACATCCTTTAATAACATAAAGTGAAGTAATTTAGTAAAGGTCTTCTATCTCTCAACATTACAGTAACTAGTTAGTCTCCTATAAAATCTAATCTACATATTTGTGCAAAATAGTCTATCATTTACAAAACATTAAAAATAATCTTAGTGAATGTGTACATTACTTCCAGGCAATGACACCAACAAAAAGATATTCTGTACTGTACTTACTCATGATACATGCAGCACATAATAGTAAGAAAGGCTCCAAGGTACACGGGTAGTACCTTATATACACATCAAATCAGTATTTAGACAAGACTAGCACAAAAACCACTTACTGTACTGTATCTAAGAGACTTCTGCACTGGGTCACCATTCAGTTATTAATATTGTAACACAAAAACACAAGTCCCCAAAATTCACTGATGCTGGATATAACATACCGGTACAGTACCACTTCTTCCACAGTAAGCATCATCCTCAGCTGCATTGAGTCCTATATGAGGTCTCTTGAATTACAGTACTGTATTACATTGGTTGAACATATTTCTATTCCTTTAATATCTAAGTGAACATTGTTTTTCATGATGAGAAATATAAATTCAGATTGCTTAAATACGTACATCAAAGGGCACCAGAATTTAGTTAAACTTAAAAACAAAACAAAAAAATCAACACTACTGGACTGTACCATATTTGGTGAACTGACAATTGAAGGTACAGTACCTTAAGCATATGGAGGTTTAACGCAACAAATATGAATCCAATGTGAACCAACACTGTTAATAAAAATGGTAAGGGTTATTTTTCATCCTTTTATGCAACCATATATTACCTGTATTGGCTTTGGCAATAATTTATCACAAAATGATTTACATACAACCATTGCTACATCACATATCTCAAGATCTAAATACAATTGTAACATACCCTTTTGTAAAATATGTATATAGTACTGTACAGTATAAAGAAGTTGGCTCTCTTCTCTTCCTCCCCATACTCGTTACATCAAACAATAAGTTGTTAATAGACTCTTCAGTCATTTTTGAGGGGTGTGAATATATTCACTTGACCCAGTGTTTTGTTGTTACTCTCTAAGTATACTTAAAGTTCATCATTTATATTTTACATATTTCAATGACGGACATTAATGTTCAAAGAAGAACCAAGGAGATAAAACTGATTGTAATCCATAAAGGATACAAATACAGTACATTACATTTAACAATTACCTACATTATACAAACATCACCCAGTGGTTTGCATTCTACGATCAGTCTAACAAAAGCATTTCTGATTCTACATAAATAAACGATGTAGGTAGACACAGCCTTTCATTATAACACTATAGGTTGTAATCATTAGTTAAAGCATCTCGTCTTATAAAAAATCACAAATATTTCTATTAAAGAACAAACAAGACATTGTACAGTACAAGCTTTATCTGTCCAGTGATTCAGAGAACTATACTGCATCCTTTACTTAGTGAGATGAAGGTTATTATGCAAAAAGAAGACACAACTTTATGTAATGAAGGTTTTGATTAACACTTTAGTCCTCTCACTTGGTAAAATTACAAAAATAAAAGACTGCACTACAATCATAACATGTCTTAAAGTGTATATATTACATGCATAATTTTTATACAGATAAACATATTGATAGAAAGACATGGGATACCAATTACAGGCACATCTAAATATAAATTTTATGTTCAGTGACTGCTGTTGTTGGCGTACGACACACGAGCAATGGCGTACCGTACTTATTGTTTAAATCAATAATGTCATATTCTCTGGAGTGTCCAGTCTTTAAATGGGAACCAAGACTCATGTCGTAAATTTTGTGTAACAGTGTTGACAGAAAAAGACGAATGGATAAAATATTAAGTTTCCAAATTCAGCTTAGGACACTAAACAAGGATGATAACAAAAGAGCAAACTACGGTGAGTGGTTGAAGTAAGTTCAGAGGATTTGAAGATGCTATGAAAGTCTTGGTAAATGGGAACTAAGCATGGAGTGTGTATAAAGCCTGCATATTGGAGTTCTTGTTCAAACTTACGTCTTCATATACCCTGTATGTGAAATTAATCTATTCTTAAGTGTGGTAAGATCAAAATGTGTATTAATATGCTGTATTAGCTGTAATATGCAATAGGCCTACATACATGAATTACAAGTAGTCCCCAATCTACGGTAAATAGCTGTAGTTTATGAAAATTCAAAGTTATATTTTTTTTAAATATCAATTTATTAATAAAAAAGCAATTATTATAGATGTTAGCTTAGCATTTTATACTGTTCACCTTGTTTCAAATCTCATCTGGTTTCTTGTACATACTATACAGGTATACAGTACAGGGGGGTCCCCAGGTTACGAACGACTTCCATTCGTGAGGACGTTCGTAAGACGGATTTGTACACAAGTCAGAACACATGCTATATGCATACCATACTTATAAAACAATGTTTAAAATCCTACTATATCATAGCCTAAGTCCTTATATACATCTAAATATCACTTAATTTAAGACAAAAGAAGAAATAGAATGACAAAACCCAGTAAATGAAAGTAAAAATTAAGTCACCAAGCAAATAAAATACTGTAAATTTCAAGTTTAACCCCGTTTGTATCGGCATTCGTTCGTAAGTCAGGGACCTCCTGTACAGTACTGTAAAATTATTACTGTACAGTGCTGTGCTGTATTGTAATGCACTGCATGTACCTGTACTGTATTTTACTAAGTGTACTATGTTTATTATCCTTGTGTACACCTAGAATTTTCATTACAAACGTATTTTGTAGCGTATTGTACCTTTTAAGATGTTTTGAGGATATTTTTTTATACTGGGAGTCAATGGGAAAATAAGCTTTAATTTGTGAGAAAAAAAAAAGAGTTATTTTAGGAATGTAACTCTTTTATAAATCAGGGATTACCAGTATTCTTCTAACTCTTGACTACTGTACTGTAGTTAAAATACTGTAACAGATTTCCTAGGTATGGAATTAAAAATTTAATACTGTACCCATCAAAAACTTATGCATTACTCAAAAAATGATAGATATTCTAAAAATAAAGATTTGAAATAAATTTGTAGATGAAAGAAGTTAGCAGGATGGACGAAGCTCATCACAGTACTGTACTGTATAGTTGAAGGCACAGAAGAGAGGTAGACCATGTAAGAAAAGGACTAAGTTATTAAGATCCACTGTGCGTATACAAACATGTAATGTGTGCGTCATAATAGTCCCAGGTGAATGATTTGAAATTATAAGCACATGTAGAATTTTCTGTTATAAAACATGAGTTAAAAAAAAAATTTCAGATGTGAAATACCCTAGTTAAGGAAGTCTGTTCATCCTACCACACTAACTATACAGAAGCATCCTAGATGACAAAATCTTCATTCACTCTATCATAAATGTTTTGTGAAACATCTTAACCAATACAGTACTCTTATTCATTCTGCTACACTAAATATAAAGAAGTATCTGAGCTGATAAAGTCTTTATTCACTACACTACAGTGAAGTATTCCGTTTAACAGTCTTTGTTCACCTTACCACACTTAACAAAGGCCAATGTGTTTAATCAATACTGTCAGGCTTTATGCATTATCCACCATGTGTACAGTCCAGGGACGACTCAGAAAATTAGAAAGATCTGAAAAGAACAAATTATAACAACATTTAACAAATGCATGAATACTTCTTATGAATGTGCAAGTCCTTATGTATACATGACCATGAATGTTTAATACAGTATATATTATAGGCCCTTGATGTATACATGACCATGAGTGTTTATTATGCATTTAAGACCAGTACAGTATATATACATGACCAAGTGTGTTTATTATGTATTTTAAGGCCAGTATATAGATATGTCCATGATTGTGTTTATTTTGAATACAGTATTTAAGTTCTGTATACATGCCAATGAGTGTGTTTAATATGCATGTGTTGGTTCTTATGTATACATTGTCCATTAGTGTGCTTTTTCCATGCACAGATCCTTACATATACATATTCAACAGTGTTTATTGTGCATGTATAGGTACTCATGTATACATATTTATCAGCATATTTATAATGCATGTGCAGGTCCTTATATACTGTATACATGTCCTTGAATGTACGTACATTATTGTCTTGCCTAACCACAGTCATGTAAGTGTTGAGTGCACACAGATGTGAATGCATAAATATAAATCGGCAAATTCTTAGGTGAGAACATCAAGGTGGTGCTCTGACAGACCAACTCAGACATGATGCACATGATATACTACATGACTTACCTATGATGGTACCTGAGAAGACCTCTTGATATAATACCTGATACATGTGGTAGAGGAAAATACACAAAGATAGCTATGATGATAAATGATGATACTGTATCTTGTGAAAATGATTATCGAATACAATGAGATATATGATATCTTATGATACCTATGATGGTTTATGATGACACAATGATGATACTGGGTAATACAGGTAAGGGACAATTTATCAGGCATACTTGGGATCTGGAGGTTACCAGATTTTTTTTTTCCTCTCCAGAACTTGGAATACCGGGCCTAAAATATATAAAATGTACAGTAAACCTTCTGTTCAGATCATTAGATTCACCCCTAAAAGTAGCTTTAACTATACACGGTAACATCAAAACTGTAGGCATATAAACAACAATAACAAAAACATTTAAATGGCAATAATGAAACCATAAGAGTATGAGAAATGATACAAGTTATTGTACTGTACACACTGCATTGTAACCTCCACTGACACTCACCTTAGAGCATCCCTAACAACAGTTCTCTGCGCCGTGGATCCAATGACCTCCACATGCTCACCACACAGCTTCCCAGTGGAAACCAGTCGATACTACAGTAATGTACTTACAATTTTATACTTTATTATAACTCTTTCTTTTATTTCTCTTTGCACTGTCTTTATGTAGGCAGGTGTGAGCATGTAAATGAGTAAAAAAAATACATGTATCTACTGTACCAGAAATTACAAGTTGAAATATAACCATATAACATATAGATCACAGGTGGGGAAGGATTGTAAATTTACTCACTCAGCTGGGGAATTACTCGGCGCTCACTTTAAATATAGCAAGTCCTCGCTTAACGTCATGGTTACGTTCTTGTAAACTACAAGGTTAACGGAATTAATTTTTCTCATAAGAAATAGATAAAATACACTAGTTACGTTCCCCAGCCTCCTTTTGCCCCATAAACTACATTACATATACAGCTACTCCTCGACTTACGACCATCCCAGTCGTACCAAAATTTTTTCAAATTACGTATTTTAGAGTCCCGACGTTAGTGATTGCGCTGTGTACTGACAAAATTTTCGTTTGTAATTCCCTTTAAAATGGCTGGCAAGCTTAAAAGTGAGAGTTTTGTGGCGCTGAGAAGAAAAAGAGACACCCATTTTAGATTTTCTATGTATTATTTTCGCATTTTCGACTTACGACCTGGATTTGGGTTCCTAACCCCATCGTAAGTCGGGGACTGCCTGTATATACATTCAATGGATTTTTTTTTTTACAAAATATATATTATACCTATACATCCAAAAAGATAAATACTGTAGAAGCTAAATTAATGTTTAATTAATAAGATAAAACAATCATTTTGTATTGTATTTACCGATGGGCCTTAAATTTTGTCTGTGTTGGTCCGGATACTACACACAGTTGTGGGGGTTAGGTCCAATGCCATACCAATGTCCACAACATTCATTTTCGTAGCATCACTACCACTTGATGGGGGCCTGGAAGCCATTTCAATGGGTTACAGCACAGTATTTACCACAAAAACACTTAAACATGTCAGTCTGCTGTAGAACCTTTTGAAAGACTGGGAAGAAGATGCTTGGAGACTCTGTGATGCTGTGTGAGAGAAAGCATAGCACAGCAAGACATGCCATACAAAGTAGTCCGTGCTGGGTGACAATGTTAGGGTAACATTGTAACCAATCGAGTGGATTGTAAAACAATGTTGTCAGACTCATGGGTATCTAAAGAGTAATAACATTACCATGTATAATGAAACAACACTGCCTGGGACAACATTAAACGAGGACTTTTGTAATTTGTTCCAGAATATAACTGATTTATAAGTGTTCCAGATACTAGGATGCCGGATAAATGGTCCCCTACTTGTACCTAAGATGGTACTTGGTGATGTCTATGATAGTACCTAATACAGTAATACCTATGATGGTACCTGATGGTACCAATGATGGTATCTGATCATACCTATTATGATACCTCATGATACCTATGATGGTACCTGATGATACCTAAAATGGTACCTTATGATACCTATGATGCTATAACCAAGACATTACATGATGAACCTTTTAAACTCACATTTGAAGAAAGAAAAAAAAAGCCTACACCCAGATACATACCTCAATGTTCCCAGTTAATGAACAAGCTCAGTGCCTCCCCATGTGTGCGCACCTGTCTAGTATCCAAGCAATGGGTTGAGTGAGTTATACATAAAACAAAAAAATAATATAATGATTCTTTTAGTTAACACAGGATACTCTGGGGAACTTTAATATGATAATCTACCACCGGTGACACATTAACCAAAATACTAAATACTAAACCTATTATACTGTTTCCAAGTCTAGAACCTTCATGAGTGCTCCATTTGCAGCACAAGAGTACAGTAGACTCGCAACTTACGCGGGGGTTACGTTCCCGGGACTTCGCGTAAAGCCAAAAAACACGTAAAATCAGACACTCCTAAAAATCCCCTAAATCGCTTTGCCCTGAGGAACCTCAGATTAAAATTGGTCATAAAGACTCGGTGCCTTCACCCTGAGCACGTTGCCGTCGATGGGGGACACGTTTCTGGTTCATATCCTCTACCCAGATGTTTAATGCCTTCTCCACCTTCACTAGAGTTACATCTCTAACCTGGCTAGTCACCTTAGCAGTAAATGAGGCACTTTTAGACACGGTTCACGAATTTCCTTCTCCCAAATCTTAATGGACCTCACGCTTGATTCGTTGCGTCCGTACCTCCATGCCACAGCAGCGACCGACATTCCGCCCTTTATTAAATCTAAAACGGCCATTTTTTCTTCCAAGATCATAACAGAGCGTTGTTTCTTTGCTGGGGGACCAGAGGTAGAGGTTGGCTTATGTTTGGGCATTATAAACGAGTATGAGAGGTTTAAGCGCAAATTGACACACACGAGAGGCAACTGTTACTCCAACAATACCCACAAGGCAACTGAAGACAGAGTTTGGGTGGCAGGGGTGGAGCTTTGGCGGGCTAGCGTCTGGCGCGCTTATGACCCATTTTGAAAATTTTGAGTTTGAAATTGGAAATTGTAACCTAACCCCCGGGGTAATCCGTGTATAGTTGAAACCGCGTAAGAAAAATACGTGCAAGTTACGAGTCTACTGTACGTTAATGTACGCACAGACATAAAAAAATTTAACACTCCATAGTTGCCATATCTTTCCAATACAGTTGTGTTATATAGTTTAAGGACACTGCAGTATGTGAACAGGTCTACCACGTCCCCGTACATTACAGTACAGTACAGTACAGAACTGTATATATCACTTGTACAGGAAATCCACTTACTGCAGTGTAAATCTATCTAAATTACCATGACAGTATGATCCTACAAAGACTTGCTCCAAGTCAATACAACTAACACATTTTCCAATTCACAATAAAAAAAAAATCTGATAAAATAATGTACTATGCTTGCACCTAATTTTTTTTAATTGTTATTTGTGTAATGCACAGCACTGCACCAGAACCATGTACCAGACACCTTTCACCATCTCTCTTATAAAGAGAATCTGCTATCTTTCCTGGGGTTGGTTAGTAACAAGTTGTAGAAATTTTACAAAAAAGAGCAAAATGGATAAAGCATATACAGTATACTGCTCTTCAAAAGCCAGGCTATATACTGGGACCAGCCATCCACCTGGAATACTATTTAAAAATTTTAAAATTACATTGTGGGCGGACCATTACACAACAAAACTTATCAACAGGGAAACAAAATGGTGGTGTCTCACCCAAGTGAGAACTTAAGTTAGGTGATGCTCTGCACCGACCATTTTCAAGAAGCAAATATGTTGTATTTAAGCCATTACAGTACTGGATAGTTATCAAGTACTGTACACTTTTCTGAACCTACAGGATGTACCCTAATTCTATCCTGATGATTTTCTTACGTTCAGAGAAAGATCTCTTACCACCCACGTACTGTATCTCAGTCTCAATCCTGACCACCGTACATGTATATATAAAGACAAGTTAATTTAAACAAATGTGCCTTGCCAGTAGGTTGCCAAGTCTGTATAACTATGTCTCATTGATAATTATTGAAGCAGAGACTGAGTGTAGCACAAGTGTACCATTCTCATATATTGATAATGTAAAATCTTTACTATACAGTATAGATTTAAAATATTATGGCTATTGTCACAATAAAAATGGTACTGCTTCTTCTTATACCATAATACTGTACTGAAAAATCACTATGAACCACAATATGCATAATACTGTCTTATAATCCAGGCTATTGTAGTTCAATGTTCCAAAGGCCATTGGTGGCCCAGTAACCCAATGTGACAATCCACTTATAAAATATCCACAAGAAAAACAGCTCAGGTAGTGGAACTGAAGAGAGAGTACTGCGATGTGGGTGTTGCAGGTGAAGAGGTTGGCAGGATGGAATTAAGCAGCAAAAGGTGCTGTAAATTACTGTCTAAACAGCCACTCTTAGCACTGCTTACATCATTCCCCTGAAAATAAATGACTAACATTGTATCATTTTTATAACCAGCAAGAGTCTTAATTATTATTATCAAATGAAGAGCTATGTCTTTTATATACACAACTAAAATGGCACAGAACAAAATTTGAACCTCAATAGTATTTTTTTCTTAAAGCATCTTAAAACTATATTTAATGCATATTAACAGAGACTTAAAAATGGGAGGGGTTAAATCAGCTAACTCAAAGGTGCTTTACTCTAATCAGTGACCAATAAAAATACGTTATACAATCACCGATGAGAGTTCCTTATTACACTGACAAAATTAAATAGTATAGTGAGTTTAGGAGGAAACTTGGAATATACATGAGAACTTTAGGGTCTTGTTAACAAAAGCAATTAAAAAGAAAAATTTACTTGAAAGATATAATGGAAAAATCAAAGATAGCTCAATACATCGACAACAGTTGAAACATACACTATAGGTATATCTCACTTCATGATGAGACTGTGTTCCTGAAAACCTTGTTATAAAGAAATGTAATTTGAATTGTATATCTACATTCATACAGTGTATATATACAGTATACAGTATATCATAAACACAAATACACCTACACCTTAATATTTACAAACACAGGTTGTAACAAACCACAGTTATGTTGTCGGTGCTTCTAGTCTTTGCGATCATAGGAGAAGAAGAGTTGAGACCGAGGTGGGTTGTGTCAGTGGAGTGGCGGCGGTACTGAGGCAAGCCTATAGGGGACATGCTGCCCCCTTCCTCTCCCTCACCCTCACTCCCCATCCCATCTAGCCCAGCCCATCTGTTAAACAAATGTGTAACCATAGTTCAAGTCACTTAATTTAGATATAAACATTTAATACACGAAGTAACATAATTTGAAGATGACTTTATTTTGATTTTGCAAGATCCATACAGTGTCAATGCCTTTCATGAAATTTCCAATAATTCAGTCTATTTTCACTACCTGAATCCTCTGGTATTTTATCTATCCATAAGCTGAAAAAAAAAAAAACATACGCACGCACGCACACACCATTCAGTTATAATTAGAGGTTTCCTCTAGCTGGCACCAAAAATATGTTCAAATTATACCACCAATATTTAAATGGGTATAATAGCTATTGCAAGTGGCAGGGATTTTATCTGAAACATTGCCGTGTGTTTTTAATTTGTTCGTGGTAACACTATGATACCCAATACAGTATACTGTAATAGTATATTTATGGACAGAGGTATAGCAATGAGCTCGATGTCCAGAGAGTGATAAAGACATGCTCTCTTAGTGAGTCTCTCCCCTCTGTGTGCGTTGGGCACCAGTGAGGCTGATGCGCTGATCTTATAAGAATACTGTATATTGTAATAATAATGTAATAATGAATCAATACATATAAACAGGTCCAATGTGGCTCGATCATCAACCACACAATCCCCGATCTCAACCACACATCCCATCTGGTCACATACACAGTATCAACCCTCCCAGTGTTAGTAGCTCTCGTTAGCATACAGGAAATCAAATTACACCGCTGCATTCGGTGAGCAAAACTTATCATTTCATAAGAAAATTGTACTGTTTTACCATATTTTAAGAATATATTTACCAAAATGTACTTTTCTATTGGAATCTGTTTATACAAAAGTATCAGCAACCAACCTGGTAATCTTCCATGTCTACTTGTTTTTATTTGTATCAGAGGCAGTAAACAAAGAGGGCAAGTCTGTCACTATGTACAGTACATATAGTTCATTCACCATACAGTTTGGCAACAATAAGTGCACCCAGCTTCATAAACAATAATACATCTATATTTCATCATATCTTACTGAATTAAACAAAGAGATATACAGCTGTGGACAAAAATAATTCAGAAGGGAGGGAGGGAGGTGTTTGGGAGGGTAGAGATGTAGGTGGATGCTTGGCACTGTGGCACAGAGGTTGTAGAGAAAAGTCTACACTTTTCTTGTCATCACAATTTGATTTTTTTAGTTTAATTATGAGGCAGGCACAGCTTACACTAACAATGTGCTGTAAATAACTCAATACACCAAAACAACCACAAAAATATCATAAAAAAGTTTATTGTTTTTTGTCACTGTCACCCTGATGCAACAAATGTGTATCAATTAAACCACAATAAGGCATCAACAAATGCAAGAAACTTACAGCAACGTAGAAGCTGCCGGCCAAGATGCCCTGTTGGGTGCATCACGCCCGTGGCAGGGGTTACTTCTCCGTTCACAGCCAATCCCATCTGTTGTGTAGTTATAAGTACAAAAATCAATCATCTTTTCAATGTGTTGCAGTCCTCTCAATAATAGTTTATTCAACACACACCCGGTAATCCACGCACAACACAACCTTGAAATTGCAACTATGGTAAGAGCACTCCATCAAGTGATCACCTCTATTACCAATAGTTGTTAGTAACCTAGAAAATTAATTACTGTATTGCAGTTATATGAACCTGAAATTCTGTACAGTAGTGTATAATGTTTACCATGTAAAACACTCAAAAGTTATCAACAGTGCACTTCAGATGTAAACCTAGAGCCCAAATCTTGCAAATAGTTTACCTGTCCATAGTGGTAAGGTGGGTTTCTCTTCCCCACTGGAACACTCTGTAAGCGTCACACCTGAAAGGACAATAAAAGATCTAGGCTACGCAGTAACACTACAGCTACAGCTATGCTTGCCTACTTCTCTGCATAAATAAAACTTTCTGCATACATAGGTATGTGAATAAATATTGCAAAAGATAATTTCTCAACACATAAATTTTCCACAATAAAAAATAATATAATCAATAATAGTACAATATCTAGAATATGATGAAACATTTATTTTTTTTATTTGAAATGTTCTTTTAAATTACCATTTCTTCTTTTTTAAATAATAAGTTTTGGATAAACTATTTAATTCTGTAACTAGGATTAATAAATCACTACTTTTCTCTGTATTCTTACCAGCTAGTCCCCAAGTGTCAAGCTACAACTTATTTGTCACATCAATTGACCTACAGAGTAAGTTCCTCCCACTTTTGGCATCTTCAGCAAATGTCACATTACTTACGTGAGAACATGACTCTGACTCCCCCAAAAGCAGGTGGAGCTTATTTGAGAGGTCAGCCTTCAACATACTTGACATTCAGCCACATGACTATAAAGTCCAACACTGATAAAGAACTGTTCATAGAGACAATAACTACCAGTATGTTTCCTTTATATATTGCTAGTGTTGGGAGAATCTGAATGAACCACCCTGCTTCTACTATAGCATTCTGTGTACGTTATAACAGGCAGACAAACACTGCTGGGTAGTCTGAAATATTTAGAAAGCTTGATAGATTCAATGGGGAAAAAAGATTTTGAAATTTAGTCAAGAAAAAGTGAGGAATATTCAACAAGCTAAGAATTTTGTGAAGACAGGTGCAGTACTGTACTGTATGTTTACCCTTGATATACATGTAGAGTACACCACTTACTCTCCATTTCCACACCCATCACCTTATTTATTTTTGTTAATGTTTCTAAACTTTCTTCTCTACTTAGGATGAGATGTCTAGTTACTGACAGGTCCATTTGTAAAGAATATTGTGATTTGTCTTTCCTTGTCACAATTTCTGGACAAAACAACCCTATGGATTATACATTGTGTACAGTACATCTTCTTACAATAAATATTAAAAGCTTCCATGACAACCTCATTATACTCCTTAGGTACAGTACTGTACTGTGTACCTATGAACAGTACAGTAGTAGGAATAATTCACTGTCATAACTAAACCAGTTATGATAATTATCCACAATGCATGATTCTTATCCAACTTGAATTGCAGTAATTATATTGTACTCAATAAGGAGAGAGAGCCCTCTTTTAACCAGTCCTCTGATGGAATAATTAAATTTATCAACATGTATGCAATTTTTTTTGGGGGGGGGGGATAGCCCACCATGGCAACGGTCATCGACCCACAACGGGGCCTGCAATATTTTTCAAATAAACCAACTTGACTAATTATATATGTTTTATTTCACTAAAATAAAAATAAAAATTTATTATATACCACATAGCATCAACTATGGTACATTTTTATTCTTTACAAAATGTCAAATACTGTTCAGAAGACACAAAGTTCTGCTGCAGTGTGTTTCAGTAGGTAATAATTCTTGAAAAATTTTCAATTTTGTTTTATAATCCTAATAGGTCACCGAGGCAAAATATTACCAAATTATATGTCAACGTGTACAGGACTTCCTGAGGGTTAAGCACTAAAGTATAAGATAGTCTTAAGGATAGTGAACTCTTCTTGGTGGAGACACAGCGCTCCCTCATGAAAAGAGATGTTCCAAGGAGTAAAAAGCTCCCTGGCAAAATGAAATATTCTCAAGAGTAAAGAAATCCCTTAAGGTGTGAGACATTCCTTGGAGTACCGAGCTCTCAAGAAGAGAAATACAATCTCAGGAGTGTTCGAGATATCACCATGAACCTGCAGGTGCTAATGAATCAGAAACTCCTAAAAGAAGTAAAATGAATATAGAATAAGGAGCTTTCTGGAGTTCTTACAGTGAAGACGTCATAAAATTGTAAATGTAGTAATGTTCTCAACAAAGAAAGAGCTTTTATAAGGGGTAGAAAATTTGACAATCTGATTTATTTTAGAAAAGACGCTCATACTGAGGCACGAAACTCTCCCAAACGAGAAATTCACTAAATGGATTAGATTTCATGTTTCAGGAAAAGGAAAGACCTAACCAGAACAACGAAGAGTTGTCAAGAGAGAAGGACAAATAAACTACCTTTCAAGGCTAATCTTGTGAGGTTAAAAAAATAAAAAATAAATCCCATTCTTCAGTTCCTATTTACATTTATGAAAATAAAATAATTGATAAAATAACTTCTATGAGCTAACTAGCCAAGGTCTCAACTCTGCCATATCTAAGAAAAATAAAAATAAAATAGCAATACAGTACTGTAATGATATAAAAGAAATGAAACTGCAAAATTTATATACTGCAACACTAGTTAGGCTTATCTCAACTCATTTTACTGGCATAAACTAATTTCTTTTTTTTAGGTAGAAAAAAGACATTACTATTCAAAAGCACCATATTGTTAATACAGTAAATCTCTGAACCTAATAAAAATGTAATAAAAAGAGGTCAACTCTTAATACTCACTGTCAGTATGCAACTGCAGACATCACTCACAAAGACTTAAACTATCTTTCACTTCTAGTAATAATAAACAGTGAGGTAGAACAACAATGTTGGTAATAAACAGTACAGTAGTACTCTGAACACTTAAAGAGATCAATGGGAGTAAACTGACAGAATCTACTGGTCTTACAATCACTTAGTAGAACGTTCCAAAAACAAAAAACAATCAGTAACACTCAATAATAACGAGATGAATGCAAAAACACACACAATTTTTAGGGGTTGAAGTACCATCTGTAATATTAAATACAGTAATGAATCTTAGTGAAAGCAGAGATACGGGAAAGCCCAAGTATTAAAAACAATATTCAAGGATCGCCAAAGAGAAGTTTAAAATGGTGAGACCACAATGTGCCATTTTTATCTCATTACAGCTGACTTTCTAATGCTGTGGTAAAATTCTTGTCCAATTGAAAATGCATAAAATTGGTGAAATTTTACATTTAATGCACTTTGGAAATTAGTGCTTAATATAAATGAGAATTACTTGTACAGTAATCATAATTAATACAAGTAGCATAATTCTACACAATTATTTTACCAGATTTCAGCTGTCATACTTATTTATCAATAATAAAATTAGTCTATATTTTTAAGAAAATTTATGATTTAAAACTTACAGGCACAGCGTAATTGACTTTTTAAATACCTGTACGTATCTTTAATTATTTCAAGGTTCATTAAATAACACTAATTACTCGAATTTTTAAATTGTGAACCCAAGTGAATCCAAGTAGTACCTTTGTAAAAAATTTAACTAAATCTAATTTTTGACCCCATGTGCCAAAAACTAAGGTCAGGCGTATTTTTTATGTAAATCGATATTTTGGGCGAAAGTGAAAACTAACGTGTTTATGTATTACATATTGAAAATGTGCTAATGACTGTACAGTATAATCTTGTTTACATGTGCCTTTGTAACTACTGTACACACAAATAACTCATCAAATGAGACCTCCCCTGAACATTTTTCTTTGGGGATCCCTGCATTGTACTTACTTGTTTAAAAACAACTGTGTCGTTAAATTGCCTCAATATACATGACTTATGTAATGGAATTAAGCAAGTAAATCTCTGCTCACCAGATAGCTTACTAGATATTCAGAGGTAAAGTACTTCCACATTTTAATCTTTGCTTCGGTTAAGAAAAAGGTTTGTGACAATAGTATTTCCACAAAAGTTTGAGAAGGATTAGAATCCCACATTTTAATAAAGGAATAATGTCTTCCTCTACTCCTTCATGGGTACAGATTCTCCTACTAAAATGTAAGAGGTTGCAATGCAATTCAGCTAAAAGGACTACATACACACTCTACTTACTAACAAGTTTGCTTTCCTGGAATCACAGAAAATGAAAAGAACATCTTGACATAAAACAAGGCATACAATACATGTACATATAGTGCAACACTCAGGTTTCTCATGAGTTTCAGCAGTGTTGAGGTCTCCTGAGAAAGGATTTTAAAGATATAGAAAAGCTTCCCACCACAACACTACTCAACACTGGGAAGGATAAACCATTATGTCAAAACCCATAAATAGATCATGAGAATGACTCCAAAAGGCCATGCTGAATAAATTTAAATATCTCAACACTTAAGCCGCCCTGTCAATAGAGTAAAAACGGCTGCTAGTGAAAAAAGGAAAGACTTACGAAGTCTGTAGTTTTCAGTCCCAGATGCAGCAACTATGTAAAGGATCTGACAATCAACCATAATCAGGAATACTTCTTCTATTCACTTTCTACCAAATGAAAGATAAAACTATTTCTCATGAATGAAGTGTGATCATTCAACTCTCCAAATGGTCTTTTAACAACTCAAGAAATGATCTCAATTTACTATTAGGTAAGGTACCGGTACTCTAATTTTCTATTGTCTGAATGTGGGTTAATGACACCCTTTCACTCCTCAATATTTAACATAAACCATATCCCAAGAATTTTCCACTCCAAATATAAATAATCTATCCTAATTATTTACTTAGTCATCATTGTCTTACATTTTCATATTAATATTCATCACAATAACAAAAGTCTAGACTAAATATTTTTTTCATATTAGTACAGTACAGGTACTGTATATTTCCAAAATACTGTACTATGTACTGGTAGTTTATTTCAATTCACTTATTGCACTTCTACTTTCACTTCCTCCTTTTCTACAACCTTCATGAACTATGTATGTTTTTCTCAAATTTTATATTTCTCAAATATATTGTCTTCCTCAACTCTCCCTCTGAAATTGTGTAGGAAATAGTTTGACCATTATTTACAATTATTCTGCATACTGTACACTACAGTATAAATAATCAAAATCTTTATAAATTTCTTGACTGCCCCAAACTATATTCATTACTGTATATTTATAATACACCATTTGTACAAGAGGTATTTTATCCATTCTCTACGGTTATAGGTTTCGAAATATTTTTTAAATACAGTACTCCTTCCTGACTCAAGACTAGGTTCATTATACTGTACTGTACTGTATTGTACTAATAAGCAGGCATACGGCACTCACTCCTTGCTCAGTCTTACCAAACATAGTTGTCAGAGAGCCATTGCAGTAGTTTCTCTGAATTCCTTTAAAATACCGAGGCCCAAAAGTTAAATACCGTACATTAAATATTGAAGGTATGAAAGTGATACTCATGACATGATTTCTCCCACTAACCATGGGTCTTGGTACGAGCCACAGCCATGCCCCTGCGACACCACGAAGCATCTACCATCAACCTAATTTCTGTAAGAGACATGGTCATGGGTAGCACTAAGTAGGTCAGAGATGTGATTTATTGTCCAAAATCCATGACATACTCTGTCAATATCTGCCCATGAGCCACAGATGTGAGGAAGCCTTATTAATTAAAAGCTTTTTTCTAGTATTTAAGAACCTTCTACAGTATTAGTACCGGGTACCTCCTTTTTTATCTCCAAGTTAAAATCCAGGTTACACCATTTTCTGACAATGAAGCCTTTATATAGCAAAGTTCGTCCTTCCCCTTTTTTCTTTTTGGATAAAATTAAGAAAAATATTAAAAAATTAATAATAATAACAATAAAAATTAATGGAATCCAACAAGGATTCATCACCATACTTGTTTGTTTTTATTTTATCCAATCAGAGCGATGAGCACAACTCAAAACATAACACACGTCACCAGTCAGCTGTAGCCTGTGAGACGGCTACACCTACGCCTGTTGCCAATGTTACACGTACGTAATGATATTCCGAATAATGTGGAATATTATTTCAATACCCTAATGTGACCTATAAATAAGGAAAATATAATACAAAACTATGAAACAAGAAGAATTAAAAGCATGGGTGTTAATTCCGTGTGGGAGAGATAAATGTACGTGTGGAGCCTTTAAGTTTACTTTATCCTCTTTGCCACTGATTGTCAAGTTAAATTCAAACTTAGCTCAAAATAACTATTTTCTCTTATAACAGCATGAGCTGTTCCTGCCTTCGCATCACCCGCCCACCAGTTGTATTCAGTCATGCTGCCTCCCAGAATGTGATGTCAGAGCATGCACTCAATGCACATTTTGTTACCAATATCAAATCTATGATTCTTCAAAGTTCCTTTGGGGTTATTAAAATGAGAACAACCATTCCATTTACCTGGAGCAATTCCTGATGGTGGCCATATAGGAGTGCTGACTTGACTGTTACTTTCTGGGGCTTCTACCACTACTTCTCCTAATGAGTGGTGAGGTGTGGTGCAGCCTTTACTTGGTGGTAGACGGTGATACTGTTGGTGTTGTGGTGGTTGTGCTGACTGTTGCTGTGGGTACTGCTGCTGCTGGTGATACTGCAGAGGTTGCTGGAGCTGCTCACGATATTGCTGTTGCTGAGGCGGTGGTTGTTGCTGTTTCAAAGATTTTTGTGGAGGTTGAGGATTTGTGGGCTGCTGCTGTTGCTGTGTTTTAAGCTGCAACTGTTGCTGCTTTTGCTGCTTGTTGGCTTCTTCAAAGAGTTGGGTTATGCAGGGGTGATGAGTTGGACTTAGTCCTACAGGGGACGCTCCTTGAGGACCCCCTACTCCCCGGCTTCCACTCCCACCTCTGCTCCCTCCTCCACTTGTTCCTGTTCCTCCACCACCACCTAAAACTCCTACACTACTTTCCCCTACACCTCCTGATAATCCTCCACTTCCACATCCAACTCCACTACCACCACCACCTACAGTTCCACTTCCACTGCTCCCTCCACCTCCACTGCTTCCTCTGCTATTTCCTCCTCCACCATCACCACCTCCTCCAGTCTCAATAGTATTAGCATCAGTAGTGAGGGGCAGGGACAAAAGGTCTATCACGTCCTGCAATTCTTCATTACTGATGAATGAACCTTGGCGTCCGGGATCTGTAAATGCAAACAAACAAGGATATATTTATTTATGACTATTATACAGTATCACTTAAATTTTTTGAGCAATTTATTAATGATCTGTAGAATATACTGTATTCTTTAAATATTGTATGTACAGTAAAATAACAGAAATAATTACGAACTCTCTCCATCATGGTTTATAAGGATATAATAACAGTAGTGTATAAGGATGTCTTCTTTCACTCAAAAGCATCTCTCCTCCGTACTCCATCACCTTTCCAATAGGCTCTTAATTTTTCTCTCTCTTCTCACTTGCCTCACTCTAACACCCTCAACCATTGCCTCTCCACATCTTTCTATCATATCAGGTCAGACAAACCGATGCATTTTTTTTATCTTGTACCGTAACATTATCTCAAATTTCCTCATTCTTCCAACTCACATGCCCATGTAATAAAGTCCATTCTACTAACCAAAGACATGAACCCAAAGCAAAGATAATAAGATTCTATTTTGGGCAGAAGTGAAAAGAAGGTGGGCAAAGTATGCAGGACTGTAGAACAATAGGGACACATTAAAGGTAAGAAATTAAGAAATAATTAAGCACTAGCTACGACTCTTAAAAAAAAGTTGAGGCAGCCGTAAACAATATGGCTAACCCAAGCAAGCAAGTCTCCAGCAGAGTTAATGACAAATAGGTAGGAATGAGATTAAATATATGGCTCTATTTATTACAAAGAACATCTGTCTACTGTTTTTTTAATTGCTCTTACCTAAAATGAGGAACCTTAGAGCATAGTATGAGAATTAATGGAAAATTATAGAATAAATAATATGATGAAGTGTACTACTGTGTTTCAGCCATGCACTGTAATAAGTTATGAGATGATAAGAGATGATAAGAGTAGATACAGCACAGTATTAATTAATTTATCTGGGTGCAATTGAAAGTAGGAGGAGCCTGAGGAATGCAGAAATTAGGATGGATTACTGTGTAATACAAAGCTGGGACTCCAAAAACACACAAAATCTGGAAGGATTGGTAAAGATAGCTAGAAACTTGTGAAGTAGTGGGCTATGGTTGCTTACCCTCAGGCACAATGATAACACCTTGATTTACTGATTAATTATCTCACCATCATCTGATTATACATAAGATCTTGTGTAATTTTGTCTTTGTTATTTACACAATCTTTTACATAGCAATTAAGCAAACATCATACTGAGCAACATCACATACAGTACCTGGAGTAACAGAGCGACTGTGACTGGGGCTTCTAGTTACACTACTGTCTCGTGAAGGTACATGGAGTCCAACTCTAGAGCCCCAAGATGTGCTGCCGCCAATAGTTCCATTCCACTCTCCATGAAGGCCACAACTGCCATAAAAGTCGGTCACCGAGTCTGCTTCACTCATGGTACTCACATCATGTTCACTGGCCTCGGGCACTGACCATCGTCTATTTGCAATTAAACTAAATGGACCCAAACTAGAGTTTCGTTCCCATCCCTCTGCACTCGGCCCTCCCATTGACCATCGACGAGATATGGCATCACTGTGCCAGCCAGACCCACCACCGTTCAAATGAGAAAATAATCCGTAACATGTCCCAGGAGACAGGGTATTCCCACTGTTCATACTAAGGCTAAGACTAGAGCCATAATTTGAATTAGAACCATAATTTGTGGTACTTGGGCAAGCAACACTACTGCCTGGGTTGGACCAGCCAGGGGCAGCAGACGAGTGCCGGGAGTGGCCGCCAGAGGGGTGCCGACTCCGTGGTTTATCCTCTTTCCCAGGGCTCTCCAGGAGAGGCGCCGCCGGTACTCCTTTTATACCACCTTGTTGTTGTGGTTGGCCCGGAAGCCAAGCTGGCTGTCCTGGAAGTTGTGGAACATACTGACTAGATACTGAAAGCTGAGAAACGTCTGTAACATGATTTGATATAGGTATTGATGAATGACATTGTTTGTTCATTTGAAGCCCAGGTGGGTTCTGGGAGGCAACACACTGACTGTCATCTCGGAGGGCCTGGAGGATGCCAGTGAAACGCTCAATGACCACAGCTGAGAACTGGTACTGGAGGCCCAAGAAGGCAGACAGCATTGCCTGGGTCACCTGCCGGTCATAAAAATCAGATTAATATCCAAGGCTTTGTCCATCTACAGTATTCTTTACAAAATTTGCCCCATCTTTCACAAAATCTCAGGGGGATACAATTTGAATGATATCTGATATGAATACGTATAAATGATATTCAAGTTCACTTTCTTATGTCTGATACAACTGCTCAGTTGCTGTTTATACAATTATTATTATGAGGAAGCTCAATGTTTAATGAAGTATACTTCTCAACAATTTCAGGAAGAAAAATACTTTACAGTAGCTTCATATTTCATTTCCATAACAGAATTAAACAATTTGTAATTGGCATCAATCAACAAAATTTATTAGAACTGGTTTTGTTTGTTGTTTTGGCTATTACAAAAGTAGTTGCATCTATTTTCACAAGAAGAAATTAAGGAGGATGGAAGTGAGCCCAATAAGCTTAAAGGCCCATCAGATACAGTGCATACTAAGCCAAGGAGGCAGTGTGGCTAACATTGTACTCAACTACAATCACTTCCTCAACTGTAATGTTAGGTACTCGTTCAGAGCTGGGTGGACTTGGGTGCCCTAGTCACAAACCAGCAACCCTTAGGACAGATGAGTTCTGTATCCACTCTGCCACTAATCAGGGAAAAGGAAGAACATGTAAGAGTTGAACAAGAATCTGTGACAAGGGGAAAATGGCAACTACACAATATGCATCCTTCATTTGTGTATTAATGTATCATAAAATGAGCTTATTAAATATACTGAATACATAAAAAAAAGCCACTCTCTCATTCACTCACACACACAAACAGAAGACCTCTATAGCTCTCATCACTATAGACTTCACCAAAGCCTTTGACATCATAACACAATTATCAAAAGAGCCATTGACCTTGGAATTGGGTGGGTCTCCTCTCCTGGCTTACTGGTTTCCTTAACAACCATCACTAAGCTGTGTGTTTCTGAGGGGCTATATCTGGCTTTCAGCTATTTTCCAGTGGTATTCCCCCAAGGCACAAGAATAGGACCTATCTGCTTTATCAACAATGCCCTGAAGGATACTTCTGATCACTGGAAATTTGTTGACTACTCCACCATTAGCATCAGTGTAAACAATACAACTCAAGATTGTCACCATCAACTACACCAAGACCATAGTTATGCACATTAACACCACATCTGACTACGTTCAATTCCGTCCTATCACAGCAGGTTTTATCGTCCTCCAGGTTGTGATTTCCACCAAATACTTCAGCATTAATATACACGACAAATTGAGCTGCAAAATATACGTCAGTACAATTGTCAAATCTTTCAGTTGTCATCTCCACATCCTCTGTTGTCTCAAGACCCTAGGACTACCTGTTTGGGGGAGAGCACAATGATTATGCAACAAAGTAAAGAGCTTTCAACTCGGAAACTTTCCATACCAAAAACTACACATTACAATGCAAAGTTTGGGTTACAAGACTTGCAAGGAGCAGCATGACATTAACTTACTCGATTAATTTCTTGTCTCCTTGTATTTTCTGACATATCTTGACGTGACTGGACTTCCTGCAATAGCATTAACATTTGCGTCTTGACTGCTGCACTAGCCACCCCTACAGCTCGAGCGACTCCTTCCCAGGCATCTGCTGCCTCTCGTACAGGCTGTGGAGCTCCCTGTCCAGCATTTGCATAGGAATCCACAAAGCCAGATTCAGAGGATACTTGTGCCAGACACTGGGACAGGCGGCATGCAGTTCCACATACAGTATTTAAAGACTGTCAATGAATTAAATTAAATACATTAATATTCAGTTGTAAAAATTTCAATATAATTCTGTAATGAAACCCATTTTTACTAGATGTCTCTGTTTTCTAAATGGTAATGGCCTGGATGAGGCCCCTATTATGCTCCCAGGGAGCCCAAGCTTAAATGGAGTAAGTACTGTAGTCATCTGAATTCAAGGAAAGTTGAATTTTAAATTGTAGGTTTAAAACAAATCAAGAAAGGCTAAGAAGCTTGTTGGATGCATATCATGTTTACAGTAACTTGTACCTGGCTTACACTCATGTATGGAGCAAAAAAAATGAGGAACTAAAAGAGCAATAAGGAATTATGACTAGTAATGTACTCACAGTCTCTAACTACTGAAAAAGTTTTTCAAACTCTTTGAGTGGCTCCTTTCTTTGAGGGCCCAAAGTTACAGCTTGGTTAGCTTGTGCATTAATCCATACCTGCCCTAGATCCATAAGCCCTAAAGTATAAGTTCAGTCCTATGTAGGCTGACCAGATTATGTGGAATATTTACTTGTCCTGGGCTAGTGACTTTTGAAGCTTACTTGCCCTGACAAAATTTGGAGGAAATTTGTTTGTCCAATTTCAATATGGGAAAATTTTATTGAACATTTTAAAACATTCAAATTTATTATGTTTATCAACTCACAGATCACTTGTGTCCATCTAAATGCCTTTTACCCTAACCCTTCTCCATCTAGTGGTGTTTGAAGAACATGGTAATTTTTCCTTGTGTCTTGTTCATGTTGAAGTTTTCACTTCACTATACAGTACAATACTGTATAGCACAACTCTGCTTATACAGCAAACAGTGGGAGCTTTTACTGAATACAGTTTTTCAGGTCAGGTCATTGTGAAAACAAACTAATAGAAATAGGAGGTTCAGCTGTGACTTCACTTAGGCTGTGACATCACAATATGACATCAGGTCAAGCACACACACACATTATATATCATATTTATATCACTTATGCTATTTGTATATTATTTGTCAATCAAGAGACCCATTCCCCAATTATGCAACCGTATATTTTCAGCCTTACGGGTGACATGCTCTTTCAATAAACCGTTCATTATTATTATTATTATTATTATTACACACACACCTCACTGATTGATGGACCTCACTGGTTAAACATAGACAAGGAGGTGGAGTCATGCAGCACCTGACAAATTCCCATCTGGGTATAGTACTTTCCTCTCAAACTACTACCTTGTCCACTGGGCAAGTGCTGGGCACACAGACATGAAAAATTGCCTGTACTTGTCCGGTGCCTCTAATCCAGGCACATCTGGGCTGCCTGGCACTATTAATCTGCAAAGTCTGGTACAGTACTATACTATGGCAAGGCATGGCAGGAGGGTGTTCCTGTTTAGTGTTAACACATTTCACCACAATTATGTCAAAAGCCCAAATTCAGCCATACCTTCACCCTTGAGGTTTGTCATCATAGGCAATGTGACATATCAGAGAGGATACGTACTGGATTTTTTTTTTCTTTCTTTGTATTGTGAGGAAAGTTTTAAGAGTTACCTGAATGTATGCTGATAAACACATGGAACAGTCGTGCAGGTCCTGGGAGGCAGGATTTGGGGATTTCTCCCTGCTGCTTGGATGAGACGGTGACAGAGGTAAACTGCTAACAAGGCTTGGTGATCTTTCTCGAGGTGATCTGATGAACAGTAAAACAAGTCTACACAACATATATATTATTTTTACACATCTCTTCCTTCAACCCTTTCTCTTCATTCAGTCTCCAACTACTGTACGTACAGTATACTGTGATTGGTATGTTTTGCCATGTTAAAAGTAAGAGGAGACTCATAACAAACTTTGTAATACTGTACTGCAAAACTTATAAAAAATATCATAAATACAATGTTAATATACTACAAAGAGAAGGTCAGTCAGCTTCTGTCACCAAGACAAAGCACTACGTACTAAATAAAGGGACTGCCATAAGCCTTTTTCCCACCAAAGTTCCCTACTTAGCTAACACTGTAGTATCACTCAATAACATTCACTGTATCATTATTTGATGGTCAGTCATGCATTTTTCAAACTCCATAGTGTCCTACTTCATTAATCCCCATTAAACACTGTGAACTCTTAATTCCTCCCTCCCCTTATCATTTCATGCTTCCCTTCTTCTCACTTCATCTCTTATTTCATCTTTTCAGCCAGTAAATGGTGGCTGCTTCATGACAAATCAGTATGCAGGAGTCTTCAATCAACATTTCTACAGTTTGGCACAGTGCCCGTCTGTCTTCACACAGAATACCAAAAACATATCAAGCACAAAACATTTCTAAAGATTTTGGTCGTATATAAATGGATATCTTAAAACTAAAAAAGTACCATCCTTCTGAAATCTTAAGTATACTGTATATATTCTGTGTACCTCCAGGATGAAAATAAAAATAAAACAAAAAAGGAATCTCTTATTTTAACACATCAGTTGGGTAAAGTACTTAAATAAGGTCTTTAAGAAGAGCAATGTTTATCAATCAACATACCCAAATCTATCTTTGCCTAGTGTACCATTGACCTCAGGCGTGTGGAGACGCACTCGACCAGATCCTCCATGTGTAAGGGGAGCAGGTGGAGGTTTACTAAACCCCCCTGCTCCCCCACCCCCTCCAGGACCACTACGTCGCATCACTAACTAATGCATCACCATACCTGAAACAATAATACAATACTGTATTAATATACAAATATTTCATAATTATGCACTATTTGGATCATTTGCCAAAAGCTATACAGTATTCATTAACCGGTGCTACTATAATATGCGGTCTACAAAGACATCTTTAGTCCAACCTAACCTACAAGGTAACTTAACCTAATTACGTTATAAACCACACGCTACAGTGGCACCCACTGACCTCTCTCCTGAACATCCAAATATCTTACAGTATTATGTGTACTATGTGTTTATTTCTGCTCTGTCATCCTTGTGTTGTATCACTACTTCTACACCTCCTAGGCCTGTTGTACCCTTGGTATCCCTCAGCATGAGAGTTGACAAGATTTAAATAAAATTATTTCAATCCAAGAATATTAATAAAATGTTCACAAGAAAAAGTAAACACAGTAAATGTGTATCTGTAACGCAAGAAAAAATTAAACATCAAAACCACCAACTATGGATGAGTCAGCACATTCTAATTACCTGGCCAAATCTTTAAGATCCACCAAATCCCACTAATGGAGAGTGATATACAGTAACTCAATGACTATTACCAGCCCTTTGGAGTAAATCTACCTTATTTACCAGACCCAACAAGCTTACCAAACTTTATTAGAATCAGAGACAGTCATGATTTTATTTTTTACAAGACCTGAATTCATCTGACATGGAATGAGCCTTAGGACCTTCATGCCATTGGTACATTGCCAAAAACGATCACTAAACTCTGTATTATTTTAGCAAGAATAACCCCCCTATGTGATGTACTAAAATTGGCAATACTCAGCAATTCCTTCCTAATAAAATCTGACAGAATTCAGTGATAGTTTCATCAATTAACTGAGGAAAGGAGACTACAGCCCACTTGTTTTGCTATTTCCAAAGTAAATTCACTAATGCTTTTTTCACAGTTCCAATATAGGCTCAACAACAAGTGTAAATGTTCTATAAACAATTAAAAAAGTGTCAACATTGTAAAAGGATTATGTGAAAAAACAATAACTTACACTGAAGCTACTCCAGACGATATACTGTACTGTAGGTAATTCTTCTGGTCTTTAGGGCATGAATTCTGAAGCAAAGGATAAAGAGCAACAAAGAAAAGATTGTGAACTTAATCTCATCCCAGTTCTAACATATGTGGATAAAGCTTTAAATGATGAATGTAAATGTTTCCCGCAAAACACACCTGACATGACACGATATTTAGTGGTACACCCCAGCAGAAAAGTAAACTACCTGTTGTCACATCTCCAAGGTGACTGGGACTGAGGTTTGATAGTTACTTGGCCGATGTACCAGTCACACTCAACCTACAGGTGACAATTACTTCCACTCTTCAAATACTCCACTGGACTTTTAAACTTACCAGATGGCTTATGAGGGTAGATGAGCGATAGAAGTAGCGTGTAATATGTTCATTAGCCAGTCATTTCGTCTACTGTGCCAGTCACTGCCTTTTATGCCAAGCAGACGTAAATAAATCCAAGTGGCGTTCGTGTATTGCGTCATACCTAAGTTTTCCTTCTCTTCCAAATACCACACAACAATTTCATTAGCTATTAAGTATACTTAATAAATAAATAAAAATTCTAAATTATACTCAATAGTGGCAATTATCGACCAAATAAGCTTTCTTTTACCCCAAATTAGTACATGAAGTCGGTTGAATGGATCCGAATGACTGTATCGTCTGCTAGGTAGGTGGAGCCATCTGTCGAGGAACTTCCTACTGGTTGACCCATCTTAACACAAGTGGCCCATCAACTTTTACATTTCACTTTCTCGTAGTTGCACGATTAACTTTTAAAAATGTCATTACTAATCCTCTGGATCCAAAAAGCGGTGCTTGCGTCAAGGTTACTACTGAAATGAACATGTATTAATGAAGACTTTAGGATATTCTTAACACTCGCCTATAACACCACATTTCAAAGGCAGAGTGTCCGCGCGTCTGACCCATACATCAATCTTTACCATATAAAGCCTTTCAGCAGTCCTTTTCTCAAATTGAAGTTAATATTCCTTTTCAATGGGCATTTTATATTATTATATGCTGCTTTTGCTTACCCTATTCTTATTTTGATTTCTTGCGTACATCTACAATCATAATGTTACTTCCCAAATATATCAAATTTTCCAATTTGGAAACAAACACTACTTGAGTATTTACAGCATTAACTCTTAAACCATATTTTTCACCTTTTTCCACTATTCTGTTGACAAATGTTTGTAATACCTATTCACTATCTAGACGGTCCGTCCCTCGTGACGATCTTCAGGAGTGAAGTGCTTCCCCATCTGGAGTACTGTCACCCCATCTGGTCCCCGAGATATGCTAGGGACTGTCAGTTGGTTGAAAATGTTCAAAGGAGGGCCACCAGACTGGTGCCTGCACTTCGGCACCTCAGCTACCCTGAGAGATTGGAGCGCCTGAACTTGCCTAGCTTATACTACAGACGGGCAGGGGACCTAGTTGATGTATAAGCATCTCAGGGGCACTACTCAGTTGAGTGTCCTTACTTGGAGCTGGCGGACGCTCGCCCCACAAGGGGTCACAGCTCAAGATTGAAGAAGCCGCAGGTCCAGAAACCGTGAGGGCAAACTTTTTCGGAGTGAGGGTTGTAAACTCTTGGAACAATCTACCAGAGAGTGTTGTGACGGCCGTGTGTGAGCTCTTTCAAGAAGACTTGACCAACACTGGAGCGGGTTCAGGTACATTCAGGAGCCGGTGCATGCCCAGTATTGCCAACAGTGCGTGACAGAGACGTGACCGATCGCCCGGGCGGCTAACGAGCCGATCAGTGGCGAAGAGGATAAAAGCAAAAGTATAACTATCTGTGATAAGACCATCTTCATAACGTATATTTTGATATTACTTTACCATTAACTTTTTGTTCTTCATTATCACTCATAACATCTCTCATTAAGAATTATGAAATAGAACACAGCCTTGTCTTACTCCCTGTCTAACTGTTATCTAATTAGTAAGCTCATTACTGTATTTACTAACACTGCAGTCTCCTATTGACAGAAAAGATTTGTTTTTAAATTATAATATCTCCTTCAACAGATATATGGTTATTTCACGCTTAAATATTACAATGGCCAATTTTATCCCGTATACAACACTAGTCGACAGGTTACTTGAACCCCTCAGTCGACGGTAAATCGGAGCACCAGTTAATTCTAGATAATATATTAAATAAAAGTAATGCTTGGATAAGATTTCTTTATAGAAATGCCGACTTTGACTACTCCTGCTTATCAGGATACTCTGCCTTAACACAGTATCTTAACGCGAAACTCCAAATTATTCAAAACAGGATGGTGTCGTTTATTCTAGATGTGCACGCAATAGATCATATTAGTCAATAACCACTGCACAGTTTGCCATCACCGGACAAGTTAATCTATTTCCGCACAACAATATTTTCATGATATCTCATTTTTAAATTACGCGCCGGGATAGTTGCCAAACACCATCCAAGATACTGCCACAAAAATATTTCTATGGTGCATACATAAGAGAGAACATAAAACAGCTGTATAGTATTAATTCTTTATGCATTTAATAGTTATTGTTATTAGTTTACATAAATTGTTTATTTTCATTAGATATTTTTTTTACTATGTTGCAACTGTTACTATTATCTTGTTACAAAACAGTTTTCTTAACTTTATGCAGAAATATCAGTTTACTGTCCATTTTATGCCAAATAAAGAGTGTAAATTATTTGTTTATAATTCGGTAAAATTATGAAAAAAATTCTATCATTTTCTTTTATGAGAAGAAAATTGTAGTAATTCTTGTGGTTGAGGGACAGGGCTGCTGTAGCTCCGTGTCGCTCCTATCGGTGGCTCCTCGAGACGTGATCAAGGTAAGGCTTCAATACTTTCATTTCTGCAGTGCAACATGTTTATAATGTTATATTGTAGAGATTCACACGTCCAGCACGTATATGTGACTTTTTTTGTTGTTGATCACTGTATGTGTACGCCTGAGGAGTAAAGTACAGCAGGCTTATCAGGAAGGTGGACCGGTGTGATGAAACTGGCTACGCAATCCACACCGGAATATCAGCTGATTACTACTGACGGCCGTCCACAAGAACTATTCCGGGGGTATGGGGATAGTCGGGTTTGATAGGCTTTATATTTTACCGATTATTTTCCCTCAAATTTACAGCAGGCTTATTATATTGCATAATGAACTTGAATTTAGTTAACATGCATTTTTAATCGGTACCCGTTAGAGACAATCAATCCTAGATTATACTTTATCTACAAAAAAACAACAACTGTCCACAAGTATATACGTTCCCAGTGTACATGACTGCCTCAAAAGTATTATAACCGGTTTGTCAATATTTACACAACAAAATTGGTGCTTGGAGACTTACAATTAGTACAATACCTTCGTTTTTATCCCAATTGGTATTTCGGATTTTTTACCATTATCTCTAGGATTCTTTTTAGTTAGAAATCGATTTTCTTCTATGACAATAGTAGATTAGGTTAGGTCGCCCGGTTAATATTTGTTTTTATCCCAATAGGGATAAAAACAAATTTTTACCAATAGAGCAAGTATCAGGAAAATTGCATTAGAAAAATAGGAAAATGTATAAGAAATATGGGTAAATCTTAGGTAGTGACCCTGTACGAAACTGTATAGGGCCAATATTCGGAAAATGTCACCAGGGATCTGAATATTGAGACATTTGGTTAGATAGAAAAATAAATAAAAATATTTTTTTCCATAACGTTTCATCGGAAATGAGGCATAGTGAATATATAACTTACCTTAAGTGAGGCTTTGTTAGTGTTTGTCTCTTATTAAAGTACCATGTACAGTGTTCTGCACGATAGTCATATTGATATATTTCAAAACACACTGGTGCCCGGGCTTGATCAACAGCGATGCTCCGTGTCTGCTTAAGAACCGTTTGGTATGGACGGCTGCTCTCATGTTCAAAAACAATGTAAAATTACACCATATCATAGTAAGTTCTTTCTGTTAGGTAGGTTTTGGTTGGTGAGGTCTTCTAACAATGCTTCTGCTGCATGTTTTTCATATTGACTAAGGTTAAGTTTAATTTAGAAATAACCACTTTTGAACACATTTGTGCAAACTAGAACCATAACAGTGAAATTGCATGATTTTGTATATTTTATTTTTTTTCATGAAAAATCGGCCGTGGGTCAATCATCAATAATTACCATAATTTCTGCATTCATTAATTATAAATGGACCACATAAAATGGTGAGCCTCTGCAACATACTGTCTGACTGATAAAGCAAGATTAAGTACAGTGCAGGTTATTCATAATTTAAAATGCCAATATTTATTATTAACCATAAAGAAAAATGACTATGTATCAATGAAAGAGTAATTCTGTAATTGTGAATGAGGAAGATGTGTATATGGTGGGATGGGAGAGATCAAATGCAAAAATTTAAGGGTGCAGGTACATACAAATTTTGCTCACTCACAATATTAATATTACCTTTAAAGCTTTTTTCACCTTAAATCTACAGAGGAGACACCACTAAGCTTCCTCTGTGATTTTTGAGACTTCATTGATAGTTCTTTTCATAAAATTTTTTTTATAGGATTAAAATAAAAAAGCGACTTCAATATTTTACGTTAGTTTGGTTCATTTTATGAACAACAGATTATAGAATGAAGCAGTGCATGTACTGGATAACCGTCCTGACAGCTAGTAAGTTGATAAGTGGAGCGTATGATTTCTTAAAAAAAGTATCTGCTACTTCTGGAATGTTAGCAACTGAGCACCAATGTAACATTCTGGAAGTACTGTACCAGATACTAATACATTCTAGAATTTATAATGCATAAAATAACCAAATAAACCTACCTAACGTAAAATAAAGGTAGACCCTAATTTATGAAGGGAGTAACATTACTGGAAAACCTCTTGTAAATATAAAAATAGTAAAAGTAAGCACATTTTCCCATTGACTCCTATTACAGTATATGAAAGGAGATAGAGTATTGTCATACAACTAAGTATTGGACTTTTTTCTTCCCCATAATGTTGAATTCTCTTAAATTGGGTTCTGTCTGCACTTCAGTTATCTTTTAAAAAATCCGAAGGAATCTTTGAAGATCCTTGGAAATACCCAGTCATGGAAACCAATATGGCAGGTGGAGCTTGGCAGTCTTCGTAGAGTCAAGACAGAGAAAAACTTTTACAGAAATAGTTATATTGTATAGTTCTACATTCTTTGTCCTTTCTCTTGTGCTGACTCAAAATGCAAGAACTAATTATTTCAATAAACTTTTCACTTTACAGATGGCACTGAATATGGTAACTCGTAGGGCTCTGGCCCTGACCCTCCAGCAGCTCAGTCGTCAGCAGACTGCTGCTGCTGCTTCCACACTATCAAAAATTGGTAATCGTGAAGTTGTAGGATTTGGCTTCAATGGCTCCCCTGCATATGTTGACCGTGTCGATTTCCCCATGCCAGCTGTCCGCTTCAGGGAGGACACCCCTGATGTTCAGGTTGGTTTGATGTTTGTAGTTTGATAGTACAATACAATAATAATGAAAATTGCACATATTTCATTCAATATCAATAGAAACAAGGTTTATATATATATATATATATATATATATATATATATATATATATATATATATATATATATATATATATATATATATATATATTGTACAATCAAAGACAAAAGTCGTGTCACAGTTTTGTCCGAAGATTAAATATAACTCGTGAAACATTATGAGAGCCCTACCACAAGGCAGAGCGCACCAAAAGTGTAGCTCTTTGGTATACGTTTTCACCAAATTTCACGATACGACTTTTGTCTTTCATTGTACACAGTACTGTATAATATACTGATGTGTTGTGTGTGTTCATGAGTCGACACAAATTTAACTGTTCCATGACAAGATGCACTCTTGTACATTTCTGAATATTAAGACAGTATAATTTTTGCAGGTGTTGCGTGAGAAGGAGATGGGAGATTGGAAAAAGCTCACCTTGGAAGAGAAGAAAGCATTGTATCGTGCCTCCTTCTGCCAAACCTTTGCCGAGATGACCGCACCTTCCGGAGAGTGGAAGTCTGTGTTGGGGGTTACATTAATACTTTCTTCCTTAGCTGTTTGGATATACCTGTGGATGAAGGTGTTTGGTAAGTAGGCATGTTTTGGAAGACTTAAGATATATATAACTTAAATGTGCATAAATAATTAATTTTTATTTTGTATTGTGAGGTTTAGAATAGAGAGGAAAGATGGATAATTAAGGAAAGTTATAAATTGAATGCTGGAAAGAATGTGGTGTTACATGAAGACAAAAGTGAAATGTTTATCATGAAATTTTGTTGCTTTTCAATTAGTACAAATTTAGAATGGAAATATAAAGTATGTACAGTACATTGTAAAGTCATACAAATGGAATCATTGGGGGGAAGGGTTTTGAGTGCAGGTTTATGTCTGGATCTCACTTCAGTGGTAAATGTCTTTTAATATCTCTTCAAAATTTTGGTGTCTGTTATTTACATAGAAGACACCTTTATACCCTTCTATACATCACCTCCCTCCCTGCTGAATTCTTTTTGTCCACAGCTGTCCACACTGTATTGCCAGTGATTGTATTAAAGACTTAAGACTAAGATGTCTTTATGAATTTTGGAATAGCTTTGAATTACTGTACAAATATCATGATCGAGTTCATTGTAGTCAGACCCCAGTATACCCACATTGGCAATATTGGGACCGGGGGATGTGCTAGGTGATAGAAATAGTCTGATGAGAAGAGGGTTGAATATTAATGGTAAACTAGCCTAATTTCCCACAGCATTATGGATTTCTTTGTGTACAAATTTGACATACAGTATAGTGAATAAATTTATAAAAAAAAAAATGTACAAGTAATGGTAATAATTAAATAATGTATAATAAATACAATATTAAAAGAAAAATGTGTCGAGTTCACACATGATGAATTCCAGGCCATGCTCAGTAGTCATAATAGGGCACTTAATTGTATCATGATGTACTCGAGCAAGTTTGTTATTCACGCAGCCGTACATTACTTATCGGAAGAAATTTTTCATACAGAAATACTTACTCATTGATAAATTTTATCCAGAAAATGTAACATTATACAAGAAAGGTATTTGCATAATTTCGGTATTTGCATAATTTCTATCTCACAGGAATGTATCTTTGCCTTTAGTTTGGAGTAAATGAGAAAATTTTTGAATTTACAAAAAGTTTTCAGGATGAGCCCTTCCATAAATTGAGGTATGCCTGCAGTGTTCTATTATAATTTTAACTCGTTTGTATCATTGATGTTATGATTAAGTAAACTTATAACTGCATGCAGTTAAGTTCTATTCTAATTGCCTTGAACTCATTATATCCCACCAAAAATCAAATCAAGAGGAAGCTCTTATCTCATTATGTATAATGTATTATGGGAGACAGTACTGAAGAATTTTAATGAGCAATCTGTCTTGTCTTTTAAAGATTATACTGTAACTCTCAAGCAGGAAGAATTAGTCTAATCTCGAGCCATATTATAGTCAAGGCTTGGTCTTTACCATATTCCATCAATAATTCCAGAATCCAACTAGACTCGAGGATTACACATTGATCCTTCCTTTTGGGATATCCTTATCTTGTTGGTTGGAAATTTGGGAAACATGTACTGTACAGGATTCTCCTTAAAAAAAATTAGAAAATGAAGCTTATATGGGAAAATGCATTTGAAAAGGAGGAGGATAATTTAGTACAAAAAGCACTTGTCAGTGCAATGCATTACTTAAACGGTCCATAGAAATTAAAGGTGTTTTGGAAGATGCAGTTGCAAAACTTAGACTAGTTTAAAATTTTTGAATGCATATTGCACAGCTACATGTCACATGTCATTGAATTCTCACAGCCTGTCATAACAAACTTCTTTGCCAGTTAAAGTACTGTACTGTATTATGTGCATTTAAAGGTGAGATTTGCTTCTTCATGAATGTACAGTCGTCTCCTCCGAGCATTTTTTTTCCACGGCTACAGTGTTCACTTGAGAATTTTATTTTGCTCTGTACATTTTGTATCCCACAGTATTTACTTATGAATTATAAACTGATGGTAAAATGTTGGGTTGATAGTGGAGGCAGTCTCAAATACTTAAATTATTACCGTTAAAAAATTATTTATACCGTAGCACACCGAGTCTTTAGTTTTATTCGGTTTTGGTCATTTGCTTTATTACAGGGCAGTAGTAACATCCCTTGATGAAGTACATGTTATTGATGATTGGTAGTTTTTCATTGGGGGTTAACTTCAGTTGGGAACTGGAAACTCTTCCCATGGCCAAGGCTAAAAGTCCTGATAATGAGTCCGTTAATGTGGGTGAATACTTCTTCCTGTGTGACCGACCACCTTGTCCCACCTCAGATTCATACAAAACAAATCCAACTTATTTTGTCTCCTTTGAATAGTCAGGGAATTTGACAGTATTCAGTCAAGGAATTCATTTCTTAAATTTCTGTGGCAACCCTGAACAGGGATATTGTTCTTTACTTTCAAATTATAGCAGTACTGTATTATAGTCCTCACTAATGTTTTTGAGAGAAACGAGAAATTCAGGGAGGGAATGTTTTGAGGTTAATGTTTCTGCAGCATCATGAAAGAATTGTATAAACAGTATTCATCTCAGCTGGTTGTTAATTTATACTTATTACTTTCAGTATACTCTCCACTTCCTGAAACCTTGAAGCCCGAGTATCAAGAGGCTCAGTTGAAGAGGATGATTGACTTGCGTGCAAACCCTGTAGAGGGTACTTCATCACAATGGGATTATTCCAAGGGGGATTGGAAGTAAACATTGGCCATACAATTCACTTGTAATTAGTAATGACAAGACAGCAAGTTTTACCAATGCAGTACCTGGTTGACAAGAGAAACTAAACTGAAGCAAGAGGTCCATCTCAGGTTAACTCCCACAGTACCCCACCCCCCCCCTCGTAAATGTCATTTGCCAATAGTTCCCCCTCTGTACTTACGCAATGGTGTCACACCTCGTCTCTTATATTTCGGGAGCACTGTGATTTACTTGTCTAATGCATTACTATCCCATTTGATCCTCATTCCATCTCCCTGACTATGCATATAAGACAGTTAATCATCAGTTATGGCAATACTGTTTGGGGAAGGAACCTACAATGGCCGAGTTTGGACAAATTGGACAAAAGGAAAAAACAATGCATCTTTTAACTGTAGATAAAATTGTATATTTTAAAAAATTATATGATGTTGGTGCACACCCAGTCAGGGAGAAATTATTGCATATTGTAAATATGTTATTTATGTCACTGTCATCTATTGAGTAAATAGTGACCTTTTATAAGACATTTATTATCCTGAAATCAAAATATGTAAAATAGATACGAGAGTAGTTTGAGGCAAGTCAGGATGTTCAGTAGACGAGATAAATTACATTGATTTTATGATAAAAGTAATGTGCTGAACTTGATCAAATTTGTTTTAACTTATTTGCGTGAGAGTTTGAGATATACTGTACAGTGAAACCCTCTATTTAACGGACTATATGTGACAGGTTAGTCAGTTATGATAAATACTGTTAAACAATACTGTATGGGCTGAAGCCAAGTTATGATCAGATTGTATGTGGGAGTTGGGCAAAATACAGTGAAAGGAGGAATGACATTAAATTGATTCAGCACCGAGAGTCAACAGTTTCAATAATCTTGGAAGTATATCACAATGGATGGAACTATGGAACCTGAAATTAGTAACAATATTTGAATTCATTAAGAATGTTGGTACAGTACACTATCAACTTTTCAAGGACACAAATATGTCAAGTAAAAGTCCACAGCTACGACTTCATTTTCAAATAAATTGTTAAAATACCCTAAACTTGGACATAGCAGTGTCCATGATGTTCATACTTTCAGTGTAGTCAAACTACATCACATGCAAAGGATATTTTCTTGAAAACAACCCCCACTTAAATCAAAGTCCTGTCTTATCAAAAGTAATCAGTATCTTGTGGGAAAATAGGATTGAGGGGAAAATGTTCATAGATACTTGCATACTATAACTAAAATACACTGCATTTGTATTTTCGTTATGAAATTAGATACAATTATACCGAGGCAAGTAAATTTCTAGGCAGTGATTTAAATCCAAGAACATATTAATCATAATCACCCACTTATTTTGTTTATTTGTTTTCAGTGAAGGACCTCTAACACAAGATACTAGACCACCAATAGACACAAACTTTCGCTTGCACATTATTTCTTCAGACCTATGAATAGTACAGTACTGTATATAGCATTGTGGATTCTTTCACGCCACATTCCCATCTAACTACTGAAAAATTCATTCCACTCTTCCACTTCTTGCACTAAACTCACCATCTATGGTTTCCTTCATTGGAAGAGCAATTTCAGATATATATATATATATATATATATATATATATATATATATATATATATATATATATTAGGTGTCATTGTAAAGTAATTAAATAGTGACTGTAGTGGGTGTACTACAGTGTGTGTAGTGGAGGTGGTGTTTAAGGTGGGTGTACTAGTGTTGTACAGTATGGGCATAAGAGCTTAAGGAAAGTGTCAGGGAACACATGGGCAGCGGGCACCCATATAAAGGAGGGAGGGCGGGAGAGGTCTGGTTGGCTGTATATGGACGGCACACCATTAGTGAAGCTCAAGAGTGGATCACGTCCCGCTACACAGCTTCATGGAGAGAGTAATGGGCACAGTAGAGAATAAAAGGATGGGGAGATCTTTAAAATGAGAAAGTGGGAGAGAAATCACTAAAGAATGGGAAAGTGAGGGAAAATGAAGAGAACAGTAATTAAACGATTTGGGTCACCTGAAGAATAACCTACCAGCTTATTTCACCTGATGATTAAATACCCAGCACTACCTGGGCTGTAAGGTTAGGTTAGGTTTGGATGATATAAGCTGGAAGCTAATCTTCAGATAATCCCATGATTTTTCTAATGTATGTTACTTCTTATCCACATAAAAGTACACCGGGTTGGGATTTAAACCTTTTTATGGTGTTCAAGGTTCAGTAGTGGGTTTTATGGATGACCCAATAATGACCTATTTATGTATAACGAAAACTACTAATTTTCTAGAAGTACTTTATTATTTCTAGTCGTTAATTATAAGCTGGATACCTTAAGTAGCCTATACGGTTAATTAAGAGGGATGTTAGGGTTTAAAAACATAAGAAAAACATGGGTTTACCAATTCGTTTATTCTTTATCTGCTGACGCAGGAATTTGCAAGTAGATGGGACCTTCTGACATATTTGGTAGCCTCCTGCAACATGGCGACAGGAGCTCCCGTGCTTATGTAGCTATCCGAATACCAATGAACTCGTCAATCCATGCTGACTTAACTGCGTATATTACCCATTCCCTCTCATGAATTAGTATCATTGGGTAATCTTATCTGATACATAATGAAGGCTTTAAGACATTGAGGTAATTATGAAAATCTAGTGGTGTAAGATTATAAACAACATTCTCGTTAAGCTCCTGCTAATGACGTCATTGATCAAATTATAAACGTGCCAGACCCAGACATTCGACGCCGCTTATTATGTGTGTAAATATTCCTAGGCATTGCAATTATCATGTAGGTGTTTTTCATGTCATTGATAAATTAATGAAAAGCAAAATATAAACGCAACAGATGTGGTACTTACACACAAACCTTATTAGAATGTGTGTGAGTGCCCGAGTACTGACACGCCAGCTGTACGATTAATATCTAAGATAAATTACTCTTGCCCATCGTATTTTATACAACAACTTACTGTAATTAATATTACATTATAAATTTGTATCACAGAATTGATGGTAATTCCACAACTGCAAAAGGAGGCAACTGTTAAATGAAAATTGTAATGGACAATATTTTTTCTGGCAATGAATGGTGTCGCCGACTGCCCAGCAGGTGTTCCGAGGAAGAAGGTAATATAAGCTATTAGCAAGCCTGCCAATTAGCGATATGTAGACTCAAATTTGACATTGTATAATAATTAAGATGTACGTAAATAGCCACTTTCCACAAATATTATACATTATAACGTACAAAACTCGGACCATTAGCCGCTAGCCTTTTCACCATTTATACTATCTAAACACCCATGTGACTAGCCACCACGAAGGGAAATTTGGAAATAATGAGTCGTATGTTAAAGAAATTCTTAAGTCCTAGTGAACGGTGCCTAATAGCCATCAGTTGAACCACCTAAAAAGAAATATCACTTGAAGATTCGCCCCCTGCCCAATGTATTTTACCTATGATTAAACAACCAAAAAGGCTACCTGGCCTGGGGGTTAAGTTAAGTTAGATAAGTGTTAGGTAAGGTAAGAGTAGCGTTAGAGGTTAATTAAAGAAGTGAAATAAGCTGGGGACGAATCTTCAAACAACAACCAGTCCGAGTGTAAGCCTGACCGGCACAGTTAAGTGAAGTTGTTTCCAAGTATGAAATCCGATTCCCTGAAGTTCGTGTTAAATCTCCGCTGACTCATACCTGAGATCATACATATACAGTACAGCTGCCTCGCTTTATCTGTGACAAATGGTTAACTGAAAACTGCGTCGAAGTTGTTAAGACAATTTACAATACAGTAAGTAGTTAGGACGAAAAAAATTGATGAGCGAACGTGTTTTCTTCAACGGATCGCTTGAAGATCAGCCCCAGCTTATTTCACTTGTAGATTAACCACCCTAACATAGCCTAATCTAACCAAACCTAATCACTCTAACGTTAACCTAACCACCCTAACGTTAACCTACCCTAACGCTAACCTATCTTAACCTAACCCCAATCTAATCTAAGTTAACCACCCAGGTAGCGTTTGGTATTATATTGAATAAAAAACGAGTCATAGGGTTATTTTTACTCTTCGTTTATATCTTTGAAGTTAATAGATTGTTATTTACTTTCTCTTCTCTCATTACCTTATTTACTACAATTGTATTTTAATATTTAATTTCTTTATTACTTTCCCAATTACAGGTGATTTTTTATTTTTTTATTTCGTGTCAATATCGTTTCTTTCGCCTTTGTTTTATTTTCTACGCCTTTCTTTTCTTTCTCCTCTGTTAATGATGTTTTTTTTATTCCTAATATCTATTTTATTTTCCATGCTTTTTATGCCCCATTTTCTCTTTCGCATCATTTTTTTTATCCATGTTTCTTATTCCACAAACGTCATTATTTCAGAATTAATTGATTAAATAGTAAGACACGCTAGATATGTACCGGCGCCACGAAGACTTATTAAAGAAGATAGTATCGCCATAGTATTACCATAAGGTTTTATCTCGCTAATTGCAATAATGACTCCCACCTCGCCCGCTTGTAATGGTGGGTTTGAACTAGATGCTACTGCAGTCTTATTGAATGTTTTAATTACTTTTTTATCTGTAGACAAACAGTGACAACAACGTTAAGTGTAAGTGAAATAGTGAATAACAGCGTTCTTTGTTTATTATTAAGCACTATATCACTCTTCTGGTAGCTTCGTGATGCGTGAGTTTGATACAGTAAGAATTATATCCATTTACTAATTATTAAAAATGACAAATAAAATTATCCAGTGTCATAATATTTTAAAACTAAACGTTACCTACAGGGGCCGTAGGAGACATTTTGTTGAGCAAAAGTTTCGTTTAAATGCAAGTATTGTATTCAATTTCACCGCCTTATAATGTGATGCATATAAGGTGGAGAAGTTTATTCCACAAGGGCTATGTTTATTCAGAGGAAGATGATTCAGCAGTGATGTGAGTTGATCGTGCATGAGTAGCGTAGTGTGGTGTACGCCCTTCTCCCTCACCGCTACACCATGCCTACACACCCTGTGAGTACCGAGACTATTTTTTTCATATTTTGCAATTTGATTAATCCACATTATGAATTGTCCTTAAATTTATATGTCTGATTTACTTATCTATATTTTAAATCTTATCTATTTACGGTTTCCAATAGTATTCTTGTGTAGTGGTAAGTTATGACTGAGGGAAATATTGAAAATCTTGAGATTTGCGGCGCCAACACGGCTACATGACTCATCCACAGCCCGTGACGTCACCCTCACAGGGCCAACGTAGCAGAACCTGCTCCCAGTCACTTCTTTATCACCGAGTTTCATCTGGAATACCAGCGCCGAGTTAAAGGACCGTCTAACTCTAACCTAAATTAAGAGTTCCTGGCCATCTACCCAAGCTTCAGAGACCCCAACACAAAAGCAAACAAAAAACTCAGCCAAAACAAATGACAGCTGACTGAGCTGCGCCTTTCCAGGTGGTGACGTAATATCCTTCAGATGACGCTGAAACCTCGAGTATTCTCAAGATATTTCCATCATCATCACTATCACCATCACCTTGGTAGCCCGCTCCTCATACGTTCACAGAATGAAGTCAGATGATGCACATTTCTTCAGGTTTGACATCCGACAAGACCTATTGACACCACTACAGCTTTCACCGGTAAATATGTCGTAGTACAAAACTTCGTATGACAAACCTTCCTTGTAACAGTAGATATAAGAGTCGATCAAACCCGCTCACTTAATCAAACACAAGAATATAACGTCGAAAAACATTATCAAAACTAATGAGACTACTAAAGATTCCCCTCCTCCTCCTAACGGGCGCCAAGAGAACGTAGCTGGCCGAATGTCACTAAACGATGCTTTTTTTTTTTACGTTACTTCGGGTTTATACTTCAATCCTCAGTTAAGGCGCCATCTTAACCTTCAGTCACGAGGGTCAGTCACATAACACGAACCTTAGACCTCAAGCCTACAGTGTCGCGTTCATGACTGTTGTTGAAGCTTAAAGGTGAAGTTCACTCACTCACGAAGCTCTTCCAAGCCCTCTTCTGTTGCAGCTCTGTCCCTGTTCCAGCTATACTTTTCCAGCTCTGTCCCTGTTCCAGCTATACTTTTCCAGCTCTGTCCCTGTTCCAGCTACCTTTCTCGTAACTTTCTCCAGTGAAAGTCAGACTGTGGCCCTATAAGGCTACTTTAGTCTTGTATCTTTCACTCGCTTCTCTATTGCTGGACTGGGTCTCTACTTTCCCTCGCCTTTTTATCTTATCATACACCTTCTACTTAATTTAGAGAACTGTCCTGATTAATATAGTCTACACAACATACAAAAATGAAAATAAATGAATAAAATCGGAGTTACACGAATACATTAATCAAATAGTCAAATGAGGGTCCAAGCGTCACTGGGAGGGACCAGCTTTACTCCGTATATGGAGGGTGTCATGGCAGCTTTTGTGACCACCGCATTACATCATTTCGCCGCCACTCAGCTCCTATACTGCCTTACTCGCGTTTCTATTTTTGGCGACGTGTGCTGAGTGACATATCCTGCCCCAGTAACCCCAGTGAGTGACGTGTGGATGTGACGTCACGCGGTCGAGCAGGTGACGTTATTTGTTTACTTTTGTTAGGTGTCCTAATCCTATTTTCCCGCCACGGTGGTGATGCTACTCACATTCCCACGTAAGTCACCTCGTACAGCTGGTAACTCACGACTACTCCCGCTTGCTAAGTGTTTTGTTTATTTTTTCTACCACTACGACGACAACAGTGTAGCTGCTAAAACTAGTTTATTCCCAGTACTGTTACTACCAACATTATAATAGTATTGTTATTAATACCAAGATTACTGCAAATACTACTACTACTGATCTAATCCCTATTATTACTCTCTGGACTTCACCATACAGTATCAGTCAGACGGTCGCCACTTCATTACATCACCGATGATGATGTTACTTTCTTTTTCCAAAAAACCTTTCACACGTATTAAGTTTCGTTCACATAAATTCAGAATTTATTTCCTTCCAGCGGCAACTAAACCATCTCGCGTGAAAAACAATTCCTGCAGTGCTCGCTGGTCCAACACACTGGCGAGGAACGTCAAGATACTACAGATGAATTTCGAAGTGAATTTCTCTTCGTTCAGAGAAATGGTGTATATTTTCTGACAACAGAGATTCTTGTTCTGGTTCTGTGAAATTGTAGAAATCAATTGGAGAGGAAATGTCTTTATCATCATCCTTCTTGACAAATATTGAGCAGCTAACCTTTGGTATAGTGTGTTTTGCAGACGTCCTTTCACCTCAAGTCAATGTTAATGGCGATTGACTTGTACAAACATAAATTTTCTTATCTTAAATAAATACGATCTCTCTTTTGTTGTTTTAAAGTAGGTCAGCAGTGTGTGTGTGTGTGGGTGATAGGTTATGGCTAGACTGCGTGGGTCGGGGTGGGTCTGAGGTACGTTTAGATAACTCATAATGTACGATAAACTTGTATTTCGTAACTTCATTTGTACTGGTGTTAGGAAAAGTAAATTAATTTGAATATAGCAGCCTTGACTCGGATTTTGAAAGTTTTAGACGCTGAAACTTTACAATGACTAAACTTTATGCTTTCTTCCTTGGCCAGAGAAGTAAAATTTATGTTAGAATCGTCAAGCAAGAAACCGCACGTGGGGGAAGTTGTATTCAACCCGGTACACCACATCTCTCACACCACCTCCATAACAATACCGGGACTCTGGGTGTAGAAGACTTCACTATCAATTATTGCTTCATAAATCGATAATTTAAACCCCTGGGAGAGTGTGGGCGTTGACACGTCTGTTTTTACGGGATCTGGGAGAGCGCGTGGGAGCTCCAGGCTGGCGCCGCCCTTCCTCGTGGCTGTTGCAGAGCTCACAAAAACACGGACGGGGCTGCGGGCTGGAGGAGTCTTTAAACTCATTTATATTATCCACTACATTTGTTAATTATACTGCATGACTATGACTCGTTAAGAGAAGTCCAGAGAAGCTGACATTGGTGTTTTGGAGACAGGATAATTCGGTTACTCAAGAGCCATAATACATCAGTTTCCGGATTCAGATATTTTGTCCCACGCTGTAGCTAAGTGAATGTATCCAGTTAAGATAGTGTCTCAGAATAATGTATAGGCTTTTTTGGAATTAATTTTTTAGTTGTAGCTTCAGTTAATCAGGTCGAAGCCTCTTTACCTCTCCACTTGCGGGTCAATTTATCCTATTTTGAGCCTTAGAGAACCTGAGACCAAGCTGCCTGTGGGGTTTTTTTCCAGGAAGAACAAAATCATCTGATATTATAACCAGTTAAGTCATCAGGCGAGTCCTAGGATTAAATAATTTCACTAATTAATGTATATTTTCTTTCATCTTCTTAGCCATAATAAAACAATCAAGTTATTCTTATCATGAGGTTTATAGAGGTAAATAATATCAATGTATCAATAACCTGGTCTGATATAAGGGTCTCATTAGGATTCATAAAGGTTCCAACGTCGAAAATTCCTTATAGAAGCACAACAAACTTACTCACTTAAACTAATTAGTGAACTCTTAAACATAATTATACAAAGACATTACATAAACTATATACTCGTACGTTCTCTTGCCACTAGTTAGGTTAGGTCAAGGTTAGCATCGTGAGTACAGTGTCCTAAACAAAGTCACAACCAACGAAAACACGCTAAACAATATCCTATTGGAGAATACAATGGACAAAATACAGTTCGAATACAGTTCCATGCAAACAGATTTATTCCACAATTTATACATGAGCTGAAGTGGAAAATACAGTAAGGTACAAGAATCAGTAATCAGGAAGTTGTGTACTGTATACTGGTGAGCCTCTGAGCATGAGACGTGTGACATGACCAGTGTTTCCAGGTCGTGACCACAAGTACACTCTGCTTCACGCTGTGTTAGAACAATAATTATGAAGATTGTTTTCTCAGAAGGTAACGTGAGGCTTTAGGGGGACCATCAGAGAGCCTAAACACTTACACATGACAGCCAGTGTTGTCATCCTCGGTGATAAAGGGCGCCATTACAGCATTCTTCAGCCCGAATGGATAGTTTTTCAGTTGATGGTGACGTACGAACAACAAAATTTTATGACGTGGACGACATATACTTTGAGTTCGATCATTCACTCAGACACTCAACACTTGCCAATTTTCGTCCTTAAAGAGACAAAACAAAAACAAAACCTGTCGTAATTAGAAACTTCTGCAATTTAAATGTAAACTTTTCTTTGGGTTGACCGGAGTGCTTGAACCAGGCATGACATCACAGTGTGGAGGAACAGATGTGCTCGCTGGTCTGACCATTTATGGTAACTGCCCACAACTGGTGATTTCAACATATTAATATATGCATTTCCAGAGTGTGTGGGGAAAACACCTGTGCATGTCATATTGGCCAACGAAAATGGCCCGTAGTAGGAGTATCTTAATTACCTGCCATATTATTATTATTATTATTATTATTATATTATTATTATTATTATTATTATTATCATCGTTCTGGGTAAAAAAGACAATAAACCAAAACAAAAAAGTTAATGCATCATAATACCTTCAGGTTTAAAGTCTTCGAAATAACTGACGTCACTGACTCTGCTAATACATTTTTATATATCTTAATAACTATCCTTTATCTTACACTATGAGTTAACAAGACCTGACACCGTGTTCAGTACTTGATGACGAGATGGACAAGTACTGGGCAGACTCAGAATCACTCTAATGAAGGAAGAATTGGGCTTTAAGATACAAAAATAAGGCAAATGAAAATAAAACTTGATAAAAACGAAAAATAAGCGTAATAAAACAATATAAGCTTAAGAAAAACAAAATAAACGAAATAGAGGTAAAATAAAGCATAATTAAAAAATAAGCGTAATAAAAACCAAAGTAAGATAAAAGGCAAAAAAATACGTCCAGTAAATAAATAAAAGTAGAGCAATTTTTCAGAGAGCTACAACGACAAAAAATAGACTACACTAGTGTTATAGAATCATTGAACCTTGATTTTAAGATTATCAATGCTAATGGCGACCATCTCCACTCCTTAACACTGATATTATTTTTTCTCCTCCACCGCCCACAGCTACCCACGGGGGGTGATGTACGATCCTGCCTACACTACACCACGCCCGCGGCCGCCCACACCTACGGTCGCTTAGGATACGACCAAGAGAGTATACTTGTCTTTACTCTCTACCGGGTGGACCAGCTTTCACACCCACCAGGATCCCCGCCAACCTTCACAGCCATCAGGATCCCCGCCAACCTTCACAGCCACCAGGACCAGTAACCTTCACAGCCACCAGGTCCCCTCGTACTGTCTCATTCATTCTAGTGTTAATATGTCATTTATAGGTTAATATATACAGGTATAGGTATTTATACAACACAAAGTTACTCACGCTCTTACTACTTCGTCCACGCCCTTACTACAGCACCCACGCCCTTACTACTTCACCCACGCCCTTACTACAGCACCCACGCCCTTACTACTTCACCCACGCTCTTACTACATCGTCCACGCCCTTACTACATCGTCCACGCCCTTACTACATCGTCCACAACCGCATCATTACCCACACCATCACCCCACATCATCAACCCACGCACACAACCCCACACGCCCACATCATCACCCAACACCCACGCAACCCCTACACCCACAGCATTTCCCCACACCCACACAACCCCTCACACCCACAGCATTACCCCACACCCACACAACACACAACACCCATAACATAACCCCACATCCTCACCAGCAATTCAGGGAAGCTTTAACCACTCGCCTGGACTCTCAACAGACCAAGAATGAACCCCACTTTAACCCGTGTGTGTTCCTCCGCGACTGTCTGCCTCTCTGCCGTATATAAACAAGAGAGGTAATTGTCTACAACACTAACACGACCAGTTTCCGTCCTGGTGGGTTGAGATATCATGCTCTCGCTTTTAGAACAGGGAAAAGGAAACCAGCCAAACCTAATCTAACCAAACTTAATCTAACCTAATATAACCAAACCTAATCTAACCTAACCTAATCTAACTTAACCTAATGAAACGAACCAACCTAACCTAACGAGCCAACCCAACCTAACCGAACAGAACCGAATGTAATCTCACTCTTAATTAGTATATATATATATAGTAAGGTCGTTTAGTGTAATGGTCTTGAAGTTTGAGTCGATTCAAAGGTCCCATAATGCTATTTTTGAACTATTACGTTACAGTACAGTCATTCATAAAAGTCGTGTCACCTCTTCTGAACCACGAACCCCGAGATTCACGTCAATTCGAAGCATCAATATCTACTGTTTTGGGTTCACGAGTCTGAAGCTTCGGGTTTGGTGGTTCAGGGGGAGAGGCGGCGAGACTTTCAGTGAGTGATTGCAAACAGAGGAGATTAATGACGTGTCAATGTGGGATCTAAGAGTACTCGTGTCCTCCAGCTCTTTATCTGTATCTGTGTTTCTGCTGCTGACTGCTAATTTTCTCGGGTGCTGGAGATGTGGTAGCTGTCTGTCAGTCTGTGTCTGTCTGCATCTCTTTCTGTCTCTGGTCTAAAATATAACTTAAAATTATTTATCACCCAACCCAACTGAATATTTTTCTTTTATCATTGTTTACAGGGTCACCTTGAACTGTCACTCACCACGACACTATTGATTTTTACTCCCACACACACACACACACACACACACACCTTATTAACCTAACCTAACCTCTACTGTACACAGGAGCTCCAACACAATATCGTGGTACATTGTAATCCTTGAAGTGATCTCTTAATGGTCTTTGATGTACACAGGTTCGGGTGTAGTGATGAAGGTGTGTCTGGCAGAACGACTGGAGACGCCCTGAGTTTCTTCGAAGGTGTGTGTGTATCTTACTGAGGCCACCGACCCTTCCAGCACCACACATACACTCACATACATACAGTACACACATACACACACGTAAGCACAGGTACGACAAACACAAATGCACACACATGAGGCGACACACACCCCCTCACCACACACCTTCGCACTGTTAAACTTGTATACTGATCATTACCCATCGTACTTTAGTCTCCAATATACCTAAATCATTATCACACATAAACAAAAATAGTCCAAATACATTAACAAACTGTAGTCATCACCACAATACTTTCACGAAGATAAAAAAACTAAATAACCAAGAAAGTATTACCAGAAATTACTAACAAATCACTCATAAGATTTAACAGAACTAAAATTAAACTATCAATCATGCCCTAAGATATCAATACTCGGTCTATATAAACCTTGGGAGATATACATCACTCAAGGACTTAAAATTCGATCAGGTGTACCCGGAAGATCCCCAACACCCACCCTTGATGAATCTGAATTTGGCTTGTGTGTGTTCGTCGTTTTATTTACATTCAGGAGAGTACAGCAAAGACGCGCAAATCAGCTGACTCGAGCACAAACAAATTCCTTAAAAAAAAAAAATAGATTCATTTGTGATAGTATTTAGTTATTATATGTATAGGAATTATAATCATATTTATACAGAGTGTTTGTCAATGGCAGTTATAAGGATAATATGTTTTAAAAGACTTAGTTTATTTCCAACACTAGTAGTATAAGGGCGGGAAAATCAGCTGACTCGACACTCCAAATAAGTGCCCACGATAATGAATTTCAAGAGCTGCTGGGTTCATGACTACAGATATCAAGTGTGTACAAGCATTGAATATATGAATGTTGAGTGCTTGCATGTGGGGGGAGGGGGAAACAGAGGGAGTAACTGAATGTACATTGTGAATTATGGATACAGTGTAACGATTGACGGCGAAATAAAAACGCGAAAAATCAATTAAACTGTCAATTATCAGTTAGAGATTTATATTTAAACTATAGTGAGTCATTTAGAGAGAGGTTAATTTTACGTGCGTGTATGTGTGTGTCAGATTACGTCCCGGATTATCAAACATACACCCGAATAGAATGGATTAATACTTGTCATTAGTGAGTCACGTAGAGTTATCAAGACACGCGTGACGGCTAGGAGGGAAATCCGTCAAGGTGAAGTGTTAAAATAGTAATGGTGCCGTGTTAGTCGCCTGCCGTGGATAATGGTTGTGTGTGTGTGTGGGAGGTAAGGTTGTCTGGCTGCCGTGAATAACCTTAAAGCAATATAAAAGGAAAGTTTAGTGTTCGAGGGTGGGTCATGGATCATGGTGTGAGAGAGAGAAACTATCAACATATACCAAGCTCACTTCAGCGACAACAACAATATTACCTATCATTCCCTTCTCAAATATCTCTCTCTACTTACTTGCGTTACTTGAGTGTGTGTCGAAGATGGTAGCTCTCTGTCTAGGTTTTCATGAATGTAATGTCACGCCATCTTGACCTGTCCACGCTCCTCCAGTCGTCTCTGAAATGGTCAATATTTTTGTAAACATACGCTACTTTTTGCCACACACTGGAAAGTTAAAATGCATCTAACTAACTTGTCTATGTTTATATACACAAAAGGTCAAAATTGTTGTAATAACGCCTTGAAACTCGACTATAAAATATTAGGTATAGCCTCTGATAGGTGAAAACAATTAGGGAGAATAATAAATAATGTCTTCTGATGAAAATAATAAGGAAAATAATTCGTCTTGGGTAGCTTGAGGTCAACAGTCATGGTTATCTTCACCAGAGAAACGCGAGTCTTTGGTGTCATGTTTACAAGTCGACGTAAGCTTCAGGGTTTTGGCACGACGATGCTCTTCTGGTTTTTTTTCACCGTGTAATGATTAACGTGTGATTTTTGGACGTTACGGACTTGACGTTATTGTGATTTGTCCTTGGGATTTTATTTTGTGGTTTATTATGTATTTTCTCTTGATTGATTTACTGTTTTGAGCATTTTGTATTCATATTTATGATTTTTCAACATTGTTTTAATTTAGTATTTAATTACTGTTTTCAAAGAGAGAAATGGATGAGAGAGAGAGACAAAAATCATCACTTACGTTTTTTATACAATTTTCTTTCCCTCCCGCGTGAGTGATTCGCACACACACACACACACACTCACACACACACACACACACACACACACACACACACACCTGCTGCTTTGAGTTTCTCTTATTCCTTAATATGGACAAAGGATCAGCAAGACATCTCGGTCGTCCTCCACCTCTTAATCTCTCACTGTTTTTATGGCGATAACTTTCTCAGGTGTATAGTGTGGTGAGTGTCTGTCTGTCTGTCACTATCTGGCTCCTCTCTCTCTCTCTCTCTCTCTCTCTCTCTCTCTCTCTCTGTCTCACACAACCAGCTACTCATCAGACGAGAGCAAAAAAATAAATAAAAAATCACATTAATCGTCTCGTTAAACATAAAGAGACTTAACCGAGAGAGAGAGAGAGAGAGAGAGAGAGAGAGAGAGAGAGAGAGAGAGTTGTTAAGGTCTGCCATATACGAGTGTTAATGTTGTCAAGTGAGGTGATTATTATTGGCGTCGTGGTGTGGATGAGGATGTGGAGGGTGTGGATACTGAGGAGGTATGGATGCTGAGGTGGATGAAGTGGTGTGCATAATGACTAGGAGTGAGGAAGGAGAAGGAAAGAGAAAAGCCAAAACTCAATGATTTAGAGAAACGGTCAAACACCACCAGTACCTACACACTACCCCTCCACCCTCCTGCAGTATATCTCCTGCAGGTGCCACGAGAAGCGAGTGCTCTAAGTTCCAAAAAAGGGAATGATGACGTCGGAGAAAAATAGACCAATGAGAGAGCAGTTAATGTTTTGTCTGGGGTCGTATGTATCGATGGCTGGGGGCAACAAGGCACTATAGGATGCAGTGGGTTGTGCTCGGGATGGGAAGAAAAAATGACCTACTTTGTTATATTGAATGAACGTCCTTGTAGAGTAGAGAGGCTGTTGTTGTTGTTATTGTTGTTGTTATTGTTATTATTGTTGTTATTATTATTCTTGCTGTTGTTGTTATTATTGTTGCTGTTGTTATTATTGTTGCTGTTTTTATTGTTATACTTTTTGTTGTTGTTGCTATTATTGCTATTGTTACTGTTGTTATTATTATTATCATCATCACTGTTATTATATTATTATCGTTAATATTATTACATCAACATGCAGATCGACAGTAAATAATTGGAATCCAAAAACTAATCAGACACCATACAATGAAAAATAAATTAACCTCAACTCTTATAGATAACCAAAGAAAAAAAAATAAAAATTAATACAAAAAACAACACTGAAGTGCCTATGGTCGATGGACACTTGGATAAAATAGTAAAGGTCCCACGAATCGCCTTTAGGGAGAACAGGGAAGGTGGGATGGAGTATATACCTTGAATGAGGGATATTACCTCCACCTACCTGTATGTATTAGTGAGAGAAGGGTAGGTAGAGGCAGAGTGAGTGTAGGTCGATGGGGAGAAGGGAAGGGAAAGGGTCGATGAAAGAAAAGGGGGGGTTAGGTTAGGTTAACTTTAGAGTGGTTAATCATTAGGTAAAATAAGCTTAGGGTGTCTAATCAACAGGTGATACAAATATAGCTTAAGTACTGAGACACCTGGGGGGGGGGGGGACAGGTAGTTCTACAATATTTGAGTACAACAAAAAATTTCCCGGAGCCAATGATGTCATGGGTAAAAATAAACGGTGGGGTACAGGTGGTCAGGACCCGCCCCTCTGACACACACACACACACACACACACACTACTAGCCTGTGGTACTGGGTGACTAGTGGGTGTGTGAGTCGAGTGGGTTGGCCTTACTGGTATATTTTTCCTTCCCTCTTCCTCTCTCAACATCACATTCCCTGCATCATTCCTCCACTCTACGACCCTAATACACAACGGCCTATGACACACACACACACCAGCGTCACGTCACTGCCATAACAGACACACACGCGAGTCTTGTCTGTCAAAAGGTTGTTCAACTTTGATGTTTTTAGAACTAGGATAAAACTACAGTGAACCAACTATATAGAGATGAAAGTTCGTTATATCGAGAATCTAACGGATTATATATACAGTAAAGGAGTTCATTATATAGAAGTTTCACTGTATTAGAAAAACTTGAATTCCCAGGCCAAGATGTAGGTGATCTCACGGGAAGGAAGGAAGGAAGGAAGGAAGGAAGAAGGAAGAAAGGGTGGAAGGAAGAAAGGGTGGAAGAAAGGAAGGAAGGAAGAAAGGGTGGAAGGAAGGGAGGAAGGAAGAAAGGGAGGAAGAAAGGAAGGAAGGAAGAAAGGGTGGAAGGAAGGGAGGAAGGAAGAAAGGGTGGAAGAAAGGAAGGAAGGAAGAAAGGGTGGAAGAAGGAAGGGAGCTTTACTACACGCCCACCACACTCCGCCACGTCTGTGCAATATGGATTCGTCCACTGAGGGAGGAATGAAGATACGGCCACAGACACGACCATCAAGTGTGTGTGTGTATGTGTGTGTGTGTGTGTGTGTGTGTGTGTGTGAGCCCTTAGTTTAAGAGCTTCAGGGAGTATAAGGGTGGGGAGGGAGACATACAGTTCTAGGTCTTATGAAATCCCCCTCACCATTCCCTTCCCTCCCTGACCCCTCTCCCTCTCCCTCTCAAGAAGACTTATCCCCTCCTCCCACTCCCCTGTGTCTCTCTCCACCTCTCCACCATAATTACCCTCCTCCTCATCCCCACAGATGAGACAGTAGAGGTGTGTGTGTGTTGTGAGGTAACTCGTCACCACCAGGCATTACTACAGCGTGACGGTGGATGAGTAACGCGTCACATTCTGAATCAACACACCAACCTGTCACTCATCCAGGCCAGATTGTGGTGGTAGTTGTGGTCGCCTGGTGGTGGTGGTGGTGGTTGTTGTTGGTTGTTCAGATACTCCTCATGTTGTTTGGTGATGTAAGTCTAAATTTTTGTAGTTGTTGTAGTTATAATTATCATTCCTATTAATGTTATTGTTGTATCTGATGTTATGATTGATGGCGATAAAATTGATGCTGAAGACAATCAATGAATTATGTTATCAATGTATCTTTTAATAGTCATACATCAATCAGTACCACCAATAGTTAACCATTACTATCCTGTGTGTGTTAATATTTACAAAACACCAGAGTCGTCATCTTTCTTACTCCCATTATAAGCGTTAAGTAATAATTTAGTTACATAAAGTGACAACTGGATTATTACCTTGACATTTAACATAAAAAAGTGGTGTCCTTGTAGTTGTGTGTGTGTGTGTGTGTGTGTGTGTGTGTGTTATGCTCTTGTGTCATACTTTTTTGTTGTTGTTGTTTATTTATTTGTTGTTTTTGTTGTTGTTGTTGTTTTTGCCATGATGGGGTCCTCCTCCTGGTGCGACAAACACAGCTAGGGACTGTGTTAACTAGGTGCTAGGATGGCTGAGCTACTAACACAGGAAGAGGCCTATAGATCCAGCTGTGTCTTTGAAGTATAGTAGGGGTCAGGTTGGTTGGCAGGGTGTGGTGGGGGTGTGGTGGGGATGTGGTGGTGGTGTGGTGGGAATGTGGTGGTGTGGTGGGGTGTGGTGGGGATGTGGTGGGGATGTGGTGGGGGGTGTGGTGGGGGTGTGGTGGGGATGTGGTGGGGGTGTGGTGGGGATGTGGTGGTGTGGTGGAGGTCCAACCCAACGAGGTACACCCAACCAACACCTTCTAGCCTCCTACACTATACACCTACACGACAATCTTCCTTCCTTGTGTCCACCCACCACCACAACCTACACCTTCATGTTCTGTGTATTGACCTCACCTATACTACTCCACCTGAAGGCTTAACACCGACCCAGTATGTCTCTTTAGTTCTTCTACCTTTCATTCCCAACTATACAGAAGGTTAACTATTTGACAGACACTTATTCAAAACATCACCCGACTTTCTGACCGACTCCATACCGACATCATCGTTATCTGCTTCACCTCTGAATACCTATAGAGCCGACGCCCGACCTCCTGCACTAACAACACCCGACTACACCTACCACACAGCTTTTACTGTCAATTTCTCTTGAGTCTCGACACACACACATGTAAACTTAGCCCAAACCTCCGCCTCTCCTGCCTAAAACCTCTGGTACCCGCTTCCTACTCCATATTTGCTGGTGTCTGAGTCCTCCGGGTGAGAAAAATTGCATAAGTTACCGTAAATGATGGCGTAATTGATGAAAATGTTGCCAGGTGAGAAACGCTGGCCGGGTGGATATTTCACCCACATCAGTACCCGGCCCGGCTCACACCACCCGCCCGGTTGGTTTGCGCTTCTCGGCCTTCACCTCTCTCTGGTACTACACGTGTCGACCTTAAGACCTTTTTCACCTAATATAGAGAACAAACCCTAAATACACTCTCATATTTAGATGAAAATTAAACAAAAAACTCGACGAAAATGGAGAGAGGAGGCAATGGCAGCAGTTGGCAGCCTCACTCCTGGAGACAGTCCCGAAGAACTGGTGAAAGTTTTGGGTTTGTCACTGTTTATTATCATGCATCCCTGCCCCGGGTCGTCGTCCCTCCCGTGCCTCACTGTGCCTCTCGTCAACACTAACGAGAAGGAGGAAGAAGAAGAATGGCTGGCCACCCACACCCCAGAGGTCCTTTATCACCACCCAGAGCGACGCCTCGTATCACTCTCTTTCCCTTTAAAGGTTACTACTACCCAGCCATTTAAATACCCGCAACCCAGCCCCTTAATATCCACGGCCCAGTTATTTTAAAGGCCCACAACCGAGTCCCTTAAAGGCCCACAAAAGAGTCACTTAAAGGCCTACAACACAGTCTTTTAAAGGGGTCATATAATCCTTCTCGTACTAAACGAAGCCTTTGTATACGCTGATGTGAGTTGTGGTTAGTCGAGGTCAGGTGTGGGGGGAGGTGGACATTTAAAGGCATCTGAGGAACCTTTCTGCGGACACCTGGCGGAAAGATAGTGTGTGGACATGTGAGCACCTCCTGGGACATGTGAGCACCTCCTGGGACATGTGAGCACCTCCTGGGACATGGGAGCACCTCCTGGGACATGTGGGCACCTCCTGGGACATGTGAGCACCTCCTGGGACATGAGAGAGAGGAGAGTGAGTGGTGAGAGGGAGAGTGAGGAAGGGGGTGGGTTACTCACCAGTTACTCAGCCAAGCAAGACCTGTCCTGAAGGTACACACCCACACGCGCGCCCACCCACGCAACACGCTCATGTGCACACGATCACCATTGCATACATACATACATACATACATTGAGACAGACAGACAGCCACAAGCAGATAGGCAGGCAGACAGACAGACACAGGCAGACAGACAGACACAGGCAGGCAGGCAGGCACAGGCAGGCAGGCAGGCAGGCAGGCACAGGCAGGCAGGCAGGCACAGGCAGGCAGGCAGGCAGGCAGGCAGGCAGACAGAGCCAGTGATAAGGCCTCCAACCATCAGCCTCACTACCACAAGGAGGAGGAGGAGGAGGAGGAGGAGGAGGAGGAGGAGGAGGAGGAGGAGGAGGAGGAGGAGGAGGAGGAGGAGAAGAAGGAAGAAGAAGCCTTCACGCCCACCAGGTCATCAGTAATCTGGTCCACCATCACTATACTGCCTTATGTGCCTCACCTCACGCCCACGCCCATACCTACATCCACACCCACATCCTTACCCTCCTTCGGTCACATCTACGCCCACATCCTCACTCACGTCCACATCCATTCCCACACCCACAGCCATATCTACACTCACACCCTCGCCCACACCTCCCCTGGACCACACCCTTAACAACCAATCGTCGTCAAAGGGTTAATGAGTGTAATACGCCTTAACTACCCTCAGTAAGAACCAATAACACTGTAATACTTGTAGACGTAATGTAAGAGAGGAATAATGGTATAGAAACTGTCAATAAATAGTTAACCAATGATAATGAGAGAAACTAGGAAGAACAAGAATAAGAATAATAATCACACTAGAGTCTCCGTCATGACCGCTGACAGCCGAAGCGCCAGTCACTCTACGCACTGGCTGCTGACACCAACACCTGACACCCTTAATATTCCTTCACCCTAATAAGTCTTGGTCGTAAAACCCGGCAGTGAGTAGCACACCTGTGATGGCTGGCCGCTCTATACCTGTGCTGCAAGGTAATTGGTCGAGGCCGCATACACCTTGGGATATGATTGGTTGGAAGCACACGCACCTTGGTGATGATTGGTTGGGAGTATATGCACCTTGATGATGATTGGTTGGGAGTACATTTACCTTGACGATGATTATACGAAAGAACATGCAAGTGAACGTATATAATTGGTCAGAAACACACACACATACACACCTTGATAGTTGATTGGTTGGTTTAAAACGCAGGAGCCATGACGATGACTGGCTGAGTACACAAGCACCAGTGAGTAATGATTGGTGGAGAGTGTAAACCCCTTGACGATAATCGGGCTGATTGGTCGAGATCACACACACCTGGAGGCTGATTGGTCGAGATCACACACACCTGGAGGCTGATTGGTCGAGAACACAGGCACTCTGAACCTGGGAGAGGAAGAGAGATAAAATAGAGAAAAAATAGAAAGAAAGACAGACAGGTTGAGAGAATTAGTTAAAAACTAAAAACAAAAACCGATGCTGCTTACCCAACACTTATTTAATTACAGGTGAATCAGGTGTCCCTCATTAACTCATCTTACCTGTTCTAATTACCACTATTCATATAACCAATCACAGTTAATGTCTCCTCCAGTTGCTTCGTTAAGTGACTGTTAAACTTGTCACCTGTCACATTATATCACTGACTGTCAAACGGGTGTTAAACTGGTGTCTTGACTGTCTAGTTATATTTATGTTGTAAAGGCAGGTGAAGATTAGTCACCCTTGTTTATTTTACCTTATGATTTTTAATGTACTAATCATAACCTAACCTGACCTGACCTAACCTGACCTGACCTGACCTATAAAACAAACACCCATGAACGTTTAGGATAATTATTACTTAAGAAAAAACCAAAATAATTCTTCCATGTCTAATTATTTAATGAGGGATCAACAGGTGTCAGGTGTGATAATTAGTTAATATTACCTGTGTATCTCTTAGGGTTACCTGTTGCCCCCTCTGTTGCTCCACTAATTAACAGGTAAAAAATGACTTGAGGTTTATGATGGTGTGGTTACGTTAGGTTTTATACAGTCTCAGGTGTTTAGTTTTTCCAGATGAAGGGATGAGGTTTATATTCCTGGTTTATAGAAAGTTAAGTTAAACCCATGTATTAGAGGTCACAGTAAAGCAGGTATACGCACAGGTGATGTAATTAATAACTTATGAGAATATAATAACATAAGAACACACACACACACACACACACACACACACACACACACACACACACACACACACACACTTTGCTCCATCAATAATCCTTAATTAAACTCGTTACCTGTGAGGTGAGACGCGCGGTGTGACAGGTGATCATCCCCGGCCACACTACTGTCTCTGGTCACCCCTCAACCACACCTGTACACCCAACACCACCCTGATTAAACAACCTAACTTAACTTTAATCTAACCTGATGATTAACCTAACCTAACCTAACCCCGACAGGTAGGATTAAGGGGATTTAAATCATCAGGTGGAATAAACTAGGGTGCCTAATCCACAACTAACCCACTAAAACCCTCACAATTTCTCTCCAAGACCAAAATAAATTCCTTTCCAAACCTAAACAGACGACCCACGTAAATATTAAGTTAAGATATAAACTCACTGTCCAAGACCCGAATACTGGGAAGCTGTTAAGGTTCAATTGTCCACTTAACTGGTGACGTAACGAGACAACTAACTGGTCCACTTTAAACTACTACATAAAGTTGCATGATCAAGTCTTTGTTATGGTTAGGTTAGGTTAGGTTAGGTTAGGTTAGGTTAGGTTAAACCAGGTAAGCATCCTGTAGACAAGCAGCTACTGGATTCTCAAAGGCTCCTACGTCAGTCTTTTCCCGTAGCTGATGTGATGACGCTTCTAGAGGTGTTATGACTCAGGAGATACAATATAAAGATGGCGGCTAAGTTGACCTGAGACTCTACTGTGATTGGTTGTGTTGTCATTTATAATTGGAGGAGAAATGGACTTGGGATATGATTGGGGTCATAACGATCATCTGAGGCCATTTGTGACATAGTTCATAATTGGTGTCATATATCGATCACGTGACACCATATAAGTGACACTTTCCGACAGTTGACTGGCCTCACAGACCTGGGCCGCCATGACACTGCCAGCTGACACACGGGGAAATACACGAGTGTTCCTGGAATTGTGTTTCGAGGGGAGGAGGAGGTGAGGGGAAACACGGGAGGGAAGAGAGAGAAAAGAGAGAGGAAGGGAGGGGAGAGGGAAGAAGGGAAGGGAGGGGAGAAGAAGGGAAGGGAGGGGTCAGAAGTACCAAGGCTGACCTTATGTATACAGAACTCAGTCATTTCCTCTACGTGTGTGTGTGTGTGTTCGTCCTCTCACCAATTTGGATACACATTTTTGTCCATAGATTGATAAATAGATAGATAGATAGATAGAGAGGGGAAACTTGTTCACATACAGCCGCTGGAACGAATGCACAGAAGCACCCCCCCCCCACCCCACTCCTGACCAATGGAGTCGGCGAGGAATAAAGCCAGAGAGATTAATAATAAAATGAAGAATGAGAGATAAAAGGGAGAGAAACTTCAAGAATTGTATTAATAAACGGAGAGAAGAAGAGAAAATGAATAATAAATGGGAATAAGAGAAGGATAAATATTGTGGGAGGGAGAGAAGAGAATGGAGGAACTACAAAGAAGGTAAATATTATGACGTGAACCAGGTAGGGGTAGAAGGGAGAATAGAGTTAAGACGAGGGAGAGTGGTTGTAGGTGGAGGAGGGAGAAGTGGAGGAGGTGGAGGAGAAGAAGAAGCGGTGGGCCGTGGCAGACAGCCCCTCCCACAATGTCCTGGTCACCCCACCTACACTCCTTCACCACCACAAGCTTCCAACAAACATCTAAAACCTCAATTAAAAATCAATCAATGTTTTAACAGTTTAGAATATCATATAGTAAGACTTTTAATATTATTTTCTATCGCCTCTACGCCACTTTGTAATTTTTAAAAGAGTTTGTAGTTGTCGCGACGGTGGATGCTGGGTTGACGGGTGTGGGCTGTGGTCAGGAGAAAAGGTGGGGTCGCGCGCGCTGGGTCTCAGTTGACAGTTGAGTGCCGTGAGTGTCGGGCGCAGCAACACCTCTCCGTTAAACTCCTCTCCACACACACATACGCTCAAGATGAGAGAGATCGTACATGTCCAGACTGGCCAGTGCGGCAACCAGATCGGCACAAAGGTACGTCCCTACCTCCCTCTCCTATCATCTTCACTTAACACCTGTCCTATAGGTCCCTGCCGGCTCGCATTACCGCCTTATAAAAGTACATCCACATACAGAGACAATCATCGTGGTCTCTTATCCATGATCCACACAACACAGTCACAGTATCCACACAACACACAGTCACAGTATCCACACAACACACAGTCACAGTATCCACAAGATTAAATTTCTCAGGAGGCGATTTGGGCAGCTATCCTCAAGTCGCCAACAGCTTTAAGTGAGACTGTCAGTTTGTTGAATTAATCTCATAAGTGTCCGGGTTCTTGGTGATCTGAGCGTTGAATCCGTCTTTCTACTGACGACCTAACGAACGCATCCAACTGCCTCACTGTATCCCTCCAAGACACGACCCTAACTTAATACGTTTTTCTAATACCATTTATCAAGAAGAAATTTTTCATAAGAGTGTTGAGAAACGATTTGTGTGTGAGTAACCCAGTACAGAACACGTATATAAATCATTAACACTACCTGGATTTATATAATTTTTATGTCTTTGAGGTTATACTTGACACTAGTGGGGAGGTGTACATGATCTGGGTGTAGTGTGTGTATGGGGTGGAGTGTTGGGTAGTTCCATCGTTTTCTGTCAGTGGCCTTTTGGAAATGTTAGATGATAAATAATTCAGGGTGGTGTAGTGGTGGTGGTGATGTAGTGTAGTGGTGGTGGTGATGTAGTGGTGGTGGTGATGTAGTGGTGGTGGTGTGGTGGTGGTGTGGTGGTGTGGTGTAGTGGTGGTGGTGATGTAGTGGTGGTGGTGGTGGTGGTGGTGTAGTGGTGTGTGTGGTGTAGTGGTGGTGGTGATGTGTGGTGGTGGGGGTGTGGTGGTGATATAGTGGTGGTGGTGATGTGGTGGTGTGTGGTGGTGTGGTGGTGGTGGTGATGTAGTGGTGGTGTGGTGTTGTGGTGGTGGTGATATAGTGGTGGTGGTGTGGTGGTGGTGTGGTGTAGTGGTGGTGTGGTGTAGTGGTGGTGTGGTGGTGATGGCTGGCTGGGAGACACACAGTTGAACATCGGCAAACGCTAACGAAGTGTAACCTACACCAGGTGACACATACATACATACATACTTACACATATATCTTGGTAGCATACACGCACATATACATAACACCCTGGTAGTACACACACACACACAAGACACATACAGACATGAAAGTGACAGACATGCTTACAGACACCACACCACCTTAACACACTCCTAGATAACACCAGACACACACACACATGTACACTACCATTAAGTGTACATAGTCACTACGATCACCCTTTACCATTACGCACACAGTCAGACGGTCACTACAATTACGCACATGCACACACACAGACGGTCACTGCCATAACGCACACAGTCAGCCAGTCGCGACCATTACGCTCCCGCGGTCACTGCCATCATGCACACACAGACAGTCGGGCGATCACTACTATTATATACTTATATATCGCCTGGTGCACATACGGTATACACACACACACACACACACATGTAAGTCACCGTGAAGGACAAACCAAAGTAACAAGTGTAGTGAAGATACAACGACAGACAGACACAGACAGACGGAAGTATATGAACCAACACACAGACAGACAGACAGACATTCAGGAAATTTTTAGATATTACAACTCATTTAAAGGGACGAGTGTAAGTTATGGGATAATGAAATCTATTTTCCGTCTCTGCCTGTCTGTTTGTTTGTTTCTCTGTCTGTCCGTCTGTCTATCAAATGACAGGAAGGGGAGGTGCAGCTAGCCAGGCCGGTGAGACGAGGTACAGGACAGGTGTGCAGTCAGGCTTGTTTAACCGGCCCTACCTCACCTCCTCTTGACCCCTCCCCCCTTCCCCTCATCCCCCTACCCTTTCCCTTCTCCCCTTCTCTCTTCATTTCTCCTACCTCAACCTTCCTTCCTCCCTCCCCCCTCCTCCTCCTGGTGTCCATATATGGGCGGCCCCTGCCTGACATCATAGCCTAGATGACGTCACCTGTTGACCGCTGGAGGGAAAACAGACGATAATAAAATAAGAAAATAAAAGGAAAACGTTGAGAGAGAGAGGAGAAGAGAGAGAGAGAGAGAGAGCGATAGAAGAGGAAAGCGGTGATTGGAGAAGTGTATTGAGAGAGAGAGAGACGTCTATAGCTCAAGGGAGAGAGAGAGAGAATGAGTCAAAGAAAGAGTGAGAGAAAAGGCGAGAGGGAGAAAGAAAGAAAACAAATGAGTGAGTAGAAGAAAGAAAAACTAAAGACAGAAAGAGAAAAAGAGGAAAAATGAAGACAGATGGACAAACAATGGGAGACTGAGAAGAAGAAAACAAGAGAGAGAAAGAGAAAGGGAGGTGGATGAAAAAGTCCCCCATCTTCAACTTTTTCTCCTTTATTCTCTTCTTCCTCCTCCTCCTCAATCAACTGCTATTATTCTTCTTCCTCTTCCTACCTCCCCTCATCCCCCCCCTCCCCAAACCACTAAACCCAGACACGTGTTCATGAGGCCGCCCACATCTGTCTTCGTCACGCTACACACACACACAGACACCTGCTGCCTCTGATCATCTATAAACGCAGGTGTTCTAGTCCTTCCACCACAGCACCTGTACACAACCATCTCTACGTGCAGGTGTCAGGAATTGTGCCGGTGTAGAGAGAGAGAGAGAGAGAGAGAGAGAGAGAGACTACATCAAGTACAGGGTCTCTCTCTCTCTCTTTCTCTCCCTCTCTCTCTCCACAATGCATGAAGACACGGAGGTATCTTAATCCAACCAATATTTGCGTTCGTGTACAGGCTGCATTGTTAACCACAGCCACCGCAAGCACGGCAACCACTCCTTCCTTCTCTCACCACTCCTACCTATACCCCCCTTCACTACTCATCAGAATGCACCTCACACACTTCACCATCACGTATCCTTCCAGCATTTTGTTTTATCTTATTTTTATTTCTTTTCGTTAAGTTTCAAAATACCAGACATTCCATCATCTATCGTTCAGTGATCTAAGGATTTTCTATTATGATTTATTTATTTTTTCATTTGGTTTCGCAACATTAGACACTGCAGTTATCATCGTTCAAATGTTTCTCTATCTTCACTATTTTTTTCATTATGTTCCGCTCCCTGAACCCGGAAACGAACAAACTTCCTGACACTTCGCTTATTATCGTTCAAAGCCCCACCTTCCTCCTCTTTTTTCTCCCCCCTTCGTTCGTCAATTTTTCCTTCAAACACTTTCGTAACCCGTAAAATAAAACATAAAAATCACCCCCCCCCCACACAATGAAAATACTCTAAATTAAGTCTTTTTAAACACAGTAACACCGTAAACTAACACCAAGGAATAACTTAACTATATATCCTAAAGGTATTATATAAAGTCTTCCATAACACCAACAGTTTTATATAAGACAATTTAAAAGCCGATATGATGCTGATTATAAGACCTTTGGAGGGGGGGATGGGAGTAGGGGTGTGTGGGTAGGAGGGGAAGAGTGGGTGTGGGTGTAGGGAGGGGGTGTGGGGCAGGGAGAGACAGTCAGTACAGTAGTTATAAGAACGTACAATACATTATGAGTAAGTCTTGGTCACACACACACCCACTCTTGCTTAAGTCTCCCCTCCCTCATTACTTTAACTCGGCCGTTTTCTGTATAATCCGGAAATGACGTATTGGAGGGGAGGCGTTTCTTCAGGACAGGATGTTGTAAGTTTTATTATCCAGCTAAATAGACAGAGGCCAGGCACCTGTAGTAGTCACGTACAGGTAGAGATGTTTGGTATCTCTCTCTCTCTCTCTCTCTCTCTCTCTCTCTCTCTCTCAGATTATTATTACCATTATTATAAAAGAAGCAAACAACCCACACTAATAACTCCATTAAATAACCGGTGTATATATAATCAATTAATTCAAGTTATATATGATTATTTAATTTGGTTATTACCCCACAGGTAATTATATACTATTAGTTAACTTAAACGTATAGTGTACCGAGGTAACCTATTATACTGTATACCGTGGGAGAGAGAGAGAGAGAGAGAGAGAGAGAGAGATACAGAGAAAGAGAGAGAGAGAGAAAAGAGAGATAGTGAGTGAGACAAATTGACATGAGAGCAACAAGGTTCTCAAGATCTGCCTCAGGGATCAAAAGGTCAAACTTATACTGACGTGAGCTACACTGTTGGCGGTGAAGAGCCTCATAGCGCCATCTCCTTCCCTTACTTGACCCACTTGAGGCTCCAGGGTCCGTCTGTGTGTGTGTCATTCTCTTTTTTATATACAGTATTTATCAACTATATCTATCTATCACACTCAGACTTAAGGCAGACACTCAGACAATAAAACATCAACACAGTCTATCAAACAATCAGACAACAAAAACGAGCCGTAAATAATAAGTCATAAAAAATCAAGCATAGATTAAACATGGAAAAATATAATAAAAAAAATGACAAAAAACGAAGAATAAGATAAAACAATTAACAAAAATAAATAAAAATTATAAAGAAAAAACATGGCGCAGATATAGCGTAATAGGGGGTGAAAAGGGGACAAAGAAAACGGGTTATTTTGAGGGTAGACTCAACAAAACGAGACCAAATGTGTAGTTAGACTTAATTCATGTATTGGACTTAGAGGTGAAGGGTTTACTGTATATATGACAATAAGAGACGCGGGGAGTGATATAGTGGAGGGGAGAGGGAGGTGGGCGTGTGAGGGGGGTGGGCGTGTGGTGAAGACAGGAGGGGGGACGAGGGAAGATAAAACGTGATGGAGCGCTGGTTGGTTCACCTGACCCTCACACACGTACGTCAATGATACAAATTGATTCGAAAAATTATCCCACTCAACATCAATGAAACATCAGTATCTCGTAACGTAGAGTCATTAAGTAGCGAAAATCTATATCTTTAAAGGTCGGACGTTTTAAAATTAAACTCCCAAGTTGTATTTCGTGGCAGGTCTTCCCGGCGTATAAACACGGGAGGAGGAGACTAACTAACCCTAAAGACCTCGAGAAGCTGTGGATTTAAAGGTCACTCTCCCAGGCTGGTCAACTGTTCCCGTGTATAGAGTAGTTGTTGTGGCAGCTCCAGGCGGGACACGGTGACGTCACGCTAGCTATAATGGGAGACTTAAATAAGCTCAAATACTTCAGCGAACTGTCGGACCCTTGACGCGCTGGTATGATGGTCTGGGCCGAAAAAAAAAGTTGAGACAGTAGAGGAAATGACGCCATGGTGGGGGGAGGGGGGGGTGTCTATGAAGAAACTGTAATAATCATGCCAGTAATTACGTCACTTAAGAGGATATCTGTGTTACTGTAGAGGCTGTACAGAAGATGGTTACGTGTCGCGCACATCCCTGGCGTCGTTAAAGGACCCGCATGCGTTGAATTATCTGACCAGTGTCCTGAATGAAGGTCACACAGGGCGGCGCGGGGCTTCAGCTGGTCGTGCTCACGCTGGGGTTTACGAATGTCAAATAAATGTCAATGGAAGAATGTTTTCGTGTAGGTTTTTATAGTTCTATATTTGTTAAGGCGGCTCACGTAATCTCTAAGGGGAAGAGAGGAAGGGACTGCCGTGTTGTACTGCACGTTTATTGCTGTCAGTATTGTGACTCCTGGAAACTTTGTTTACCTTTTGTTGGGATGACTGACAGCTGATGTTATGGAACTGTGGTTATGGCTGCATCACAGTAATACACCTGCTGACTGTAGATGTGTAATAGTAAATGTTAGACTATCATGACAATGTGTAGACCTTGCGCTGTAGTAGACACTGTACTGTACACTAAAATACACATCACGAGGTATGGTGGTGACGTAATACAGTTGGGGGACTTATATAACAAGATATTGATCTGGTGGGTTGATTAACGTTTTCCTGTGTTAATTTATGTTGTCACAGTGATGTTTTATGGCGGGAGGGATGTGGTGGTGGTGAGGGTGTGGGCACCACCCGACAACAAGACTGTGTGTCAGGCCCTGTCATAAACACAGGGTAGGGGCCGCCCCGCCCACACCACCCAGTCACGCCCATACATTTTAACTCTATTTTCTTTATCCCTGTGTCCCTTCACGCGTCACCATTCCTGGCAGGGGTCCCCGGGGCGTGACGCTGGTGTAGAGGGTACTTGTGTTTACAGCTCGGGGACCGGGTGTCGATTATATCACTTTGAGAGACTATTATTAGGGCGTGTGAGGCGCCTGAGGTGTGAGGGTGCAGCTCACGACTACACGACCCGAGGAGTACTGTACTACCACCTTCACCTTATTGTGTGACACTTACACGAGTCACACTTAAGGGGACCGTGAGGGACTCCTGACAACAGATGGTTCACTAAACAGGTAGTTGGCTCTGATGGCCCTACTCTCTCCACTGATGAGGGAAGGGGGAGGCGTGGGAGAGTGACATTTAAACGTGGTTCTGATAACCTTTAATACTTCCCTATACCAAGATAATGACAGTAGAGGTTTACAGGGAGTTCGACCAAAAAATGGGATGACGTGTATAGCCAGTAATTAGATTAGGTTGCCATCAGGAGCCTATAGTTAATTAGTGGAGGGAAATTGAATTCGACATTGTAACCAAAACACGGGAAGGGTCGACATCGAGGGGATTAGAATTAATAAGTAACGAGAGACTGTAATGAGGGGTTGTAATCAAGAGTGAGAGAGGGGTTACAGTCAAGAGAGAGAGGGGTAGCAATCAAGAGGGAGAGAGGGGTTACAGTCAAGAGAGAGAGAGGGGTAGCAATCAAGAGAGGGAGAGAGAGAGAGGGTGATGTTGCATGCTTGAACAAAAACAGAAATTAGAGTTTAAAAAAGCCTGACCTGGGTTCATTGCACTTCTTTTTTTGTTTGCCCCGTTTACTGCACAGAGTCAACGAGGAGGACATATAGGCTATGTGGGACGGCGTGGGCGAGCGTCCTAGATATCTCGTTTAAGTATACAGTAGTTTATTCATTTAAAGGGATCATCATATAAAAGAACCCAGAATTTACCCCAGTTTATCGCGTTTCTAGTCGCTGGGTCCTCAAAGAAACATTTCCTCTCCAATTGGTTATGTAAAAGCGATTCTAACTATTTCTCTTAAGCTACGACACATTGATGGATTTTTAAGGTTCAACTCGATTTCTATTGCCTTCAACGTGATGATTTTAAAGAAGTATATGAGTCTCTTATGTTATGGCGTGAAGGTAAGTGGCGACAAAACTGCATCAGGACTAAAGTAACGAAATGTGGTGTTTTATCCCTGAGAGAGAGAGAGAGAGAGAGATAGGCGTTATAAAAAGGGTTAGTGTTAGAGAAAGTGGTGAACATTAGAGAGAAAAATTAGAGATAGTAGAGTTAGTGTAGGTGAGAAGGCCAGGCAGGCAGTGAGCGAGCGAGACAACGCCCCGTTCACCAACAGACGGTACTGAGGCCCCTCGTCTGTGTCTGGCCGCCGCTGACTCACTCCCTCCCCTCCCACCCCTCCCTCACAACTTACTCACAATGCACGCAATACTTCCACAATACGCACGCAACACACTCAGAGGACACATTCACATAGGGAATAAAAAAACAACTCGGGGACATCGACGCAGTACACGCAATGCTTTCATCTAGCTCGTAATGCACTCACGACACACACTCAAGCAACGCAGTCCAGAGATACACTCAAGCGACACACCCAATGCAAGAGGTGCACTCAAGAGGACACACACCCCAACGACACACCCAGTGCAAGACACTCAAGGGGATACACTCAAACGAAGCACTCAGGCGACACCGTGACGTGACTCAGACGGGTGTAGGGGAGTTCGTGGAAGGTCGAGGCGTGAAGGGGTGTGGTCTCTCTCTCTCTCTCTCTCTCTCTCTCTCTCTCTCTCTCTCTCTGTGTGGATTCCTGAGTATTTCCTATAAACCCACCCAGCTACCCACACCCCACCCTCTACATATACCCACCCACTTTCATCCATATCAGCCCACACCCACTCCTGCCTTTCTCCGCCCATGCCCCTACATGCTCCGATATTGCCCCCCCCCCCCAAAAGAGGTCTCTTGCCCACACTACCCTAAACCCACACTTTCTCTCCTACCCTTCCTCATATACCCGCACCCATGACCCACATAATGCGCCCACTCGTTAACATGCACACAAAGCTTAATTATACCAGTTCTAGTTACCCTCCCTCAGCCTTTCAAGCGCCGTGGTAACATTATACCCCAAGACTCCGACAATTCTCCATACTAATCGTGAAATACTATAGTTACCCCCAACAAAGTGTCTTATGTAACCTGTTTTTGTTCAATATGGTTATTAAATTGGTTGATTCCTTGATTGGTTGTGTATGTGTGAGGTAAGTTGGTTAGGTTAGGTCAGATTGTTATTGTTAACTATTCTTGTCTAGGTTAAAGCATCACCTCATCCCCTCTCTCTACATCTCCTCACCTCCCTCTCTCTCTCCCAGATATAATCACCTTCATTCTTCTCCTCCTTCATTTTAACTTCGCTTTCTCTCATCCTCTTTATCCTCCCTTTCTCCTCCTCCCCTTTATCTCCCCTCTACACCTTCCCTGATCATCTTCGGTGAGCCCCCCCCACCCCCCCCCCCCACCCAATGAGGTGTGGCTGCTGTTCATTGGCCGGAAACTGTTCGCTCTTCCCTGTTCCCTCCACCACCCTCTGCCTGCCTGCCTCTGTCTTAAGGCTCAAAGGAACGCAGGAAGATGGATGAATGTGTATAAACAACTTGGGAAATAGAGAGAGAGAAAGAAAGAAAAAGAGAGAGAGAGAGAGAGAGAGAGAGAGAGAGAGAGAGAGAGAGAGAGAGAGAGACCACACAGTACAGCATTTATACAAACCCTTCACTTCAGACAACGTTAAATATAATGAAGAACTACATAACTTCATTCATATATTATTCACAAACCCACAATCGATTATATGACGAAATAAATAACTCAGTGGCGGAGCGGAAGTGTACACGGCGGCCTCTCACTGTAGCGTCCCGGGTTCGATTTTTCCTCGTGAGGCGAATGAGAGAACGGCGACCCGAGATCCTGCAGCACTGATTCATTAAGAGAAGCAGGAAGCACCACATTAAGTTTATTTACACACGTACACAGTCACATACACACATAGACTTAGACACGCACACACACTTCTCTTATTTGAATCGAAAAGACGTTACTAGACTTTATTTCTTGTTTACTCTAAAAGTCTAAATGAAATAAAGATTAAAAATTAATCAGCGGCAACTCAACAAACACCGTCGCTTTCACAGTTAACAAAATTAATTTATATTTAATTAATACCTTCACACTAAACCTGTTAACATAGTTCTCCTTACGTGTTATGAATTAATATGACGATCTTGTTAAAATTTGAAACATGGAAAGACGAACGTTAACGGAAGGTGAGGTGTAATGAGAGGAAGTGCAAGTTCCGGTGCGCGCTTGGCGGAGGGATGATCCAAGATGGCCGACCTTCCTTCACCAGAGATCTTATTGTGATTTTACAGAACCATTTTAATAATCATCTTCACTATTACTCACATTATTATTTATATTATCATCATTTATTATTCCTTATATGGCAGTAAAATAAAATTCTTACAGGAGAAGACTTTTGCTACATTTGATAAACTGTATTTTAGAATGTTACCGTGAGCGTGTATCAGCGGGCGGTCACCCAATGATGTTCTTAGTTTCCGGTGTTTGTCTGCCGAGGAAACTGACTGAATGACTGATACTGTATAGCTACCGAACTATTCTTATTAACATATACAGTTAGCTATACTTAGTTACGTGTTTAACTCCTTTAAGGATGATGGTTTAATTCTTTTGAGGACTATGTGTTAATCTTTTGAGAACGATGGTTTAACCCTTTTGACGAAGATGATTTAAACCTCTGAGCACGATAGTTTAACCCCCAGGTATTTCCACCACACCGGGACAGTCACACCTCAAACCCCGCCATAATCACAGGACAACAATCTCCTACGTGTGGCCCACAACAGGAGACTCTAGGACCGTCTTCGTGTGTGTGGGGGTAGAGGGAGGGTAGGGGGCGGTAGATGGGGGTAGGGGGGCGGTAGAGGGGGGTGGTGGTCGGGGACGGTAGAAGCCAGACCGGAAGCTCTACGTCAACTACCTGGCCTTTCAGCTGCTGGTGGACTGGACGCCACTTTCCTTGACTGGCCTCCAGGGTGCAGCGTCGTCGCCTTCTGCTGCAGGTGCTGACTTCTCTTACTGTAGCCGAGAGAGGTCCTGGTTATGGTCGAGTCTCCCACCAATAGCGACTACATCTTGGTTTTCATTCTGTAAAATACATTAGCCAGTTAAATACGGTTCTCATATCTTCGGTTTGGAGGAAATTAAAGTGTACCAGTCCGTTATATCAAGGGTCCGTTGATGTGAAACCTCCATCTAACGGATTATAGGGAGGGAAAAATCCGTTATATGGAGATTTCACTGTATCCTGCACGTTTATTCTGTTGATAATCAACGATAGTATACAAGGTTAAGTAGTTTTTAATTAACCACCTGAGTGACTAACAATAGGTACAGGTGACCGGCGTTATACCTGGCTGAGGTGCGCTGTACACAGGTAGGTTTGCAGAGTAGCCAACCTCCCCCTCCCCCCCCAGGTGTTCAGAGACCGCGAGCAGGTGTGTATGGGGCTTCACTCAACCATCCAACACCCGAGTCACGTTCCAGTGGAGAGAATCTTTGGTTTAGATTTTTTCCTTAATCTTTTTTCCCTTTTATAGACATGGTTAAGTTACCACAGATATTTTTGACGAATTTTCCGAAGTAGAATTCAATCACCAGACTTTTTTTTAGTAGTTCTTTTTACATTCGTTTCAATAATTCAATCAATTTTAAAGGTATGACACAGGTTAATTATCAATAAGGTGTGTTTGGTGAATAAGCTGATGAGAGAGGTAGTGGTGGTGGTGGTGGTGCGTGTTGTGGTTAATTTAATTACTGAATGGTGACTCCTGGTTGCCAGTCAGTTAGGCTTATTACCTCGTTACATAGATGACGTCACACTCCTACGTATAGAGATGACTGTCCGAAGATTTATATTGTGTGTGCACGTTTCTTGAGTGACGTCACGCAGCAACAAAAAACGGGATGAGGTGACGTAACTGATGACCGATAATGATAATAATAATAAAACAGAAACAAACATTACAGTAATTCTTCAGGTAAGATTCAGTATTTATGAGTCTCAGGTGAACTAGAGATTATAAGTGAGGTAGATTTAAGGTGGTGGCGATGACGAAGGAGGAGGGGGTACCTGACGAAGACGAGGACGAGGGTGTAGAGGAGGGAGAGTGTGTGTGTAATTGTGAGAAGGAATGTGCACTGGAGGAGAGGGAGGGAGAGGTGGGTGGGGAGGAGATGAGTGGGAAGGAAGATGGAGGGGTTAGGGGGAGAAGAAGGGTAATTTGGAAGGGGAGGAGGGAGGGTGTGGGACCCACGACCTGGCTACGTCATCGCCCAGCACAGGCACAGTGAGGTGGGTAGATCAACACCTCCTTACCTCCCCTCACCTGCTACACGTGTGAGAGAATGGGGTGTTTAGGAGAGGAAGAGACTGGAGAGAGCAAAGAAGATGATAGAGAGGATGAAGAGGTGGAAAAGATAAAAGAGGGAGAAGGTGATAAAGAGGGAAATTAAAGAGGAAAGAAGGAAAAATTGAAGCGGATTGGGGGGGAAAAGAAGATAATTCAATGAGGAAGAGTAGGAGGAAGAGGGTGAAGAAGAGGCGGAAGAGGAGGGATTGGAGCATGAGAGAGAGGCAGACAATCAGACAGGCACTCCCTCCCAACAGGGATTGTGGGCCAGACTTATAACGGTAAGTCACCACACTACTGTTACTAAGACCTCTAACCATCACCCCACTACCCCCTCCTCACCCCCCCTCCACCCCCACCTCCCCTCCTACTAGTTAACGATACCTCTCACTCCTAGACGTTCGTGTATACCCTCCACCCCTCCTCATCCTCCCCCCCCTCTCTCTGTCTCACTCTGTATATCTTACCACACTACACCATACCACAATACACCACACTACACCATACCACACTACACACCATACACCATCTCAATTTCTTTAGAACTCGGAACACCTCCATAACTCGGAATTTTTTGTTTTTATAGCCATCGTAAAGTGAATTGGCGACAGTCTCTTTGGATTTAACTCTGGTCTTTATGAATCCGGATCTGAGAGAGAGAGAGAGAGAAAGAGAGAGAGAGAGAGAGAGGTGTACATGACCCTCTAAGAGTCTTGGGTAGAACCTTCGTGATGGACTCTCTCTCTCTCTCTCTCTCTCTCTCTCTCTCACCATGACTTACAATCCATCTCTCCATTAGTTAACATCATCATCAATTCCCCAGTTGTTGATTATTATTACCTCGGTACCGTTTTAATCATACCTGTTAACGGCTGAGTGAGGGGGTTGCGTCCCGTTACCTGCATGGCTTACTGTTAACAGCCCCTCACCTTTCTGTTGCCAACGGGAAGACTAACTTACGTACAAATCTGTGTGTGGAAGATCTCTTGAGTTGCAGGTGTTTCAGGGATTACTGTTGCCTTATGAGGATTAATTAGTGTTTGTCTTGAGTTAAATCCCACTTAGTAACGCGACTTATTTACTGGGGATTTATTTAACGCGATTTATTCACCAAGATGCGACCCAAAGTACTGGTTATACCATATGCAGTTCCCTTACCACTTTCCCACACGAACTCTATACCTATCTGATTTGAACCAAAGTAGTGGATTTACTAACTCTATATTTCCTCCCTATCCACTCCACCACGGACTCAATATCCTTCCCCATATTCGAATATTTGGGGATTCCAACCGAGGTACTATTGCTGTATGTTAGAATGCGTGCCCACAATACCTCAGTGACCCCCTTTCTCCCTCCTTACCCCCATACCCCGCCCCCCCATTACCCCATCCCCCTCCCTCCCCCCTTCCACACCCCCAGGAGAGGTATATATATTCATGAAGACGTTGTTGGAGTCGAAGAACCCAAGGTCAACCCTGCTGAGTGTATTTCCCCCCACCTCCCTCCTTTCCTACTTCTCTTCCTTATTCCTTTCTCTCCTCTCCTCTTTACCCTCCTCCTCTCCCTTCCTTGTTTCTCTCCTTACCCCCTCTTTATCCTCCCCCTTCCTACCTCTTCTCCCCCGGGGTGTTTATATACCTCAGGAGGGGACAGGTGCGGTTTGTGTCACGCCTGGCTGATCTACCAAGTGAGGGGAGAGAGGTAGGAAGGGGGGGGAAGGAGCACGCTATCAAGTAAGGAGGAGTAGAAAGGAAGAAGAGAAGAGGGAGGGACAGGATGGAGGAGTGAGAGAAGGGAAGTGGAGGAGGAGGAGAAGTGGTAGAGAGAGGATTTAAAATGTTATAATCTGTCATTGTGGTTGAAGAGACAGTAATAAGACCGTCATTAACTACGGTAGTCTCGGCGTGGTTCTGTCTCTTCGGCGTGTGTGTGTGTTCCCCTCGACCCGGATTTTCTAGATGATTCCTAAGTTGAATCTTTTTCCGGTAATTGAGGATACGAGAGCACTTGTTATTACTGTAGTCTTGGGGCAATTTCGACGCCATCTTTCTTGTTTATGTTTGTCATCGTTCAATAGTTATATTCACCATCGGATTCTAAGATGGGGGGTGGTGAAGGGGGGGGCATGGAGGTGGGGGAGGAGGCGGGAAGGGGGTAGAATGAGAGAGGGGTGGATGAAGCATTTGAGACTGAACACACACACACACACACACACACACACACACACACACACACACACACACACACACACACACCGGAAGTGATCAATGTTATGAACTAGAGTTATCCGGGAAGTAAGACCACCACCACCACCATCATCATCATCATTATCATCATCATCAGACACTTCATCATCTCAAACTCCATCATATACACAAACAGTCTCTTTAAACACTTAGTAACTTCAATTTTTATCCAGTGTTTGTTATGCTGGTGAGTTAGGCAGATTTTGTGTTATGTTCCAATACTGTCTTTAATTATTATGTGTAAACCTTTGTTATTCATAAAAGACCAAACACGTTGAGTATAAAATCAATTCCTCACGAAGATGTCTGGATAAATTCTTGGTTTCCGATGGTTCGAATCCCTCTAACGAATAACGAAACAAAATATAGATAAAAGAGATAATGATTGTAGATAACGAATATAAAAAAATACTCAAGAAACAATATTAAACTAGTGGAAAGACAGACAGACAGAATAGAGCGAGGAGGAGAGAGGGAGGTGGGTGGGTGGGTTGTGGGTGGGTGATGGTTGGTGGGTTGTGGGTGGGTGGTGATGATGAAGCACCTGAGTAATCTCCTCAGTGGCGGGTGAGGGTTGGAGGAGAAGGGTGGCTCTGTGTGCTTCCTGCCGCCTTGTAGAGTGCGTGCTGACGTTGCCACGGTTCCTCCACCCCGAGGAATGCGATAAACCCACACCATCCTGGTTCGTTATACCCACATCGCCACTCACCCACCCACCCACCCACACACATATATATACCCGCACGTCCCGTAAATAGATGATATAACCGTGTACTTAGTTCATCCACACCGTGATAATACCTGTAAAGTTGGTTGTCATGATTACTTAACGTTCTTACTCAGCTGGTCTCCTTCCCCTGATCCCCTCCTCCAAGCCCCCTGACCCCCTTCTCCTCCTCCTAGCCCCCTGATCTTCCTCTAGTCCCTAACCCCTCCGCCTAGCTCCCAGACTCCTCTCCCCCTGACCTCCTTCCTCTTAACTCCTTGTCCCTCTCCCCTAGCCCCTGACCCCCTTCCCCCTAGCTCCCTGACCCTCCCTTATAAAGATGTAACTCAACCTCAACTGTTCGTGGACTGTTAGTTTAAAATACTCAGTGTAAATACCTGTCTTGTGGTTGGTCATACCTAACTATACATAGTGTATACCTGTACTGTCTATACTCATGCTGAATCAGTGTAAACTTTTGTATGTCGATTTTATTGTATATCTATCTATCCATCTAATCTTCAATCTCTCTCCCTATCTACCTATCTACCTACCTTTCTACCTACCTACCTACTTACCTCTCTACCTACCTACCTCTCTACCTACCTACCTCTCTACCTACCTACCTCTCTACCTACCTACCTACTTACCTCTCTACCTACCTACCTCTCTACCTACCTATCTACCTACCTCTCTACCTACCTCTCTACCTACCTACCTCTCTACCTACCTACCTCCACCTACCTACCTACCTCTCACCTACCTACCTCTCTACCTACCTACCTCTCTACCTACCTACCTACCTACCTATCCATCTAACTCCATGTCTGTCTGTTTGTGTTTACAGTTCTGGGAAATCATCAGTGACGAACATGGCCTCACAGCAGCGGGCACACTACGAGAGAACGTTCCCCACGATGTCCGGGAACTACAGCTGGAGAGGATCAACGTCTACTACAGGTAGGTCTTCAGTCATGGTGTTGAGGTGTAGGCCGCCGAGAAAGAGGGAGGGTGGGGGGGGTGGGGTAGACTTTAACATGTCATCTGTCTGTGTCTCTCCTTATGTCTGTCTGTCTATTCTCTCTCTCCCTATGTCTCTGTCTGTTTGTTTGTATCTATCTCTCTCTCTCTCTCTCTCTCTCTCTCTCTCTCTGTCTTTATTCCTATGTTTGTCTCTCTACCTAAGTCTATCTGTCTGTTTCTCTCCCAAGTCAAGTTCATTTATACAACTAGTCAGATTAATTTTAAGTTATCTACCATACCTTCTTAATATAACCTAACCTAAGACATAACTAAGATATTTAATACATTATTAAAGTCTATAAAAATACAGTATATACCCAAAGTTCAAAACTGATTTTAAAAGTAACAAATTAATAGAACTAACACCCTAAGTTCCGATTTTGAGGATGTTCAAGGATTTTCAGAACTGACAGATTATTATGCCCTGATTAGCTTGGATTAGTTAATTAATTATTTTGTTTTCTCTAGGTATAAGTTCCAATCATAAGAGGTGTGTTAGGGATGCCCCCCTGTCGCGTCCAGAGTTGGTGTGAGTGTGGGAGAACCTGATATTATTTGGTTTATTTTTGTAGAGTTTATGAAGAGTCTAAGGTGTAATGTTGGCGGCGGGTGTGTAGTCTATAAGGCATGGAATTGTTATTTTTATTTTTAAGGATAATATATAGTGTTATGTTTCAGTGTTATCTATGAGTCCTGAGTGTCGTCCCCCTGTGTATGGTGAATGGTGCTGCAGACACTATACCTGATAACTTGCGTGCATTGTGTGGTGATTCCCTGGGTGTATTCTGTGATCTCAATGCTGTGTTTGATCTGAGTGCCACCAACTATGACCACTGAATGCTGTTTGTGGCCTCTGAATGCCTTGTGTGACCCCGTGTAGTTATATGTGATTTCGTGTGACCTCTGTGAGAAAGATGTGACCTTGCATGATACCTGTGACACCGTGTAACTCCAGGATGACACTTGTGACCCCCTGTGTGCCAGAGGATACCCTGTATGACCCATGTATGACCCCCACAGTGAGGGTGCCCCAGGGAAGTACGTGCCCAGGGCCGTCTTAGTAGACCTGGAACCCGGGACCATGGACTCCGTCAAGGCCGGCCCGCTAGGAGAACTCTTCAAACCCAGCCACTATGTTTTCGGTATGTGGGCAAGTCGACTCACGAGCCTCACGCTAACACTATAAGCGTGAGGAGAGTACCTGGTAACTCACGACCCTCACACTAACCCCATAAGCGTGAAGAGGGTATCTGGTAACTCACGAGTCTCACACTAACCCCATAAGCGTGAGGGAAACTACCTGGAAACTCACGAGCCTCATGTACTCTCCATAAGTAGGAAGGTTGCCTATTAACTCATCATTCTCATCCTAACAGCATTATGTGAGCAGGTTCCTCCATAACTCACCAGCCTTAGCCTTATCACTGCCCAGGGTCCTGTCAAACTCACAAGACTCACCATACGAGCCTATAAGTGGGACAGGTTTCCCCCCACGACTCACGAGCCTCACTTATATCAACAGTGACCATCACCCGCCATTAGTGCCTGCGTTCTTGTTCTTATCTTTGCTAACAACAATCGTTCACTGTCTCTCTCATCCTTTAATGCCTAATTGATCCAAATATTTCAAATCTTTTCCATAAAGTATCAACAAAGAAGGTCCTTTGCTTCCCCCCCCCCCCCACAAGGGTTTAATATGGAAGAGAACAGGTGTTGCCGTAAGCAAGGGGGAGACAACAGCACGAGCAGCAGCAGCACAACAACAGCAGTGGATGTCCCTCACTGATTGATGCTAAATTCTATGGACATCTGGTTTATTTACCGATACATAGAATTTAGTTCGCTTCACAGCCTGAATTAAAAAACCCTAACACAACAAATGCTCACTCCTCTGGCCTCTAACCAACGACCGAAATGTTATGCCGCCTAATGATTCATGACCAAAATTTAGTTTAAACTAAAGCTACTGATCATTTCCCAGTGTAAGGTAAGGTCATACTCTCAGGTCATGAATCTTCCGCTGCTGTACATTTCTATTAGTGTATAGCTAGAGGAGGTCAGAGGGGAGCTTACCTCACCAGCATTAACCATAAACCCGAAAGAACAACATCCCCCTGTGTTGTGAGGGCGAGATAGCATTACCCACTTCATAGACAAACAAACTTACACCCCGAGTTGTGTTCATCTTCCCCCACCAGCAGGTTTGTTGTCTACGCTGAGACACAAGTCACTTCTCTGTACCGTTTGCTGGGGTTTTGAGGTTAGCTGTGGCACGCTATATTAACCACGCACAACACACCGGGATGTTGTCGGGCGTTGTAGCAGCATCGTTGTTTGCACTAACAGCCGGGTTGTTTGTTGCTTGTTTAACAGCGAGGGCAACCAGCAAAAGTTTGTGCCTCGGGCAGTGCTGGTGGACCTGGAGCCCGGCACGATGGACTCGGTGCGCGCTGGACCCCTCGGCAAACTCTTTAAGCCAGAGCACATCGTCTTCGGTTAGTAACAGTCTCACTCACTCTACTGACTCTCCCTGATGCTCTACAACACACTCTACTGACTCTCCCTGATGCTCTACAACACACTCTACTGGATGCTCTCAACACACTGATGCTCTACAACCAACCCATCAGCCCCCCCCCCCAAAAAAACCCCGTTTCCTTGAGCCAAAATTACTACACTGAACTTTGGTTTAACAATATGCAGCGTTTGTTTATTAAGAACACCTGTCTTCCCCCACACACCTATAAAACACGCATTAATAAACTCAATGTATCTATAAAACCCCTTTGATGATGATTTAACCCTTTGAATACAATAATTTACCTTTAATAATGATGTTTTAACCCTTTGAGGACGATGATTTAAACCTTCAGGACTCAAAGGGTTAAATAAAAAAAAAATATTAAGGGTGACGAGCATTCCAGGGTTCTCACACTTCCCAAACAGTATGACGTCACCTTCCAGTATTTACTTAGTAGAGATTGTTATCCATTCTTATATTATTCAGTACAGCTTGACGTCTCACTTATCCTTACACTAAATTAATTATCTCCGTGTTCAGTAAAGTGAACCTCATGCTATAAATACCTGTATATACACAGTACAGTGAAATCTCTATTTAACGGACTACATAGAGATGAATGTCCATTATATCGAGGGGGTCCGTTAGATGTGAAACTTCCATCTAATGAACTACGCAGAGATGAAAGTTCATTATATCTAGGGTCCGTTAGATAAGAAATCCGTCCCATCTCATGGATTATATGAAGAGAAGTCCGTTATATGAAAGTTTCACTGTAAATGATCACCTTGTATAAATTCTTCCTATAGTCAGTCAGTAGAGTCTGTTTATTACACCATATAACAAATAAATCCTCAAATGTATTTACTAACCTTAGATAACACACAGTTTTCTCTGGTGTAATGCCAGGGATAACTCATATATTTTTCACGCCTCAGTAGAAAAACATATCTCGTGCTCTTGGGGGAGATAAATTCAAGGGGAAATAAACTCAGGGGGAAATAAACTAAGGGTCAAATATTCGTCTGTATCGGCACGTATGTTATTAAAATAGACAAAGATCTGATGTTTAGTTTGTGTGGATATTAACGCCATTTTGAAGCGTAAGATATTCAGCCACTTTCGACGATTATATATTGTAGTAAAAGAACAAAATAATAACTTCAGTACTATGACCCTGCCTGCCTGCCTCTATTCCCGCGCTCAGGAACCTAAATGATGGTTCACTTAGGAGGCCATTAGTGCCATTACTAGGGTTTTTTAAAGGTCCATAATACTGGTTTAGATATTCTTTTTGTCTGTCTGTGTGTAAAAAGAAAACGATTATTGTGTGTTCGGATCGATAAAAAAAAATCAGTGATGTGATGATTTTATACATCTATACTGACCTTTATATATGGACACACACACACAGTCAACTATTGAGATATTCCCGTGTACAAAGAGACGAATATTTGACCCTGGTTGTGTAGCGATAGGTGTTCCTCTGTTACTAGACTGGCTCCACTAAGACTGCTGGACCTTGGTAAATGGGTAACTATCATTATGCTTTCTGTCCTCATTCCTGTTACAATATTATGGTGGGTAGTTGTACATTTCTGAGCTTAATAAAGAACCCACGTATTGTACACCTCACCACCGTCACTACCTGGGTTTATACTGCGTGTCTGACCCTCTATAGCCTCCTGCCTCAGCTTGGCATGTCCTCTCTGTTGCGGCGTGTCTTTTGCATGTCCGTGGTGTTTATCTACAGTTCAGCCCTGATTCTTATCCATGCTCCCTCTTTGCTTATCATTCATCCATCTCTTATCAACCCCGTGAGTTACTCTTACTCGTCTGTAGTATAGTACCTAGATTGTTATCAGTATCTTATCATTCTAGGAGATAACCTGTAGAGAATTTGACATATGTTGTAAGTAAATAAATTTCATGTAAAGTAGATTATAGTAAAAATTATTACTTTTCTGGTAATTGACGTTATAATGTACCTTTAAGCTAGAAACTTTAATGTAATATTATATGATAGAATGTATATTAATTATAATTTTATATACAAGTTTAATAAAAAATAGTTGGCCAGCCATAGGTAGATCCAGAGAGGAAATTTATTCATTGAAAGTGTAGTAATGTTTCACTCCCCCACCCCCCTCCCCCCTTCTCTCTCTCTCTCTCTCTCACCCTCCCTCTCACCAGTGTAAACAACCACATCTTTTAAACCACCAATGAATGTATTTCCCATCACACCCCAACACCTTCACCACTTGGCACCCCAAATTTGACCCCCTACCCCCCACCACAACCCTCTTAGGTACCTTTATAAGACCCTCCCAATCCTCCTCATACACTTCTTGACTCCCCAGCACCCCTCCATCTTTAGCACCCTTTTATTTGACCTCTCCCTCCATCATCACCCCCGGTACCCTCAATTGACCTCACCACCACATGACTTCCCCTTCAACAGGTCAGTCAGGAGCGGGTAACAACTGGGCCAAGGGTCACTACACTGAAGGAGCTGAGCTGGTGGACTCTGTGCTGGACGTGGTGAGGAAGGAGGCGGAGAACTGCGACTGTCTACAAGGGTTCCAGATGACACACTCACTGGGAGGCGGCACCGGGTCTGGTATGGGCACCCTCCTCATCTCCAAAATCAGGGAGGAGTTCCCAGACAGGATCATGAACACCTTCTCCGTCGTCCCCTCCCCCAAGGTGAGTTAGGATGATGGTGTGGGTGTTATTTTGGCTGTGAAACATGTGCATAAAATAGACTTCATCGTGAGAATGTGACATATGTGTTGTTTCAGTAAATGTGGAGTGTGTGTGACGAAATGTTCCTATTGATACAAAGAATGTTTTATCGTTCACCGACTTGATTGTGATATGACGAAATGAGTCAAGAGAAACATTAAAAGTGCACGGCTAATATTATTGATTTTAATATTGCAGGTTTCCGACACTGTGGTAGAGCCATACAACGCCACGCTCTCCATCCACCAGCTCGTGGAGAACACCGACCAGACCTACTGTATCGACAACGAGGCGCTCTATGACATCTGCTTCCGTACACTCAAGCTGGCCAACCCCACCTACGGCGACCTCAACCACTTGGTGTCCCTGACCATGTCTGGGGTCACCACCTGCCTCAGATTCCCCGGACAGCTCAATGCCGATCTCAGGAAACTGGCCGTCAACATGGTGCCCTTCCCCCGTCTCCACTTCTTCATGCCCGGGTTCGCGCCCCTCACGGCTCGCGGCTCCCAGCAGTACCGCGCCCTCACCGTCCCTGAACTCACCCAACAGATGTTCGACGCCAAGAACATGATGGCCGCCTGTGACCCTCGCCATGGACGCTACCTCACCGTCGCCGCCGTCTTCAGAGGCAAGATGTCCATGAAGGAAGTCGATGAACAGATGTATAATATCCAGAGCAAGAACTCCTCCTACTTCGTGGAATGGATCCCCAACAACGTCAAGACGGCCGTGTGCGACATCCCGCCCAGAGGAATCAAAATGGCTTCCACCTTCATCGGCAACTCTACAGCCATCCAGGAGCTGTTCAAGCGTATCTCCGAACAGTTCACAGCTATGTTCAAGAGGAAGGCTTTCCTCCATTGGTACACAGGCGAGGGTATGGACGAGATGGAGTTCACGGAGGCCGAGTCCAACATGAACGATTTGGTCTCCGAGTACCAGCAGTACCAGGAGGCCAGCATCGACGACGAGGAGGACCTGGGAGAGTACGAGGAGGACGCCGAACCAGATACTGCTTAAAATCATTATTCCATTTGACCTCTGACCTGCCCTGCGCCGGTCACTCACCTACCGCAGTTAATCAAAGGCGTCTTGGTTGAGGACAAAACATGTTAGAGTTACAGTGTTGTGCTCAGGACCAAGACAAACCCTGGTCATGACCACAATAATCTTCTCCAGTGTTTGTACCTCCGCCTCAATCATTCTCCTGGGATGATAAAAATCCTGTCGGCAAATGAGTCCCCGAAGTAACTCGTCCGAGGAAGTCTCGAACTGTAGATCGCCCTCAACGACCCGACGTCCGCACTAACACACCGCCTCCAGGAGCAACAGCCGCTCCTACTCACCAACACCATCCAGGGGCCCCCCCTAGGCCTCCACACCAGTCACCTGTCAAAGTCACTCACCTTCACAACACAGCAGACGTCTTGTGAATGATCACACGACGTCCAGTGCAGGTCCTCATGTGTCCAGGTGAGGAGACCAGCTAAGGATGGTGACAGCCACCTCAGGTGGGCCACAGATGACAGAGTGTGGAGGCCGGGGGTGGCCCTCTTGAGTGACAACTTGTCTCGTCCGCTCAACAGTAACACGTCGGATGTCAACGATGCTTCACTTACCGCGGCGCAGGAGTCGTCCCCCTCTCTCCCCCCTCCATCATCCCCCCCCTCCCCTATTCCTCCATCTGGTACCCAAACACTTTTATCATTTAATCTAAGTAAGAATTTTTAAAAAGAAGGTAGAATTATATAGCTTTTATACGAAATAATTATAACCATACCTACGACACCTGACTTTCTTCTGGGCTAAGACAACACAAGCAGAAGGAGGGCGGCGTGTGACGTCACCAGGGAGGCGTGGCACCTTAATATATCACCACCAAGAGTTCCTGACCCTTGCTGCCCCGAGCCTTAACCCTCGCCCACTCGCGACCCAGGCTCTTTATCCCGCCCACTCGCATCCCGCGGAAATGCTTCCCCGCCCATAAAACGGGAAGATAATACGCCCTTCACCCCCGCCCATACGTAGCCAAGGGCACACCAATCGCCCCATAGTCCCACCCGCTTGTCCCCCGCCCACACAGGGACTCGGGTCCACTACCCCCCCATCCCTCCTGCCCGCCCATGGCGATAAATATCTAGGCCTCGACCTGCGCACGCCCACCCTCCGCCTCTTCACATTCCTCGCCCTACACGGAGCTTTCAGTGTGGGCATGTGGACGTGGGGTTAGTTTAACCCGCCCGCGGGACGACGCCCACAGGCCAACCTCCGCCCACACCAAGTCTAACACGGCACAAATAAAGTCACAAAATTCCTATGACTTGTTATTGTTTCCTTTATTACTGTTGATGTGTGGCGGTCTGTTAACGGGGACTCAACAGAAAGTAAAGTCTCCTCACTATCAATCCGTTAACAGTGACTGAGAGTTAACAGTAAGTGATTGAAGTAAGACAGTACCTGAATGTCTGTAAGCAGTAACTGAGGAGTCTGTTAACAGTAAGTCATTAATAGCAAACTATGTGTTCAAATTATACTGGGAGTCTGTTACCAGAAGTGGAGAGTTTATTAACAGTAGGTGGGGAAACTTTTAACAGTAACTTAGTCTGTTAACAGAAAAAAGTCTCAATAATAAATGAGTCTTAAAAGCTACTATAAGGCTTTTAACAGCAAATTAGAAACTTAACAGTAATTGGAATTCTGACTGAGTCTGTAAACGGTAATATGATATCCCTTAATAGTATATTGCTTTGAGAGATTCTTAAAGAGTAACTGAACCCGTTAACAGTAAATGGAAGACTAAACAGAAAAGGTGATCTGTTCACCTCAACTTAACCGACTGCTGGCACCGCTGATCCAGAGCTGCCGTAACCAGAATTGACATGCTACTCCACAAGGTCAGAGGTCAAAGTTACCTCCCCCCCCCCTCTCTCATTACAATACAGTACTAAAACTTATAAACCCGCTCTCTCTCTGTCTCTCTCTCACTCTCACACACTCAAATCAACCATAGGGCAGGTATCCAGACCCATGAACACCTGCCAACACACCTGAATCACTTACACAGACACAGTGATGGATTCTCAGAGTTCCATACGATATTTTTGTCCCTTTAACTAAAAATATGAAGAAAAAAAATTACTGATTTACTTAAGACACTTAATGATGGATTCTAGAAGGGTCGTAGGGTAAAATTATCCCTTAGTTAGAAATATTTAAAAAAAATCTTACTGGTTTACTTAATCCTTTAAGTCCTGGAGGGTTAAACCATCATCCTCATCAAAGGGTTAAACCACTGCCCTCAAGGGGTTAAACCAGTGTCCGCAAGGGGTTAAACTAGTGTCCGCAAGGGGTTAAACCATCATCCTCATCAAAGGGTTAAACTAGTATCCTCGAGGGGTTAAACCAGTGTCCTCAAAGGTTAAACTAGTATCCTCGAGGGGTTAAACCAGTGTCCGCAAGGGGTTAAACCAGTGTTCGCAAGGGGTTAAACCATCATCCTCATCAAAGGGTTAAACTAGTATCCTCGAGGGGTTAAACCAGTGTCCTCAAGGGGTTAAACCATCATCCTCATCAAAGGGTTAAACTAGTATCCTCGAGGGGTTAAACCAGTGTCCTCAAGGGGTTAAACCAGTGTCCGCAAGGGGTTAAACCATCATCCTCATCAAAGGGTTAAACTAGTATCCTCGAGGGGTTAAACCAGTGTCCGCAAGGGGTTAAACTAGTATCCTCGACGGGTTAAACCAGTGTCCTCAAAGGGTAAGAACATCATCTTCAAAGAGTTAAAACATCCTTCTCAAAAAATTAAACCATCATCCTCATCAAAGGGTTAAACCATCCTAAAAAAGATTGAACCAACATAGAAAAAAAAATATATTCTCTAAAATTCCTAAGGTGATTTATTTTCCTTTAAATAATATGGAAAACAAATAAACTGACTTAAAACAACGATACTAAGCTGGATTCTCAAGGGTTTAACGATTTAATATTTTCCCGGAACAATAACAAGAACTGAACCAGGAAGAAGTGAAACCAATATCGTCACTAATTTATCTTAACACTTAAATTATAACGTAACGAGGTGGTTTCTTATATCTACCGCAGTTAAGGTAAGAATTAGATCACCCGAAGATTACTCCCCCCACAGCTTATTTCACCTTAATCTAACCTAACCTAACCTAATTGAGTGATACAAGCTGAGTGTATGAGTGTCAGTTAATCCGACACACTCAAGATACCGTGGCGAGTGTGTTGGCCTCAAGTTACACCGAACCTCTACCGCAGCTTAACACGTTCTCGTATCACCAGCTTGAGGTAAAGCTGATATAAGACACTTCATCAAGCTGGAGAGAGAGGGGAACATGTTAGGTGTTTCTGATGCAAAGAAGGTACTTAAACACACACACACACACACACACACACACACACACACACACACACACACATGCAAACACTAGCCAAGGTCACCTCATACACCTACAAGGTTCATTTGCCTACACCTACATGACCCAGGCATACACACAGCTCTCACGTATACATACATACATACAATCACCTCATACCTACACACATCCATAGTACATACAGACTTAAATGTCCGCAAGCATACACGCACTTAAATATCACACACACACACATCATGTAAAGGGTGCGGTGGCCACTTGGTGTCATGGGTTGCGTTAGGCTTGCCCACGCAACCAACTCCAAAGTTTGTTTTACCAGAGATAAGACGCCCGGCGAGGCATAACTGGGACATGTATTTTTCCATTAGCGTATGTTAGCCAGCCTTTAGGGGGGTGGGCAGTGAAACAGTGTTCATCGCTTCACACCCAAAAACCTCATTTTAAGTAGTATCCCCTGAGCCATGGGTTAGTGAAGATGTCATGGTTTTGGTTGTATCCGTGGTAGTAGGAGTGGATTATATTATATAAAGATAATAATATGTCGTATTTCTTATTTCTTACCGTAGAGTCCGATACCTTCACACTGATTACTTACAGGAGATTATGGCGTATCTACGTAGAAGTTCACTCCACCACTCGACATACACACACACACACGCATGGAATTTTGTGTACGTATATGTAAATGAATATATTCACATGTGTACAAAAATTAACTTGCATACGAGCAGAAAATAATGTTCGTACTCACTCTTTAACCCCCAACCCACCTGACTCACCCTCCCTCCCTCCCTACCACACTGTACACCCCCACCACTCTGAACCTTTCCCACTCCTCTATTCTCCTGACTCTCCTCACCTATCCATCATATCTCTATCCACCCCCCACACCTACCCCTCTGTACCACCCCACCACCCCTCTCCCCCTCCCCGGCCTTTCTCCGTGATTGAAGATGACCAAATATGTCCACACACAGATGAGTTCATACATGCAACCCCCCCACACACACACGCGCGCACACACACACAGGGATGCATGACACCAGAAGGTCACAAGCACACAGACAGACAGACAGACAGACAGGCAGATACAGACAGGCAGACAGGCAGACAGACAGACAGGCAGACAGACAGACAGGCAGACAGACAGACAGACAGGCAGATACAGACAGGCAGACAGACAGGCAGACAGACAGACAGGCAGACAGACAGGCAGAGGCAGAGATACAGACAGGCAGACAGGCAGACAGACAGACAGACAGGCAGACAGACAGACAGACAGGCAGACAGACAGACAGACAGGCAGACAGACAGACAGACAGACAGGACAGACACAGACAGGCAGGCAGGAGCACACAGCAGACAGACACAGACAGGCAGACAGGCAGACACAGACAGACAGGCAGGCAGGCAAGACAGACAGGCAGGCAGACAGACAGACAGACAGACAGACAGACACAGACAGGCAGCAGACAGACAGACACAAACAGGCAGGCAGGCAGACAGACAGGCAGACACAGACAGACAGGCACGAGAAGAGAGAGGGAGACGCGGCAGGTCGAGGTGCACCACACAGATCAAATATACAGCTGGAGTCACGGTGGCGCCTAAGATGTTACCCTGGACCACTGGACCACTAGGCCATTGGACACCTGGACCATTAGGTAGTTGGGCCACTGTACATCTGCACCATGAGACGACCGGACCATTGGACCACTGTACACCTGGACCACTAGACAACCGGATTATTGGACAGCTGGGTCACTGGACCACTAGACAAATGGACCACTGGACCATTTGATCTCCGGACCACTTTACTGCCTGGTACTTGAACCAACAAATTGAGAACTCGTGTTGTTGTTAATGTGTGTGAGGGGGTCATGAGGTCACACATAATGAGGGAGGAAAGTGAGGGGAGGGGAATGATGGTGAGGGGAGGGGAATGATGGTGAGGAGAAGTGAGAGGTAGTTAAGTGAGGAGTGAAGCGAGAGTGATGGGAGTCAGAGTGATGGGAATGAGTGAGTGAGGAGAGAAAGTGAGAAGAAAGAAGAGAACAAGAGATATATTACCATCGGTCGTGACTACTATTACTACGACTTATCTCTCTCTCTCTCTCTCTCTCTCTCTCTCACTAACCAATGATGTTAGCTGAAGGTTTAAGTTATATTCAGTCAAAACTCTCCTTTACCACAGTGTACAAACGTGAGATAAAGTCATGCAAACAAACACAAAAGTCTTATGATGAAAGTGAGAGAGAGAGAGAGAGAGAGAGCTAGTGAGGGCAAACAGACAGACAGAAGCAACATAGGGCTTCTCTCCCCACACACCCCCTCCTCCAGGACCCGGCGCAGCGGACGTGTGAAGCCCCTCAGTCACTGGATGGCTCACCATTCCTACCTTGTTATTATCATCCTCCCAATTATCACGACCACAACACAACTACTGACGACACACACAGAGTTTACATACGGTCACGACCCTCCTCGAGAAAAGTTGCCATGTTGGGTAAATTATTATTATCTCAGAGCTTGACGTGTTCTTAGAATTGTCTGTTTAAAGGGCGGTGTGGAGGACGGGGGATGGGGTAGGGGGGAGGGTCTCTGCACGTGCGCCAAAGGGGGAGGGGGGGAGAGAAGGGAATGATGTAAGCGGGAAGAGAAAGACGTGAGGAAAGACAAGTAATTTCTAAAAACAGCAGAGAGAGAGAGACAGTGTGTGTGTGTAAAGAGAAAGTACAGAAAACCTTGTAAGGTGACTAAAAATATATGAGAATGTCCAAATGTCCGAAGACAATAAAAATATTCAGCAAATTGTACATCTATAAAAAAAATCAAAATAAACATTCACACACGAATACCAACAACTATGACGTCATAAGTATTGTCATAGCCTAGTAAACATTCCCCTCAAGTCTCACAATAAACAGAGATAAACATTATTAATAAATAAAGGTCAAGTGATAATAATAAAGATCAACTTCAGCCCTATTTATTAAGTGTCAATGTAAATACGACCAATAAAACAAATAAAAAAGAAAATAAACAACAAAAAACACTAAAAAAACAAAAAAAAATCCCGAATTGGAGCTAAGGAGTGACATCACACACGGTAATCATAAACAATAACAAAACGCCCACCAACCACAAACCTCACAGACCGTCCAAGCTGGGATGACAAATAATGACGTCAGAAAACTTTGTAATACTGACGTCAGAAAACTTTTTAGTACTGACGTCAGAAAACCTTGTAATACTGACGTCAGAAAAGTTTGTAAGAGAAACACACAGGAAAAATACCGACAAACTTCCATCAAAATTGAACCATAACTTTTGGACAAGAATAATACAGCATATATTTTTTCTTTTTTTACGAGATTTACAATTTACTTTCCTAACACGAAAATAAGATGTTTACAAGACATTTTAGATTAGATTAGGTTAGGATGATTAATATGTTGGTGAAAATTAATAAGCCCGGAGGAGTGGGAGCAGAATCTAAAGGTGACCCAAATAAACAAATAAATAAATAAATCCTTTACACAAATTTGATTTCATAAGATCATCGTGACCTTTGACCCCACACTCATGAATCACCTATGCAAGTCAGGTAATAATTGATGAGGAGATATTAATGACTCGTGGTAATCAATGGTAATGGTCTATATGGACGAGAGTTCATTGCGTATTATCTTAATTCATTTATCTTGAAGGCGAACTTTTGTGGTGGCGATGAAATAAAGAATGAAAGTGGATGAGTGAGTGAGAGGTAAAAAGTGAGTAAGAGAGCTAAAATAGAGTGAGTGAGTGAGAGTTAAAGTTGGATAGAAAGACAGATAGATTGTTAAAGAGACAGAGAAAGATAGCTAGCTAGAGAAGAATAAAGAAGTAACACCTGATTCAGTTCAGTGGTAATGGAGGAGGAGATGACTGTTCGCCTCTTGCTAAGTACACTTTAATACTGACTGAGCTAAGTAACCTCTTCCTCAACACACACACACACACACACCTACTCGACTCTCCATCTTCGTGTTATAAAATTTCAAAATGGCCGCAAGAGAAAAACAAAATAAAAAATAAGTGAAATGTTTCGTGTAATTATGAATGTTGTAGAATGTTTATATACACAGAATCACCGCGACGATGTTCTTGGTATAAAGTTACTACGCTAATCCAACCAATGTTACCGCGGGCTAGCTAACTAAAAATTTTAAATGCGTAAACAGAGTAGCGTATCAAAATTGAAAGGGGCCAATTGAAACATTTATGATAGTCTAAACTATATATATATATATATATATATATATATATATATATATATATATATATATATATATATATATATATTGTAGGACTCTTTCAATAAAACATTTTCACTTGATCTGAGGGTCAGCTTCGTGCTCCTTGTAGGACACCAAAGATTAAAGAGAGACGTAGCGGGCAGCGACATAGACGGTAATCTGACAACGACCACCCAGCAGACTGACACTCATTCACTCCTGTGCTAATTTAATCTAGTGTAATGTTTGGATCACCCGATCAATTCTAACCAACTTCTCACTGTAGTTCACGTTAGTTCAAGTAGAGATAATTGATTTTTAAAGAATTGATCCACCATCGTGTCTGATGTTCGCAGAAAATATGAGTCCTTGGAATGACCCATCAGACGTGTTCACTGTTACATGTCAGTATTGTATATGTAATAAAGTGATGTTCTTCATGTTTCGATCGCTAAAAAAAATCACGAACTGAACATCACTTAAAAGAATAACTTATTGAACGTGAAAATTATTTATTGTGTCAGGAACCAGTTTCAACGGCTTTTATGAAGAGAGGCGATGAATGACAAGAGGAATGTTTACGTATTCAAAAGTCATAAGGCTTCGGACCGAATTAAGTCCACACGTTGAGAAAAACATTTGGAACGAATAATTTATATGATTTCATCCTAAGTTACCGTTATGTGTGATGAACAGTGAATAAAGTATATAAGCACAATATAAATACATCGAGCTCACACCCAGACAAACATTGGAATGAACGTCGGCGAATAAAAAAAGCGACAGACACTCACCGAAACGCAGACTAACATGACTATTTTAAGCTCTCGGTGGAATGAAACAATTCACCCATATAACAAGTTTTCCTACGAGATATTTTGTGTATCCTCGCACTAACCAACATTTATGTAACTCCAGAAGATGAAGCCACAACAACGAAACACATTACTGGGATATTCTGAGCTTTTAGATGACGCCTGACCACACGTGACGTCTTCAGAATAAACAGACGGCGCTTGAGTCAATCTTCTCCACAGATCATTGGTTGAGGTTACTTGAATGGAGGTTAGGTTAAGATGGGTGAAGTAGGGTAGGTTACGTGAGGCTTAATTCTTCACTACACACACACACTCTTAGTTGTATCATATAGAGTTACGACTGGGGTTAAAGGTCACAGTGGAGGGGGTGGGGGGGGGTGCAGGGACGGTGAGTGAGGTGAAAGAAGCAAGGAGAATGAGAGGCCATATTAGGAGGGGGAGGGGAGGGGTATGAGCAAGTTCAGTGATCCACCTTAAGGTTCGCCCACATAAGATTTTTCAACTGCTGATTAATAACAAACCCAACGCTACCTGGGGGGTTAGGTTAGATTAAGTGAGGTGGAGTTAAGTTAGATGAGGTTAAGTGAGGTGAGGTTAGGTTGGGTTAGCATTAGGGTGGTTGATCTAAAGATGAAACAGGCTTGTTCTGTGGGTTTGTCGTCGATTTGTAATATTGCTTTACGAGTTTTCAACATGAGTTAGTCTAATTTTGTACTTAACAGGTGAGGATGGCTGATATACAGTAAACTGGTTTCCTGTTGTGTAAAATCTTCATACAAACAAGAAGTCAGTTTATCTGTGCTAAAAGCGCTTCTATTTATGCATACAGTTGTATTATATCAACAGGTTTCAATATGTCCTTACGTTTGCTTTATGTGCAAGTCGACAACAAGGCTGGGCAGCTCCCATTGGATAAAACACACGCGGCGTAAGTTGCCAAGACAACACCGTCTCAACTTATCTCTTACTTGTGACTCGTGCTCTACTGTAAACTTCCCATCATCACTACGTTTCACCTCTTGAGTACTCGCCATGGTGTGTGGTGACGTGTTGCAGCGGCTGGCAGACCGACACATAAATGCGACTGATTGTGTAATTGTCGTGCGTGGGCGATGCTGCAGCCACCATGATAAAGTTGTTCCTCATATTTCATTTGTTTTTCCAATAGTTTTCTCAAGTTAGTCGTCTTCCAAGTAGCTTCTAAAAACATGCATGCCCTTACGGATATATGATAATTTAAACCGACTAAATGCTATCTCTGAAAAACTTTTAGATTTCATAAATACGTCTCTTGTTTATAAATGTGTTTGTCCCTGCGGTCTCTGGCATGTTGCACGATGCCACCCGCTGATATTTCGACGAGATGGACGTCGCCTAACATATACAATTTGTCTTTTATAGCGCTTGAAATGAATCTAATTCTCACTGGAGATAAGTTACTTTAAAAGAGAAAGTTGTGACGTGTGTGTAATAGGAAGAAATAAAGTAAAAAGAGGGTAAAATAAAAATACATTAAACTATCTAGAACACGAGGCTGTGTCGTAACTCTGATCTATCTTGTTTTCAATCGTAGACAATTGACATAAATTTACACCTTATTAAGACGATCTGTTTGAATGAAAATTGAATGCATGAATTTAGGGTATATTCTATCACAATATTTGACGTGTCTTTTTTACTTGATACCGTAATGAAGCCGTCTTTGAGAAGGTTAAACTTGTACTAAAAATACTTCATATATCTAATGTAATTCCCTAGAGGATAACCGGTAAAACACACATTAATAAAAAAAGCCCAAGTATTCCAAAACCCACAAGAATATGGACGAAAGAAGATAAAATTTATGAATGAAACAAGAATAAAAATATGAATGAAACGAGAAAATTGACACTCACTTTAGACAAATTCAAATCCCGTATATTACGTCTCTTTAAACCTAACAACTGTAACAGACATGAATGAACAAATAATGGAAAAATTATGACTGAGTTGACTACGGGCAAGTTGTTTGACGAGAACTGTAAGTGAATAAATATCCTCTATTGCCATTATGTCACCCCACCCCCCTCTCCCACCCATTGAGAGACATGTTTCTTCTCTTACAAAAATGCTCTCACGCTATTCCTTCCTTTCTGGGTCGATCGCCATGAACTCTTGGTGTGGACACGTGTCTCTCTCACTCCCAAAATAACTTGACGAATTTGTGTGTGAGGCAATAGTTATAACACAACGAACGAAGGATATTGACGACCCAACCAAAACAACATGACTCGCAATGTTCATTTCGAAATTCATCGGACCCTCACTCATTGGTTACCGAACAGGTGTCACTGTGAGGGTTCAGTGTTCTCACTTAGCTCAGTTATGTCAAAGTTGTTCTTTTTGTCCGCTCTGTACCTGTATTTCTCTGGCTATATAAAATGTTTCAGTAACAATATATCAATAACGCAGGAAACTATTCAGTGACAATTGTCTGCAGTATTTTTAGGTCGGCAACGCTTACGTATATAATCATACTGTACAGTATATAGTAATATTTTCGCAACAATAGTCCAAATAGGAAATAATACATGCACATAATCGTAACTGAATTACGATTTGTATGTAATTGAGTGGTGTAATTATATCTCAATAATGTACCTACTGTACTAGCTTGCATTAGTTTTGATGACATTAAATGTGAAGTTGAATAATTTAAATTATACACAGTCGAATCCAGAAAGTTACCTAGGTTACAGATTCTTATCATAAATTTTCAAGTAGCTAAGTTTTTTAATAATTTTCAAAAATATGATATTGTTATTGTTCATGATAAATTAAAAAACCAGATTTAATAAATTTTGCAAGAAACTACAACTTAATGGCAGCAACAGCGTTGAGCCCATCTATACATTCTGATAATGAGATAAGCTCCTAACCAGGTTAGATAGTTAGGTTAGGCTAACCTAACTATCTAACAGAAGCTAACGAACCAAATAAAAAAACCTAACTTTCTTACCTAAGCTAAACTGTATACCTACTTCCCCAATATCCTCACACTTAAACCGTAACCTAGATCCCAACCTTAAACATAACCAAGACCCTAAACATACTGTACCCTCGTATTTAAAAGTAAGATCTTAAGCCAAGGTGAGTTTCTGAAAGCCTCTGGCAGCAGAGATGAGCACAGGAGTCTCATAGAAAACGGAGCCGTAATAATGTAAACTCGACGCACTATACTGTAGAGACGTAACAACAAATTTATATCGTTACAGTATTTTGACAATCAAAAGTTGTCTCAACAGTCCAACCTCGACCAAATGTTTTGTTTAAATAAGCTATGTAACATAGTTTGTCAATAAAATGGTACTACCAGTGCAAACTACAAATTAGGCCTACCAGTAAAAACAACACTCACCATTTGAATGTCCAGGTGTCTACTTTCGAGGATTTCTTGATATCAAGGGTGGTGCAACGATTAATGGAGGCTGGTTGTGTAGGTTTCCATGTAAAGACCCCCAATGCCATTGTTGTGGTGCAAGTCTAAGGGCTCGTTCACAACTTTACACGATCAGTCTCGGAGCATAGTAACGAAGCCGTGCTCGGGCAGTGATTGTGTAGACGGCAACACTGAACCACCAACGCTTCCCGGGCAGTTGAGTGGCCACCTACGTGGGTCCCTCATATTTGTATCCGTCTTGGAAATATGTGGACGTACTTTATCCAAGAGTGTGTTGTACATTTCAGGGGTCATGCGGATGTATCGTTGCCCTCCCTGTGTCCTCACGCTGCACTTCAACAAATAAGTTCCACACGATCTGTTCCTTAACTAGTTTTTTTTTCTTCAGTATCATCCCAGCGGTCAAAACACACAACAGTGCGGCCGTCCGTCGCCGACTCGTGTGTCTGGGAGCCATTAACCTCTTGCCCAGCAGTCTACCACACACTGACCGGTAACGACGGTGTGGCAGTTCCATGTAAACACACCGTCCACTGAACTGTGGTCAGTTCCCTGCAACGACCCCATGCTTCGCCACTGATCCGAGGCGTGCGCGACCACCATACTTGGTATCTGAATGTGTAAAGGAGCCCTTAAGTGGCATTTGAGGGTAAGGACACCTCCCCACCATTCTAGGAAGAACTGGCAAGTCTTTTTCCAACAAGAGGCCGATGTTGAGTCCAGTCTGGTCATGTATCCAGCAGCTGAATGGCCTCTTTACCTGTAAATTTCAACTATTGTTAGTCGAGAAGCTTTTCTGTCATAATGATACTCATTTCTTTGTATCTCTCGCCCAGCACATCCTTACCAAGTACACAAAGGCTCACACCTCCACCTTCTAACAGCCCTCGAGGCCTACATCGCGCCACTACATTTGGCCAAGCCTTAGCTTACCTTGTCAACTTAGCCGACCGCTCATCACATATTTTGGATGACATCATGCTGGCCGCAAATAAAAATATGAGGGTTGTAGACCCCTGGCTTAGACCATGTCGGTACTTTGCAGAGTCCAAGTTGACACAGTTTGTTTACATCCAAACTCTCGGACAGTAGGTTCGGGGAACAGACTATAGCTTCTGAGAAAGTAGTGTAACTGGTTTTGAAAGTATATGTATGGAATTTCTTAGCCATACTAATGTTACTGGAATACTCGTATAAGTTCCTTTGGACCAAGGTCTCTACATTGACCTTGCCTAGGACTAGGAATTTGCAAATAAATTCGGGTGGAGTGGACTGACGATAGCTTAAAGTGACTTTCTAGAGAAAGTCATGGAGAAAACTAAATGTTAAGTTTTGATTTTATAAAGTTAACGTCACGTCAGGTCAGGTTTAATGAGTTACGTAAAGTCAAGGTTAAGTTAGGTTATTTTTTAGGTGAATATTATGTCAGGTTAATGTTATTTCAGTTTAATATTTTGGTAGGTTAATGTTATTTTAGGTTAATGTTATGTTAGGTTAAGGTTATATTAGGTTGACATTTAAAAAATAAGAAACCTGCCATGTCTGGTAGGGTTACACTTTATAACCTTCTCAAATCTGACCCGGTTGAGATTGAATCCAGGACATAATAGAGGGAGGCTGCTGTTCCACCAACACCCCGGAATTCAGTCATATTCATACTTTCATCATTGTTCACTCAAAGAAATATTCATGAAGTTGTTTTTTAGTCATAAAATGTATATAGAAACACATGAATTAAAGTCATTTAAATTGCATATTGATTATTATATTACCTATAATGGTAATATGTATATAATAAAAGAGCTATACCTAAATACCTTACAAAATAGAAAACAAATCCTGGAGAGTGTGTTAGAGAGAACGAGGTAGAGACTCGCACCAGCTGATCTGATGTTTAGTTACTACGACGGACAACAGATGACAGCACACAGTCTCATCCTCACTCTACAACTGCGTAACCTTTTAAAATATACTCATTGTATAGAGAGTATACCAAATATTCTTCCTTTTACCAATTATCTTCCATTTTAATTATATAAATACTTATTACCATAATAATAAATATTAACATCAGCTTATAGTAAACGATATAATCAATATAAATGTTGAAGAAAGTATTGGAACGGGATCTGTTTTGGGATGTTGTCATCGGGAAGTATCGGGAGGATATGTGGTGACTGCTAGATCACCTCAGTTTATTCTTAGAATACTTTTCCCAAGGTAAATTATGTTGTAGTTATTACCCAGAGTTACAGTTTTGCTAAATATATTGCCAATAGAACGTCATTACAGCTTATTTCCGCCACTCGACGCGGATAGTGAGTTAATGTTTACTAGTGAAGGGAAAACTTGGAGGATGTGAGGTGTGAGCAAGGCATCCAGAAGAAAGTATAAATATTGCATGAGACTCGTGGTGTGGAGCATCCCAAGCCTTCATATGACTTAAAACAAATTGTATAGCTATCAGGAGTTACAGGAAACAAGACAAGGACGCCAGTGGTTGATAAGGTATGCTCATTACCTCCCCGCGTTGATTACGGTGCTAGTGAACAGAGTTTTCTTTACCCAAGAGCTCGATGATTGTTAAGTTTTTGTGTTCCTCACCAGCATTATTTGTGTTATATAATAGAGATGATATGTGCTCTCTGGCAGTGGTAGATCACATGTATCCTGTGACAGAATTAAGTGTATAAAACATTTCATTTTTGTGTCATTGAAATACGGTCATAGACATTAAGTTCTTTCTGTTTTATTTGAGTTTAAAATACCCACAGTTCTTTGATAAGATTTCCATAATGGTGCAGTTTTTCAAAATAACGTAGCAGTATTTTTATCCAAATATTTATGTATGTGTACTGTGCATGTCATTACTGTAGTCTCCAGTAAGGCAGATTATCTGTTTTTTTAACTGTCCCAACATTGTAAATGGGCGGGGCTTTGAAATAGAGGGAAACAGTGGAGTAAGAAAAAGCAAAGAATAATAGAAAGTCATTAGAAATAATAAACCTTATAATCTCTTAAGTTTATTTAGTTCTCTTGTATAATATTGTTGGTAAATACTTCTTTGGTTATGTAAGAGACACTGTACTCACGCTGTGATGAAAGTAAAAAGTAAATCACTAACCTGATAAGGTAATAAATATAGAATAGGGCGTGATTTCCTGTACAGTTTATGTAGTGGTTATTTGTCTGGTCATGACGTTAACACCCTTGGCCAAAACCTTTTGTCTGATCATGATGTCATTATCCTCAACCAGTCAGAACAAATGCTGTAAAATTGTGGAAGTAAGTAATGGTCAACGTTTGGACAAATAACCTCTGCCTATAGTTTATTGGCTTTCTCGTGGAATCAATCTTTAAAAGGATTTCCAAGATCCAAAGGAATTATTTTATCATTACTGTCACTGCTGTGGCTAGTTTGTAATATCAAATTAATAAGATAGTACCTAAAACATAGTTTGAGCTTAGATCCCTCTGGGCTGAAACTTATTTAACAATTTAACATCACTGCTGGAAACTAGTATCTAGCGGCTCTTACAAATGAAAACAAATTAATTCTCAACTATACAGTATATGATTTTAGTGGGAATAAATCACCGGTATATATGTGCTAAGAAGAGTGGAGACAAATAGGGTGGTTAGTAATGCTTGTTGGTTTGTTCCTGTTAAAATCATGTATAATTCAGAGATGGTGTGTTACGATTTGTCAAAGTGACTGAGCAGATCTGACAGTGGCCGCTTAGGTTGGTATACGGTACAGTATTTTTTTGTGTGCGTGTAAGTGGTTTTGTTGTCATGAGATTGTAAGATGCCTTCTTTGATATATGAGGCGTCTAGCGTAGGAGGGACGAACTCGCCAAATCATAGTTTTGAGTAAATGCACAAAAAATATTTTAGAACTGTAAAATCACAGTGCCATACGAAAACAACGGTAGTAGAGACGAACTCACCACTTCCTGACATTACAGTTGGAAAGATAAATCCTGGAAAATTCCGAAACCATAGAAAACGGATTTTTGGGGGACTGGCGAGTTCGTCCCTCATACGCTAGACGCCTCATATGTACACTATTAAGTCTTACCTGATAATGTTTATAAGGTACAGTATATAATTAATGCATTACGTATTGGCAGCCATGCAAATAAACTACTGTTATGGTAATCCTAGAAGACAGTACGTATATAACGTACCTAAACCAGCAACTTGAGGGAAGTTTTCTATAGAAGATACGGTAATGCTTCCGTACGTTATGAAAACAAAATAAGTTTGGGAACAGCAACTTTTTCTTATGTGATACTGTCATTAAAAAAAATCCATCCTGAACACTAATGTACACATGCATGCTCCAAAACCATATCTCCTCTGTTCCTTTGCTTACATCCTTATGTTTCATTTTATCCACATGAACGCTTCCAAAAGCTTACCAAATACTGCTATGTTACATAATTTATCAGTTTTATAATGAAACAACCAACCTGGTTAGGTAGCTTCATTTTATATGATAAATAAAATATTTAGCCAGATTTGGTAGTTATGCTTTTGGAAGTGCTCATGTGGATGAAATAAAATGTGATGGGTGTATACATTGGAGCTGTGGCACACTAGTGCAGTACAGGGCTGTGCATTATGTTCAGGGTGGAAAAAATCATAATAATAATATCTGGATAACTTGTTCCTCTTCTTTTGCTTTTCATGATAGAAATATTTACTAAAGTTGGTGATTTAGGTGTGATATCTACTATTCCCAACTTATAATGTACAGTATACTGTACAGTATTTTGCTACAATTCTAATAATTCATGATGTACAGTATTATAAAGGTACTGTACCTGTATATTACAGATAAATTGTACTGCAGGTATTACCCAAATTACTGTACTCAAGTCTTAGCCTGTTGTTAATATGAATTTATATACTGTAATGTAATTAGAATTGTACATGTAATAATTTTGATTAATTCTACATTATAGGAATTTAAAATGATGCCCACCACTGCATGAGTGAGTAATGTGCTCAGCAGGCCATAGACACACGAGACCCTTAAGCCTTAGTGGCTGGGTACTGTAATAGTCTAATGATTATTTCTGTCTCCGAGTTGTGACTGATGTCCTTGAAAAAGAAAGTAAACACAACAGTTGGTAGCTATTAAAGATAAGAAGATGCCGAATCGCACCATCACACTCACCACTAGCATGACTGCATTGCTCCTGTCAACTGTAATTGGTCAGCTATTTTGAATGTCAGGTGCAATTCCTCACTCCCATCTACATCCTTACAACTTCATAATGCTGTACTTTATAAGCATTTGGTGAATTTATGGGTGGACTCACAGTTGTTAGTATTGTATTAGAAGTATGATAGAATTTTACCTTTATTTATGCCAATTTATTTATTTATTTTATTTATTTATTTATTTTTTTTACTATGACACATCTCAAGTCTAACAGAATCTCCACCTACCAAAACACATTTATACCATGGACCAGTGGTCTCTGGAACTCAATCCTCAGACTGTTACTCTTGTCATATACAGCTCCTCCCCGACTTACGACGGGGTTAGGGACCCAAATCCAGGTCGTAAGTCGAAAATGCTTAAATAATACACAGAAAATCTAAAATGGGTTGTCTCTTTTTCTTCTCAGCACCACAAAACTCTCACTTTTAAGCTTGCCAGCCATTTAAAGTGAATTACAAACGAAAATTTTCTCTGTGTACTGACGTTGGGACTCGAAAATACGTAATTAGACAAAATTTTGGTACGACCAAGGCAGATCGTAAGTGTGAGTGGTCGTAAGTCGAGTAGGTCATAAGTCGGGGAGGAGCTGCAATCGCCATCAGTTCAAGTCATCCTGCTTTAAGTCTCTTCAATTTTGGTGACTAGATTTGACAGTGGCACTTGTCTGATGTCTCCCTGCACTTTTTGTGTGTTGAGAGAAATGGGCTTCATGTGCCAATGTGCCTCAAGCTTTTTAGAATCCTCTTTACTTATTTTTAATAGAGATACGTAAGGTCATGCAGTACAGTGTTAGGAAGTGGGGACAGTGAGCTCCCAGGTCTAAATGGATCCCAGGCTAATTCCGAAACTTAACTGTGGAGTACAGTACAGAACTCATATAGTTATTATGAATTATGCACAAACAAGAATACCTGTACCGGGGTAGTTATTCCTTTGTGTAGAAAGGTCTCAACAGTTGTAGGAGTTGTTGTAGCCCAGTGGGGGTAAATGGTTTATTGAAGGTATACTGTGATTGAATTGGGAATTATAACAACCACAGTCTAGTATTTCTGTAAAATGATGCATAACTAATAAAATGTGCAAAGTAGATAAGAGTATTTTACTTTTTACTAAGAAAGCAGTGTTAACCTACATTATGTTGTTAAGCTGTAGAGTCTATCAGGAGTTGTTACTAGAAACTCCTCTTGGCCTCCACAGCTGCCTCAGTGGTCTAATTGGCTTATTCTCTTGACTGATTATCTGACCAACCATACTGTTGCTGGTACAGTAGTAGCCAAGAAGCAAGCATATCTTCCACCTCCAGGTTGATCAATTACTTTGATCAGTTGTTTTTTTATAGGAATAAGAATGAATATGGCTAAATTACTTGTACTGTACTGTATATACTTAACAGTGAGTACAGTACAGTGCTGGTATATATATATTTATTATAACTAAAAAGAAATAAAGATTTTTTTTATCCAGTATTGTACAGACAAATTTGTGTCATGGGTAACTAACTACAGTAGTAATGTTAGTAAAGTAGTTTATTTTGCCAATAGATAAGATAAAATGTAGTACCTGTATATACTGTACTCTGTACTGTACAGTATTTATGAGCATTGTATGTTCTTGGAAATTCTCGAGCCAGGGCAACTATCAGTGACACCACAGATAGCTGGCAAAGACAATGTTGGCACACAGGCCAGATATTCTAGAATACTTGTTTTTTCCTACCCCGGGAAAAGATACGAGTTGTTGTTATTGTTAGATTCCTGTATTGTTCACATTCTTAACCCGGTGCCGTTAAGGTTAACATATTTTTGGTAGATAAAACTGTTTAGACAATAAACAGAGGATGGTAATATAGTTGTAATCACATGATTCTCTGTAAGTGTTGTCATTATATTCTGTTATTTCTCATGAGTTGAATAATTTACAATAGAATACACTTAATACAGTATCTTTCTTTAATGCTTATGTAGCTGTGTTTGATTGTATACAACACAGAGGTGTTAACTTACATTTGTTTTAATTATTTTGCTTTATCTATCCACAGTGACCGTGAACATCACCCTGGCTAATGCCCTCCCAGGCTGAAGTGAGTACAGTACACTGTTTAGTTGCATGTTTCTATGGTTTGACAGCTGTTGGATGCATTACCTCTTCTGTAATGTTTCAGTATGTGGTGTCTTAGCCCCTTGTGTCCAGGGTCCTCTTTCTGTTTGGTGTTAACCAAAGATGTTAAAAGTTGTGTTGCCATAGTGAAAGGGTTAGGTGCACATAGTTACCTTGGTGTGAATTTCATGAGTCAAGTGATTACAAGAAGTGCAAAGATACACCTCATGTCACTTGTGAAAGTACAGTTTTTACCATGCTGTTTTGTCCTGTTACTTGAACTTTTATATAGTGTACTGCACTGTATACAATTTTGGAATGTATATTGTAAGGTATTTCAAAGTATGTACAGTACAGTAGTAAACCTACAGTATTCAGCTTTTGATAAGGTAAGGAACTATTGTGCTATTGTAATTACTGTACAGTAAATACTTACCAATAAAGGAGTTTGTGGGATTATTAATATTTGTACAGTAGCTCTTCCACATCTAATGTGTGTGTTAAGAGTTTTAATGGCTTGATATAAAACCAGCAAACTATTAGATTTATTTTGATAATCATACTCCCTTCTTGGTGAAAATTTAAGGCTAATGGTTACCCTGTTCAATACCCTGTACAGTATAGTATTAACAGTCATAGAGTAAATGAAGTCTAAAACAGTCACCATTTAGTCAAATCTGGTAAATCTGGCTTTTACCTGTGATGCACTCAAAACGTGGTGCTGTCTTTGTCAGAGCTCATCGGAGATTGTTTTGCCCTGCCAACTTATTGTAACTTCCATTTTGTCTGTCATCCATTGCCCACATAGAAAGGTCCAAAAATACCCTGCTTGGAGTAATTTACTATAAGTTAGGAACCCCTGATGTATTGTATTAGTTTATTATTATTATTATTATTATTGTTATTATTATTATTACAGTATTATTATTATGGTATTTGAGCATACAAAACAGTACATGTACTGTACTTTTTCTCAAAATGGATTTTTTCATGGATCTTGCCTTAAGAACTACTGGTACTGTACTGTGCAGATACAGTACAGTTTATGATAATATAAGTGAAACTAAACAAGGAAAAAATTATGGGCATCAATTTTAAGAAAAATGTATTTTGGACTGATTATTGGCAACTGTAGTTTAGGAATCACTTAAAAATACCTTGTGTGATGTAGTAACCATGTATGATTCACCTTCCATAGTACAGTACAAAATTACATAATCATCATTATGTATAGATGAGTGAAAGTGCCGAATGGAATTCTGATGCTGCTCTTGGTTGCTTTTTTTGTGTAATATTTATTAACCCGTTGAGTGGCCGGGGTACGTCTCAGCTGAATAAAATCATCTGGTTTTAGCCGGAATAAAATACAGTACATAACTGCAACATTGCTCCTTAAAGGGTTAAAGTGTTTGTTTAATGTAATTTAAATGTTCAGTTCAGTGCTTGTACAATCAGGTTTCCTTTTTGTAAATAAGAACACATTGTATAAGCTCATGTTGATTATTTTAACTCCAAAATACAGTATATGAAGTAGATTCAAAGACTAACCAGTATAGTACTGTACAGTATCGAAAATCTCTGGCATTTTATCTGAGCTTCCTCAGAATTCCTTTGAACTTGCATGAGGCAAGAACCACATACTGTACAGTACTGTATTTGTTTTAGTTAGCTAGAACCACAGAATTATTTTGATTCTTTTGAATATGGTTACAGTATACAATACACGATTACTGTACAGTTCAATCTGTTCATGATGTGTGAAGTTTTGTTGTTTATATACCATTTTGTTTAATCACTGTACAGTACAAGTCTTAATGTTTTATGTGTATAATACCTGATGTTAGTTGTGGGGTTAACATTCCTTAAGTATGTGCTTAAACACTGATAAATAAAAGGTTCCGTTCTTGAAAAACCTTTCGTAAATCAATGTATATTTCCCCTTGGATTCCCATTAAAATGCTGAGATATGTTCCTACGAAAAAAAAAAAAGTCCTGAAAACTTCTTAAAATATAACAAAACGTAATAAGCCAACAATGAACATAATAAGTGATATACATTTTAAGCTACTGGTATGTGTTGAAAGTGACCAGTTGAAGCACATTGGCATTGTCACAGACACAAAACTAGTACAGTACAGTACAGTACTTTACTGTATCCTTTTTGCATACAATTCTACCACATGTGTCTTGGGCTTCAGCACAGTTCTTGTACATAGATATACTGTACTGTACGTACCATTAAATAGTGTGAGCTACTCTAAGCTTATCTAAAGATATTACTGTACAGTATTGCCTTCTCTTGCAGCACTCTTATAACACTTGGCCTTGTCCTTTTCACAGAGTTGTTCCGTTGTAGCATAGTAATAAAGTATTCACCTCATGAGTAATTTAGCTGGAATTCATTTCTCAACCAGTAAAGAGGACTGAGTTTGCACCCTTTGGCCTTTCATTTCGAGGTACAGTACACACGTCCTAATTAAGATGCTTAAGTTAGTTCTCTTGATAAATTACCTCCTTCATTCCTCTCCTAGCTGGTTTGGAATCTTGTAGGGCCTTTGTTGAATGACTCTCAGCTGTAAAATGAAGGATTAAACTTGTTGTGTGTAGGTTGTTGTTATTGAGAGAGAGAAGAATAAGCAGTTGACGTGAAGTCCTTCCTTCTGCTCTTGAGTTTCTTTATCAGCAGGATAATTTAAGGAATCAAGTTCACTACTGAGGAGTTAGAGACAAGCAGACCAGTTCCAAGATTTGTTTTTGTGTACCTGTTGGTTTGCTGACATTTCAGAAGTACAGTTGGATTCGGGTTCAAACTTGCATCATAATCACTGGTACAGTACAATACAATATTATGAAATATAGTACAGGTACAGTAACAGGAATGAATAAAAATGGGAAGAGGCTGAAATGCTGAGAGAATTAATGCAGAAATAGGGAAAATATGGTTTTAAAAGAATGAAATATAAAAGTTTACATAGAGGAATGATGGTGGAAGAAATTAAGGTCTGCTAGATTATGTGTTAGTAGAAAGAAGACTGAAATGTAAGGTTGGGGATGTGGATGCTCGTAAGAGGAGTGGATTGTGGAATGTTGTGGTAGAAGCAAGAATGATAGCAAATGAAAGTGATAATGTGGAGTGTTTTTATAACTGAGTATTCTTCAGGAGGATCGGGTTGTTATATATAGATACTGAGATTATGTTGTGTTGTGATGGAGATTAATAACGAAGATAATGCTGGATCTAAGGTGTCAAGTGGTGCCAGAACCAGCAGGTACTCGGATAGGTGATAAGTGGTGGTGCAGGTAACGAGAAAATTACTCATAACAGCCCCAGCTACACTATTTTGTCAGTAAGGCCATTGTCTCTTAGTACAGTATTCCATAAATGCAAAAAAATACCAGTCTTTTGTATTTTTCTTTGTTTGTGTGTTGTAGAATAATATAGTTCTCTGAATCGTTTATGTATCATGTCATTTGAATGTTTATGCCTTCTGAGAATACCATTATGTAGCTCCTCCTTTAATGTGCCTCCTGAGGGTACTATAGCTCGTATTTCCCTCCCAACACGTCTTGAATACCTTATGCCTTGATCAGACCTTACATACAAGGGGGTACTTGCATGGCAGAATTTCCTCCCACAACTCAGCCAAGCAATCAGAAGTTGCTGAAGCAGCACACTGCCAGGTCCTTTCTACAGCTCATAATTATGCTTAACGTTCTTGTCGAAATACTAGAGATTTAAAGCAGAAATGATTATTGTAGAAACAGTAATAGTTGCTTTATGTTTTTAATGAACTGTTTCTGGTGAGAATGGGACAAGTATGGCAGATTAAGTGAGAAGGGATACTGATGTCGGTCTGGCACCAAGCCGATGACGCAATACTCAGACGAAGGCTGTGACGTCACAATACCTTCCTCCCTCCGCCTCCTTTCATCCTCTTCACCCTTATGCTCTGTGTAACGAATGTTCTGGGTTAGTTGCCGCGGCGGCTTATTATTGTCGTCAGTGTTTGATGCTCGGTGGCTTACGTCATCGCTCCTTATGATCGCCCACGGAGAAGTGTTTTGCATTTACCTCAGCGTTTACGCTCAGGCTCGGTCAGCTGGTTTGGAAGTGGAAATATTGGAATGAGGATCTAAGGTTACGGGGTAGTTCTTGGTAAATATAAATTCTGCATTATCCTTCTTCAGTCTCAGTATATGTTGCAAAGTGTCGAGATGATTTTATCGGCAACTGCAGTACTGTTTACATGTGTGGTAGGCGGAGACCAAGTTTCCAGATCCACCTTCATAACTGGCAAAATCTCATTACTCCTATTTATACTCTTAAGTATACTGTACTACATTGTGCATTGTCGTGCTTCCTTGAATTAAATCGTGAACTTTGGCATGACAGCGAGTCATAAAATATGCTTCTTCGAATTACACCCAAGAAGTTGGTCGTGGTGGGTTGTCAGTGAAATATATACTGTACGTAAGAACATATTACTGCCTGAATATTTTGATGAAATTAGATGTAAGCTGTTTGATTTGTGATTTCTCCATATGCGAAGTGGATTATATTTCAACCTGATGATTTGGCTAAGAACGGAATGCCGACTTGAGCGAACCATTTGCAAATATTAACGCTGAACCGGGTTTGAAGAACATCAGTTTATAGATTTTTTTCCAGTAAAATTAGGACAGAACAGACCGTTTCAAGTAACTGGGTTTTGTTAGGGAGCTCTTGTCTCGTGTTGTCATTCATAATGATCTGAATGCTGATATGACATCGCGGGTTATGGCGGGATATCAGTTGATATTTTATGTTATGTACTTATTTTTATTATATCTGATGCCACTTCAGTCTTATTTAATGTTTATTTGGGTATTTGTTGTCGATAATGGACTTCCTTTCTTAAATACTTCTCATCCCACGAGTTCTTGCCAATAATTTTTTCTTTTTAGCGGAGAATGCAGATCGACATACATGGAATAATGCTTGAGGTGTTACTTCTTCCACAAACTTTAGTTGGCTCTTATTTTACTACTGGCATGCTAGTAAAAGTCAAAATAAATCCTTGATGGGTATAGTGAGTAACTGAGCTAACTGTCTCACAAATACCAGCTTAATCCTCAGTTCATTTATAGAAAAGGTGATCACGGAATACGTGAACGTTTGGTCTGCATCATGTGTATGGATTAATCAACGGTTGAATTACTTTTTTTAATCCAGTTTTATTGTCGTACTAAATCAGTCCTGTTCCGAAAATGTGCAGAGACATCAACTTTGTGAAATCATTATTCTTGAGACTTGACTGAGAAACTCTTTAAGCGCGCAAAAAAATCGAGCGCTTGAGGGTCATCAAGAACAATAGCCGGAGGCGGGAAGTAATTCAAGGCGAGTCTGCTGGGGGCCTCTCCCTCCTCTGCACAACATTTTTAGTTTAATTAAACCATCTTTCATTCTTCAACATTTTGAAAGTAACGAAAACGTGTGTATAAATCACAAATAAATTTACTTTATTATTCATATATTCTTATTTGTTCGTGTATTTATTATAATTATACTGTACCAATAACAGTGTTGGAATGTTCTGATATCTGGCTGAGGGATGGTTTAAGTTTTGTAAGAAAAGTGTGTGAGAGTTTCAGATGTGAACGTGAGACAAGGCTCAAATGCATGACGGCTAAAATGTTTGATTGTATGAGGTTGGAAACCCGGTTTATACGATTGCTGGACAAATTCCAACCGACCTAATATAACAGTGGGGGACCAGGTGGAGTTTTGTCGTCTTGGATATTTGTCTCTTGACTAATTGTATGGAAGAATTTTTATTGTTGGGTTTTGTGGGTGTAGCTGTGTGTAAGAGAGGTATTTCAGTGGCGTAACGCAAACCACAAACATGTACGCAATCACTTGCTCTCACAACACAGCTGGATAGTGACAAGGAGAGGTGATAAATCACACCCCCTTGGTGTTACTATCCTTTGGCTCTGTGTGTGTGTGATAAGAGAAGGGTTGTGTGTGTGTGTGTGCAGGCGGGTGTAAGTGTTGTAGCGGTGCATCAAGAATGATGTAGCGTGTGAGGGTAGATAGTGAGGCTTGTCAGTATTGGTGAGGGAGTCGTGTTGTGTATGTAGAGGGTGAGGAGACGGATGGGGTTGTGTCTGCTGCAGTGTTGGGAGAGAAAGTTTGCCACTGTTGGTTTATGAGTATACTGTAGGTGTGAAGGAGGTATTAATTGTTGCCATAAAGGCCGGTGCGTGGCTGTGGTCCTCCCGTTAACGCAGTGACGAAAAAAATGAAAATGGCAACTACACTGGGTTATTTAGGCTAGTATATAACGCGTGTTTGAAGACTACCACAGAAGGACAAGCTTGTTACAGTTTGACCACTGTAGTTGGGATCCGCGGCGTGTCGGGCAGTGTGTAAAGTCTGGTTCTTGTGGTAGAGAGTTTGTCTTCGATTTACCCAGCGGTAGTGAGGCTTGTGTACGTGTTTACATTAGGAGGTTGCTCTTCTATACCCATTGTGACTTTTAGGTCAAATATTTCTTAGATTGGCCTCAATCTTGACCTGCGGAAGTGTTAAGTGTAGTTTGCATTCTTTGTCATAAAAGTTCTGTGTTATCGGGGTGAAGGCAGACGGAAAACAAGAGTAAAACAAACACGTTACTGTCTTACTTTGGTGCGGGTACAGTGAAATGGACTATGTCGATAAGTTTTAGTGAGTAGCTCCTGCGTGTGAGAGGACTTGATCACCCCCACCTTGGGCCAGCTCGGGTCCATTAAGGGGGGCGGGGGGATATTGCGAGAATGTGAGTTAGTCATTAGTAAATATTGTAGTTTACTCTGGGAGGTGGTTGAGGGTGACAGTCAGTGTAACATGGAGGGAGTGTGGCCAGCGAGCGTCTTACCCGTGTTGTCCTCGCCGCCCCACGACACACGCCATCACCCGCCCGTAATGTAAGCTTCGTTCCTTCAATGTCTATTTATTTTGATTTCTAAAAGGCTTAATGTTAATTCGGGCTATTTTGAGTGCTTCTTATATGTTTGATATACGGTATATATTAAACCTAATTATAGTGATATGATAGCTATCTATTATATAAGGGGTCACATGAAGATTAGGCACCCAACTTATTTTACCTTATTTTATAAAGTATCCTAAAGCTAACTTCACCTAATATAATCTAACTATTTACCTTAACCCACCCAGGTAGCGTTAGTGTGTTGAATCATCAGGAGAAATAAACTGGGGTGTCTAATCTTCAAAGAATCTGATTTCGTTTCATGGTGTGTTTGTTTGTTGATTGATATAGATGAATCGCAGATCACCCACCCATCAATGAGTAGTGTTCAAGTACTCGTGGCCGTCAAGGAGTGTTACATGTTTCCTATCCTGAATGAATACCCGCGTCAGTGTGTTACCCATCATTACACGCCCAAACCCCCACCCATTACACGCCCATGCCAACCAGTCAAATCCTCCCCCATTATACGTCTACGTCGACCATGATACGGCCAGATGAGGGTTCAAGAGGCGTGATATCTCCGTTCGTCAGTCAGTCATAGATGAGGACCCATGATGACTTGCGTGTGGTGGGTGGTGTTGCGTTGATGAGTAGACGGTGGGTGGGTGGTGGGGAGATAGGTGGATGATGGGTGGGTTGTTTGTGGATGATGGATGAGTGATAGGAGATAGGTGGATGATGGGTGAATGTTAGTGAATTCGTGGGTGGTTGGCGTCTCCTTGATGCTGAAGTCTCGGCGTAAACTCATCCCGTTATTGCTCCCGTTGGTCTGCCGTTATTGACCCATTAATTCTTCGTTATTACGGTTATTGCCCCATTAAGGTTATTGGTCTCATTGCCTCATTGTGTAGCGAGCGACAAAACGTATCATCGCAGTTTGGGATGAACGTATAGTAGGAATAGTCAAGCCTTCCGACAAACGCTCTCTTGGACAGATGGTGGGAGAGGACTGATGCTGAGTTTCCAGATGATTAATTTAATAATACTGAGAAATATAATAATCTTCAGTGATATATATACCATTTATATTAACCACTTTGGGATGTTTCTATTTATGATATGCTTCATGTATAGACTAGTGAGAGCTTCCAGTCACAGATGAATTATTACGCTATAATTTATCTCAGTCAGGCATACCAACTGTTCCGATGCAGTGTACAGTAAGGTAAATATTGTATTTGGTTATTTTTCGCCAGCTTTTAAAAAGTCTTCAAACAAAACTGTTATTGCTTTGCTATTTGTCATGTCCCAAGGTAATTTTTTGTTTGTCAACACTGTCTTGTTATTATGGGGTTCCTTAGTAATTGGAACCCGTTTTAATTGACTCCTGGGTAATTGTAAACCGTATTAATCGGTTCTTTGGTAATCGGAAACCGTATTAATCGGCTCTTGGTTAATGGAGATATTCCGTTAACTGGGCAGTGCACGAATGGTTGTGGCGAGGACGTGCGGATGCCTTCAATTTATTTATTTGTTTAGTCATTTATAAAAAAAGGATTAAATCTCGTTTCCTTATCTTGTATTACAAAATTTTTTCGTCAATTCCATTTAGTGAACACACACACACACACACACACACACACACACACACACACACACACACACACACACACACACACAGAGTTCACGACCAGTGTGTCTGTGTGTATAACCACTTTGGTATGTTTGTGCGTATGTTGGCATGCATTAAGTGTATACAGTACTTGTGTGTATATGTGTGTGTTTGGCCATTGTTTACAATATTTTTGTATTTATTTCTGTGGATGGTTTCTGTATGTGTGTGTGTGTATGGAGGATGGTGGTATATGTGTGTGTGTGTGTGTGGAAGATGGTGTATGGAGGATGGTAGTGTATGAGTGTGTGTGTGGAGGATGGTGGTATATGTGTGTGTGTGTGGAGGATGGTGGTATATGTGTGTGTGTGTGTGTGGAGGATGGTATGTGTGTGTGTGTATGGAGGATGGTGGTATATGTGTGTGTGTGTGATGGTGTATGGAGGATGGTAGTGTATGAGTGTGTGTGTGGAGGATGGTGGTATATGTGTGTGTGTGTGGAGGATGGTAGTGTGTGAGTGTGAGGATGGTAGTGTCAGCTCAGGATGGTGAAGGTCTATTTCTGCGCGGGCATGTGTGGTGTTGGTGGCTGGTGGCCAGGGCGTGTGGGGATCGGGGGGGTAGATGTTGTGGTGGCACGGGGGAGGGCGGGAGCGGCAGCACAGCGGGGACAGTGGTGGTGCCGGCGCCGGAGACTCGCCTGTGACGTGTTTGTGCTCTTCGTGGTGTGTGTGTGTGTGTGAGAGAAAAAGAGAGAGAGAGAGAGAGTGTGAGTGTCGCTTCCCGTCCACGATAACAACACCAGCAGTAGGAGGAACCTTGTGACCCTTGCCTGGTGTTTCCCCCGTCGCCTGCGTACTCGCCCTCCTTCACACACACTATGTGCAAGAAGGATGATGGCGTCCCTACAGACCACCACCAGCAGCACCTCACCACCGCTGAACACCACCACCACCAACACACAACAGGAGCACCAACAACACAACCACAACACCACCAACAACACCAGCTCCAGCACCAGCAGCTACTACAGCAGCAGCAACAGCAGCAGGTGTCCCAGCCCAGCAAGGTGAGTTTTGAGAAGCAACAGGAACAGCAGAAGGGGCAGGAGAAGGAAGTGGCGGAGGGAGGGAGGGAGGCGTGAAGCAGCATGGTGGAGGAGGCACTGGTCTATTCTGGTCTGGTACACAGCGTCACACACCCCGCCGGCGCCTCCTCCACACTGACAGCGAGCACCCGCCCGCCGACCCACACAAACCATGCCTGCCCACCACGCCCACCATGCCAACCCACCACGCCCACCATGCAAGCCCACCACGCCAGTCATGTGTCACCGATAACACCCTCGCTTGGTCACTGCAGCGTTTTGTATTATTAAATAGTGTGACCTGTTGAGTGGCACTGTTGGTCACGTGGCGGGCGAGTCGCTAGCATGATTGGTCACGTGTTGGTGTAAGTGTAGTGTAGGTCACTTAGTAAGGTGGTTATGGTCATGTAGGCCATTAAGTTCTGTGGTACTATAAGTCACACGGCGATCCTTGCACATTAGGTCATAATGTGACCTTGGTATTCTAGGTCATTAAGTACTGTGGCGCTTTAGGTCACATCGTGATCCTAGCACTGTACTGTAGGTCACATGACCGCTGGCTCTGTGGGTCACACTGTGCTCTGCTGATGTGGGTCAAAATTGCACGCTGACACTATAGGTCACGTGGTGATGTTGATGACCCCATTCCACCCTCCCCTTGTGACGCAGATTGTGGCACTGAGGTCAGATCAGGTGATGAGGAAGTGCCATTTTGGCCTGGAGGAGGAACCTGAATAAACCCAAGCCGTATCCTGTTTATGTATCTGGCAAAACTGTGGCTCTCTTGCTTACTGTGGGCGGGGTGTGTGTCTGGTGGTGTTGGCGGAGGTTTCTTCCTCACATGGGGATGGCGACGGTATAATAAAGTCTCAAGAACATTCTAGGTGAAGGTGTTGTACTGAACCTGGTCCTCTTATCTATTCGGCTATGTCCCTTTTTCCCAAATTATGTTTTTTTATCGTTGTTTATAGGTTTGTTTGGGCGCAATTGTCTGCCTGGAGGTGGACAGACTCCGCCAGTGTAGACCACAATGGTGTTAATAATGTGTAGACAAATCAGTATATAGCGAAAGTCAGAGATGCGTGGAGGAGGTTAAGTTTGTAGAAGAAAGAAGGTGAGGTGGTGGGTGTATTGGAGCATGATGGGGGGGTGGGGGGTGTATTGGAGCATGATGGGGGGGTGGGGGGTGTACATGCATGATGGGCAGTATGTGGGGCAACACACGCTCCGATACACCTGCACCTCCTCCCCATCATCCTACATCACATTAGTCTCCGCTGCTCCACTAGTTCTCATTGTACGTATTGGTTGGCACTGTGGTTAAGCCCCCCTCTCTCTCGTCTCCTCACACATGATAAACCTCTCCTGTGCTCTCCATTACTTTGAAGAGGTCGTGTTGTGACTACTCAATCATTGGTGTAGAATTATAGACGATTTCTCCAGTCACCCCGCCCCCAAAAAATGTTGATTTGCCAAAGACCCTCACACACACACACACACACACACACACACACACACAGAGGAGTTATAACCTTGACCCCAGCTTCGTACAGTAATGCGGGTAGTTAACTTCTTGATGACCCGCCTGAAGCGTGTAAGTATAACTCGGTGGGATGAATGTTATTGATGTTTTGTCTCTTAATTAAGGTTTAGCCGTGAAGAAATGTGTATAATAGATCCACATTTATCCGGATTATGAGAGTATATATGATACAAAACCGGATTTATGTTTTATTGTGGCTAAACTTTAACACATTAAGGAAAAACATTTAATTTATTTGTGATGTTTGTGGTGTGAGGCGTAACCAACTCTAACTCTTGGGAGATGTGTTATTGTTATTAGTTTGATTAAAAAAAAAGTGTGTGTTTACTCGGGAAATAACAAGGCCGTAACACTGGAGATTTCAGAACGTGAATAGAGAGGAAATTATTGTGGTATAGAGGTGGTGCTGGTGTTTCCCCTTGACCTTATTATGTAGAGGAAACTTAGAACTGGAAAAATATATTGAGAGTAAGTTGATATATATTGAGAACCGCCATCCTGTGTTGTGGTGTGTTGGTGGTATGTTTGTCACCTCTCCCTTCACCTCACCTCACCTCACATCACCTCACAGCATCTACACCTTTGCTTACTTGTTAACCGATCAGCTGGAAATTTAACTTTTTTTTAAGAATATCTCGTAAGTAAACAACCTGTATTTTATTATCGGTGTTTATGAACTAGTGACCAGGTGTAAAGTGAGGATGATTCTGTACCTGTACACTCGGGGTCAAAAGTTCACTTCCGCCCCAAATGAAGCAGCGTCGACCCCAAACGAGATGAAACAGTCAGGGTAAATCAGTTCGGAGACTCGTTCCCGTGAATCAGTTTCACCACTGGAGCGAATTTTTGTCCTCGGCTTATATACATTAAGACGTGTAGACCCCTGGAGCTTACATACCCTGGATTTGTGAAGCTCCTACGTGATAAAGAGTCCCATGTAGGTATAGGGTAAAGTCTGTGATGTTTGGAAATGATTTTGTGTCGCCCCTATGTGTGTGTGTGTGTGTTAAGTTAAAAAAAACCGTTCGCAATAGAATTAAAAAGACAAAATATATAAGAGATTAAGTGAGGGTTCCGTCATCACAGTGAATCCATTAATAGACACAGTATATACGCGAAAAGTCAAGTCATCACAATGCATCCAGCGACAGAGACAAACAGACAGACAGACAGACAGACAGACAAATAAGATAGACAGTACGGTAATATCTGATGAACTCTGCACGGGTGTGGGTCCGCGTGTTCTGCTTGAGTCACTACCTCCTCCCGACTACAAGATAGGGCGAGAGTTGTCCCGGTGTGAGGCATTAGTACTCTAACGTCTGTTTGGCTCTACCGTAACATAAGATTGTGTGACGGTATATGTGTGTTACCGTCACAACAGAGGCTTGGGTGTCAACACGTGTGGGCAGGGCACCAGGTCTGTCTCTTTCTCACCTCTCCCTACTTTCCTACCTACCTGTCTCATATTCCTGGTCCCATGACACCTATAAAAGACACACACACACAGACACACACACACACATCTTAAGTTCTCTACCATCTGTGATCTTTACTTACCAGGATGATTATTGCCTTGGTTGATCTCCTCCCCTTCTCCCCTCCCTCTTTCCCTCCCCCTCCCTCCCCTCCCTTGTGTCAGAGGTTGTCAGTGGCTGCCCTACCACGATCGCTCCACCACTATGAAGGGGGAGGAGGAGGAGGAAGAAGAAGAAATTAATGGTATGTAGGAATAATTGGAGGGGGAGGAAGGAAGACGAGAAACCACAACAAAAATAGAAGTAAATGAGGAATAAGAGTAATTGGGAAAGAAAATGGGGAATGGGAGCAGGAGCGATAGAAGAAGGGGGGGGGGTGACCTCAAAGTATACCACTGTTGATGGGGGTGAGAACGCTATGCCTGAAGTTGATATATCCACCACCACCGCACTGGAATCTCTAAACTAACCCCCTCCCTCCCCCCCTCTCAGGAAAGTAATATCTTAACTACTCAATTGACCTTGTGTTGTGACATGAAACACTAGGGACAAGAGAAGGAAACATGAAAAACAACAAAATTGGTCTAATTAATTATGTGACCTTAATTATTATTGTCACTAAATTAATTCAACTTTGAAATAATAATGGATTGGTTTTTTGTTTGTTTTTTTTACATGTTTTATTTGGGATTATTTTGTTTAAGGTTTAGCATCTTGACGTTTGTGAAAGAAGAAAATTAGTAAAATGAATGAAAACAAAATACTTGTAAGGATATATATCTTGTTAGGCCGCAGGAGAGACCATGATAGTTGTAAACACGTGATATATATTTACGAGTTAGTTAAACATTATATTTTATCCTCTGCAGTCAGCCTCGTTCACAAGTATATTTGTAGATCTGTGTGTGTGTGTGTGGTGTTTTATTTGTCGTTCTTCCGCTTGTTGTCTTGGAGAATGTGAACCTGGGGGCTTTGTAATGGTGATGTTGTGGGGGAGAATGTTAAGTTATCATTGTTAACTTAAGGTCCTGGTGGTGGTGGTGTTAGAAGAATGTTAAATGTTATACCCGACTTCTTGTTTATTAGTGATGGTTCTTGACGATAGTTGAAAATATGATGAAATAATGTTTTTGTTTTCTTGCTTGCTTGCTTGAGTATATATATTAATACCTATCATCTCTATACCTCAAATCACAAGGTCCCTCCTTCTGTAAACAAGAAGCCATTGCCAATAACACACACACACACACACACACACTGCGGTTCATAAATCTCCATTGCAATGTGGTGTAGCAGCGGACACAGTACAGTAACGGGTCTGTCTCCACTACCAGCATGATCCTGAAATACTACCCACGTGCCTCACACACACACATATATTCTCACTATTAGTGTATAATGTTCTCTTACCTGTTTATTATTCAGTTTATATGTGTGTGTGTGTGTCCTACGAATGAATACATGTGCGTAGTGTGTGTTCAGCTGGGCCAGGTGGAGGAGGTAAGGTACGACCTACCTGGGCCAACAGCGAAACAAACACACGACTCATTCACTGGCAGGTCTCCTCAGTGTGTGTGTGTGTGTGTGCGCGCGTGACCAAGAATGCTCACACTGTACCTGTCTAAACAAGTTGCTCCAGAGACGAGGAAAATGAATCCCCGACCTTGAGCGCTGGAGTAGGGGGCTGAGAACGAGGCCACAGTAATGCCGTAGGTGTGCAAGAAGTTATTATGTTGAAGGAGGGAGAGAGGGGAGGGAGTGAGAGAGTGGGGCAGCTCATTTGATCCTTTTAATTTTATGCAGGTACAGGTAATCTGGTGTAAATTGGCAGGAGTCCCGCTGTACAGGTGATTAAACAACACTAGTTATTGAATGGGGTGAAAGAAAGTGTACAGTCGAGTGCGAGTCAGGGAGATGGTGGTGGAAGAGACGACGCGTGGTAGTGGTGGTAGGGATTGTGGTAGTGCATGGTGGTTGTGTCATGCTCTCCCACCTTATCTCTAACCTCACCCCACCACCTCACCCCACCACCCCCCCCCGGGTCAGACAAATGTGACACAAACAGACGCGACACTCGTCTCTTCCAGGAATAACCAGCATAAGAAACTCTTTACCCAGCATCGGAAGTTGGTTGTTACATGTGACCTTATTTGTGGAGGGTATTGGTGATCATTGGCGACCTGCTACCACTATCACCACTATTGTCAACAGCCACTAGCACCACCACTACCACAATCACTACTACAACCACCACCACTACCACAATCACTACTACAACCACCACAGCTTCTCCATACCCAACAGATTTACGTCGACATCGTTAAGGTTGACTGTGAGCCTAAATATATTATTAGAAGTGAGTGTGGGACCCTGACATGAGTGTTGGGAGTGATGTGTGGTAAACTGTATAAAGGCGATGTAGGGTAATATTTGGGATATCTGGTAGGCGTTTAGAGGAGCACAAAAAGTGAGATAATTTGGCATTAACATTGAACGATAGCCGACTGGGTATGGGCCGACCTATGGTTAGAGAGAAGTAATGTCAATGATAAATGTGTGCGTGTGCATGTGCGTGCGCGTGTGTGCATGTGTGTGACTGGGAAGGGGAAAGGATTAAAGATGTCGAAGGAACAGTCAGCCTCGGTTCAGTGGATCTGATGGAATCCGATGATAAGTGTTTGGATCAGTAGGTCCGCCAGGCGTGTGTGGCGTCACCTTAGTTTAGTCACCTGTACAGAAACACACTGAATTGCGTTGTGGTGTTAAATTGTATGTGTGAGGAGGGAGGGGGTACAGGTAGGAAGGGGGCTGGTTTGACTCTACCTACACAGCTGCTCTTTCCACTCCCCCCTTTTACTACCCTCTTCCACCCCCTCCTTCCCCTCCTAATGGCACTATGCCAGGTCGCTTCTCTCCATTTCCCCTCCCCCTCCTCTCACCCCACCCCTTCCCCGTTTGTTATTTACCTCTTGCCCAGCACTTCCGTCACCACCTACCTACCTACCTACCTACCTACCTACCTACCTACCTACCTACTTCCTGCCCTCTTTATCTCACAACATCTTCCGTCCGTCACTGTTATTATCAGACATACAGCTAGTTGAAGCCTCTTGTTTGTGGTTACGTGTGTGTGTGTGTGTGTGTGTCAAGATGTTCAGTAATGCGTAGGTACTTCAGAGTTGATAAGATAGTAATGCGTCAGTGTCTCAGTAATGCGTCCAGTATATAGAGTGAGTGCAGTTAATCTGGTGTTGCTTCCTGTATAAAAAGTGAGTGTGGGAGTTAATCCTGTGATGCGTCCGGTAACTGGTCGGTAGTAGGAGGGAGGGAGGGATAGTGTTACTGCTTCCACTCTTAGCTTAGCCTCTACTGCGTGTTGGCCCAGCGAGGCGTGTGTTTTCCTTGCATTCTTCTGTGTGTGTGTGTGTGTGTGTTTTGGCGAGTGTGTGTATGTTCGGTTCAGGTGTTTTTATGTGGTGATGTGTGTTGTCTGCATTAAGATCGAATATGTGTATGTCTGTCTTTTTGGGGGGCATTGAAGTTTTGTATAATAACAATAATAATAATCGTCGTCAGTTGGGGTGTGGGGGGGGGGGTCACCTAACCTAACCCAACCCAACCTAACGTGGGTAAATGTTGTTTATGTCTGGTTAGGCCTCGCACAGGAAGCAATGTTTACGCAACTTGTGGTTTACTGTCGCACCAACCACGTGTTTACTGTCGCACCAACCACACATTACGTCCGCCCGTGGTTAGTAGTGTATTAAGCATAGAGGTACTAATAGTAAAGGTGGAGGAGGTTATCACGGGGGTTAAAATGTCATAAGTGGTGGTGGCTATGGCAGTTTTAAAGCAGCGGGGATTATAGATCTGGCTGGGTGGGTGGTGGCTGACTAAAGATGTGGTTGTGGAGGGTAAGATGTTATGGTGGTGATACAGTGTCTTGGCTACAGCTGTGTTATGAAGTAGGTTTTGAGTTCATCACTTATACTATTCAGTTACAGACCGACAGTAAGTTTATTATCACCATGTTGTACTAGTTGTCACATTTTTTTTGGGGGGGGGAGGGGGGGCACCCCCCTACAACCTTGTGTAAGGTGAAGCGCAGAAGCGTTTACAGCACCCAACAGGGAAACATGCTAATTTCATGCTTGCCTTTATGTCTCATGAGTTAAGGGCGTAGAAGCCTGAAGAGTCAGTGGTTTATGTCATCAAGTTATTGGAAGCTCCAACAACTTGTCCCTGAATACGAATTCGCAACTTTCGACTTTACAACATCACATTATGCGAGTAGAGATAGTGTGGTTAACCTTCGTAATGACCTCACGTGGGAAGTGATTAGGTGATTAGGAAGGGAACTCAACTTAATCACTTGCATTGTTGGCTGATCTGTTGCCCGCGTCACTCTACTGGTCCGGTTCAACTGTACTGCTTATCCGGCCATGTGTAAACACCTCATGTGACGTCAGTGTTGTGTAAGCACGGAAGTGAGTGTGTGTGTGTGGGTGTGTGTGTGTGTTTTGTGTGTGTGTGTGTGTGTGTGTGTGTGTGTGTGTGTGTGTGTGTGTGTGTGTGTGTGTGTTAAAAAGAAACAACTGCAGTGGGTGTGACACGTTAAGGGCAGACAGGAGTTATTTAGACCACACATCGGGGCTGTACAGGTGTGTGCCGCGTTCAGAGACCAAGCATGTGTGTGTGTTGTGTGCCACGTGGGCCGAGCACTGACCCGTTGTCCCCTCCACACTACCTCACCCCAGCCTCCACTTCCGTACTAACCTAACTTGACCCAACCTAACCTGACTTAACCTAACTTAACCCAACCTAACCTAACCTAACTTAACCCAACCTAACCTGACTTAACCCAACCTAACCTGACTTAACCCAACCTAACTTAACCTAACTTGACCCAACCTAACCTGACTTAACCCAACCTAACTTAACCCAACCTAACCTGACTTAACCCAACCTAACTTAACCCAACCTAACCTGACTTAACCCAATTTTTCCATTTTATCCCTCATTTATTTGTCTTGTTTGTCTGTCTTACTTTATTCTTATCTTGTCTTATTTTCACTCTCAGTCCTCAAGCTGGTCCTCCCTCTCACCTCCCCACTCGCTAATGCCCCCTCCCCCCCTCACTCATTCCTGTCATTTTTCTTCTGCTGCTGGTGCTCTTGTCTTAACACACACACACACGGTGGCGTTTGTTACATGACATCGATGACGAACCCAATATATACCCGTGACTCACCCCCTCCCCTCCCTGGCTTAGTGATGACGGATGCATGATGTGTTGATGACGGTTGATGATGACGCATTATGTGACACGTCGACGGTACAATACACGAGTGACGTATTGGTGACTTGTGCAGGATGTGTCGTTTATTAACCTAATCTAATCGTTAACATACGCTTGGCATTTGTGGGAGGTGGATGGGTATCTGATAGGCATAATACGATTAGCGCCAGGAGGAGAGGTAGTCGTGGGGAGGAGGAGGGTGGTCGTGGGGAGGGGACGGGGCGGGGGTTGTTGTGGGAGGCAGGGGGAGAGGGGTGGGGATGGCTTGCGTCGCCATTCTAAGTCTAAATAGGGAGGTGGAAATCCCGAGGAGGGGGTGAGGCTTTCCTGCCCACATAACACGTGCTAGGGAGGGGGGGGTGAGAAGTAGGATAGTAAGGGGGAAAGGAGAAGCGAGTTGAAGAGATGAAGGTGATGATAGGTCCTTGAAGAATGAGAGGAAGAGGAGGAGTTGTGGTGTGGCGAGAGGGGGTTGGTGTAGCTGTGGTGGTGTAGTGGAAAGGAGGTCATGGTATGAAAGATGTGGTTGTGTGGTGAGGAGAGAGAGTTGTGGTAGTAAGGTTGTCTGTCTCAAGGAGTAACAAACACAGACAGGTGATAGAGGCATAAGGGTGATGCCTTAAATTAAAGTAAAAATTTACCTAAAACCAATTAATCCCTTCCGTCTTCTCCTCTACCCTCTCCTCCTTCCCTTCTCCTTCCCTCTTCTTCCCTCCTCGTTCCCTCCTCGTTCCCTCTTCTTCCCTCCTCGTTCCCTCTTCTTCCCCTCCTCTACCCCCCTCCTCCTCGTCCCTCCTCTCTCCTCCTCGTCATGGTCGTTAACGGGGAGTAAAGACACACTTGATGGTAATAGTAAAGGACCATGGACCATCGTTACCGACGTCAGAGTCTTGGTGTAAATAAAGAGGTGTGTGTAATGGTGTATTTATAGTAAGTGTACGGGGGTCGTGGCCAAGGGGAGAGGGAGGTGGGAGAGGGGAGGGGAGAGGGAAGGGAGGACAGTCTACATGTGACAGTCTCCTCTGAATGCGGAAGACGGTATGTGTGATATAGATGGGTGTAGGTGTAAGGAGGGAGGCAAAGGAAGGGAGGGAGAGATTAGATCAAGGTAAAATTAGGGTTACTTAGGGGGAGACCCAAGCAAACCCATGTATACACACACACACACACACACATAGGAAAAGGGAGGTAGAAAAAATTGTTGTGCTCCACATATCAGGTCACAGCTGCAGTGTGTGTGTGTCGCAGGTATGGCGGGAAGGTAAGCACCACAAAAAACACCTGGTCTGGCCTTTGTTTCAACCCTCCTTATACAGACAGACAGTAAAACAGACAGACAGACAGTAAAACAGACAGACAGACGTTATCTCCAACCTGTATATAAGCAGCGTTATCCCCCTCACCCTCTCCATTATATCCGACTTGTGATGTAGGACTGTATGGATCACATGAAGATTAGGCACCCTAGATTATTTTCAGCTTCCGGTTAAAGCACCTGAACGTTAACCTAACCCAACCTATAACTTCCCCCAGGTAGTGTTAGGGTGTTTTATCATCTGGTGTAATGAGTTGGGGTACCTAATGTTCACATGATCAGAGAGAGAGAGAGAGAGAGAGAGAGAGAGAGATTTTCTATACGATTACTTTTTACAACAGGAAATACTTGGTTCACAGTACTACCTCCTCTTACAGCTCGACCCTCTACCTGGTCTTAATGATTCCCAGATGTATGAGGGAAAACCTGTGATATTTATGATCATCTAATAATTATGCTATCCTTCCACGGGTCACGGAGAATTCATTTTTGTTAGTAAATTTAAGAGTTTGTGCTGGTTCGGGTTTTTTTCTCCAATGGGCGCTTCCACTGCAATTACCATCTAATAATATTTAATAAACCCCTAGTCAAGTGAGAATTAATTTCCATCAGTTCCGACCGGTTACACCAAGCTGTGTTTACAAATAATACCAAATATAAACAGAAAGTTGTCGTAATATAAATTTGACATCGGAACTAAACACAAGTTGCCAGCTCATTTTTAAGATATCGTACTTAAGGGGTTAAGATATTGTACTCAACAGATTAAGATATCGTACTCAAGGGGGGGTCAAGCTATACTTACTCCCAACTATGTTTAAAGCTATCGGATGTAAAGCTACGTTCTCACTTGCCTTTACTCATATTAGTACCATCATTTATCGTACTCCTGTAGCTTAATAACTTCATACATAAATACAGGAATTGTAACACTTTATAATCCACGAATTTAGGAGACATTACATATAATCCACTTAGCTGTATCACATGTAACACAAATGCAGAAATTATCACACACTAATCCACCAGAGGCGTCATAACCTCTCACGACCCAATGTTAAAATAAAGTGAGGAGAGTTAGTGGGCAGTATTTATATGGTTGCTGTAATGAGATGGTCGTGGGTCTTGAAGGTCTCTCGTGTGTGTCGTAGCTTGATGGTCTTTTTCTCCTTGTATCTGTCCTCATTTATTCTGGTAAATGTATAGGTATGTTGAGAAGAGTCTGTGGGTGTTGTTAAAGATAGTCTAAGTGTCTGTGGTTGATGCTGTGGATGTGTTGATGGTGGTGATGGTAGGAGTTGGTTGTGAGAGGTTTAAGGGGGTGTACCTACATTGACCCAGTTGGCATGGGGAGGCCAACCATGTTCACCACCCTTACCACCACCCTTACCACCACCCCCCCACCTGTCTTCCTCATCCAGTATCTCTCCCTTCACCATGTAGGATCCCTCCATTTTTCTTGATAGTTTAGTGTAAGATCATTTTGAAGCCCAGTACAGTACTGTTCTCATTTTCACAGAGTGAGCTGGTAGACCATTCCATAAGTCTGCCACCCTCTGTGTAAAGAAATATTTCCTTATATTCATTCTATATGATAACTTGGAGAGCTTGAAGTTATGTCCACCTATGTTAGTGGTGCACGACATCACCAAAGAATGGCCCGTGGTTCACATTTTCCATCCTTTTTTAAGGTTTTGAATGTCTCGGTGTGATCTGCCCTATTTGTCTTGTCGTCAGATAAGACACAAGTGGTTAGTGTTTTGGCCATGTAGCAAAGCCCCTTGGGTCATAAAGTCACCCCATTTGCCACTCACTTAGCTCATTTGGTGTATTTGACGGTTGGTGTGGGACCTTGGTCAAGGCCTTGTAACAATAGTCCGAATTGTCCAAGTTTCTACATGTCTGGCCGTTTGGCGGATTCCTTGTGCTAAGTTTAGTTGTAGTGGAGGCGGTGGTGAGGAAATTGTTTGTATCAGCAGTTCACCACATCCTTACTGTGGTAGGAGGAAGCTTCATGTCTGAAAAACATCTTTTTTATTTTTATTTTTCCTACACTTTTGCTTCTATGCTGTTCTCTCTTTTTCATTATAATTTTTTTTTCATGTAATAAATCTAATCAACATTTTTAACCATCATCAATTTATTAGTGCCTAAAGCTTTAGGAGCTAATATATTTATGATGAAGGGTGAAAATGTGATTACTGTACACCATATTCGTTTTGTGCAAAAAATGTGAGACAGTAAATTTGATCATTGTACTCCTTGTGAGTGAGGGAACAAAAGAGGTTTTATTTGGTGGGGAAAATAAAAAATGGAAAGGAAATAAAATAATGCGAGAGAAATGAAGAAATCTATCTGAGTTGACATTAACTTTGCCTTTTCAATTATCTTTATCTTTGGTGTTCTTAGTGCCTCCTGGTAAACCTAGAAGGACTGTAATTTTCAAGTTCTGTACTGTACTCTACTGTACAGGTGTTGTTGTGGTTGGCTACTGTATACTGATACAGTAGTCCTTTGCAGGTAACACTCGAAGGTGTGGAGGATATCTATTTAAGAAACACTCTGTGTGTTTCCTCTTCATGGGGAGTTTATGGAAGGAAGGATACATCAAAACATGTACTGTACTGTAGTGTAGATGAGATCTGATGAGCTTTGAATAGTGAGTAGGAAGATGTCAAGAGATACACTGTACAAGTATGATAATGGTTTCTGTTATTGGAATATGTCTCACTTATTAGCATAATGGAAAGATCACATGGTAGTTGTAGCCAATTTGAGTGTAATAAGGCCACTGTGCCACTAACCTATGGTACTGTAGCTTCATCTTCACGTTTTGTGTCTTGGTTAAACCTAAATTCCCTTCAACAAGGGAGCCTTTCATCTTGACAAGGAGAAAGTTGTTAATGTATGTATTTCCTGGTCACTGACCTCATGTTCACTGTTTACATATGCAGGTACCTTTATGATTGGTTTATTATAAGAACACCCCTGAGAGCTTGTGGCACTGACTCTTGTTCTGTAACTAGATTTTGCCTTATTTTTAACAGTAACATTTATCATATAAATATTACTATTGATGAATAATTTCAATAGCTTGACAAACATGTTTAATTTAAAATATTTAACTTAAGTTATTATTTTGCATGTGAACTGTAAATGTGCTTCTTAATATTTTTTTTTAGCAAATAACAAATATTTGGTTGTAATACTGGACACAGTTATCTGTCTGCATTGACTATATACTTTTTTCTTTTTGGTGTTTGCTTTATTGTACAGTACAGTACTATCCAACAGAGGCTGATGTGAGAGTATAGTGGTGGCAGTGATTTATGGTGTTGATGGTGGAGATGTTGATGTTTATGGGGATTATGGTAATGGTGCAGATAGAGTGAAGGGTGTGAGGATGGTGCTGGTGAATGATACACTAGTAGTAAGGGTGATAATGGTGGTGGTGTTAGTGGAGAAAATGTTTATAGTACTGTAGTAGACAGACTTTGTAAAGCTTTTAAAGTGGCTTGAGGAAGGATATAAAGGTACATATCCTTTCCTATAAAAACTGAGGCAGAAACATCCCATTGAAAACTAGTAAGAGCAGTGAAGGTATTATTATTAAAGTGTACTGTAGATGTTAATGAAGTCAGTCAGTGATTCATGATGAGGTGTATTGATCTGCCTTAAGGGCCCTGAAGATATACTGGAGTTTGTAATAATTTGTGATTTTTGGTAAGAAAAGTTCCATTTTACTCACATGTGTAACTCCCAACCTCTTGGTAATGGGAACATAGAATACAGTATGAGTGTTGTGTGAAAATATGTGTCTATTTGTTCCATATGTATATAAAGGATGAATGAAGGCTTGCTACATGTACTATTAGTGTACAGTATCTTAAGAGTCGTGTGCTGGCAGTGAACACAGGATATGCAGTCACTTGTATCTTATGTTTATCTGATCTGTTTACACCATTTGACCTTCTACCTTGGGTCTTGGTTTAATGTTTCTCACAGCAGAGGATTATTGTATTTTGCCAAGTATTTCTTCTCTAAAAGTAGTCATGGAAGTGTCTGATGTACATGAGTAGTATTGTGTTAATTATTGATTTAGATATTTTAGTAGGGTTTTTTTCAATTGATGGTTTATTATAGTACTGTAAGACAAATATAATTTTTTTAGCACAGCACCTGGCCTTTTTTTGTCCCCCGTCTTCCCCTTCCCCCTGTCAAGTATTATGCGGACCCAAGTCACTTTCAGTATGACATGCCTTTAACCCCCCCTCACCTTACCATACCAGCCCATTACTACTCTTTATTTTATGTGGTCCATAACTTTCCTCGGCACACATTGATATGCCCGTTTACCTCAGGGGGCACATTAATCCATCCAATAACTTACCTTCTCTTCTCTAGCCACTACGTCCAACCATTTGTCCTCACACCATTTTTAGCCTTGATGTCCTTCCACCCAAACCTAGCCTGTGTGTTCTTTGATCGTTAAATGAATGTAAAAGTTGAGCATTTGCTACGATCACTTGATGAAGCTAGGAATAAACTCGGTAATGTTTGTATCTCCCAGGGGGGTCTCCAGCACCACGACGTACACCCCCCTAGATCCGCTTCTGGAAACTCTGCGTCTGCGGTTACTCAGAGTTATAATGAAGGTGTGTGAGTTGCCCACCACTATTTTCTCACGGTTGGCCCTGTTCTGAAGCTCTCCCATTGGGGTGTTTTTTTTTTTTTTTTACACATCCTAATTCAAGTGTTGTTGTCGAGTTTTCTAGTGGGTCCTCATTGGCTAGATTATATTGTTTGACATAAAGGAGAAAGAGACATTACAAAAAAAAAATAGGGTTTAGCGGGGAAATATTTGATAAGTTAACCCATATATGTTACCAGGTGTATGTACGTCTGGAAGTGTCACTCAATGCTGAAACTCATCTTCAGATCCATGTCAAGGCTTTAATGGTACCTACTGGAGAAGGATCCTAGACATCATACAGAGTTGTCATCTCCCCACCAAAATCTTACTCCTGGTTTTATGTATGGGTGTTATTCATCATTCATAAACATGTACAGTAATTAATTCCATCAGTGTAGTAATTAAGTACACTATCCGACAACCACTACTACTAAGACAACAATTACTTGGAGGGAAGCTTTCAGAATGAGGACATAGAGTACTGCTTGTCTGTCTTCTGCTTGTGCTGCATTGCTGTGACAACGTTTTCACATTCTTGTCGGTTTTATATGTTATGAGTTCATTGTTTAACAACTAATCCATTCATGCATTTTTGTCGTATAATATTCCTTTAAATTTTAAGGTGCATGATATCAATGTATTTTGACAACCTTTAGAGCTTAGCATTGGTATTACGTAATGCAGTACAGTACTCATGAGAATTATTTATATGTTATGAACACCTGCTTCTCTAGGATTAATTTTAATGTGTATGTACTGTGTGTATGTACAGTATGTATGTGTAAGAAGCAATAGTATTAGGAAGTATGATTGTGTACATCTATTATTTTTAACCTGCCAGATAATGTAGTATGGAAACCTTGTGTGGAAATGGAAATAATGGAAATATGGATGACAATGGCTTGAATGGGGGGAGTTAATCCTCTCTTTGTGTTGTAATGAGAGAGGAGAGAACATGTCCCATTCTGTTGGACAAAGTAATAAATGAAAAGTGTGGATCTGGGTGAGTGAGAAGTATTGATGTAGTTGTAGTAGATTAAAAGTTACTGTTTAATTATTGTAAAAAGAAATATAAGAAGGTTGGGGGAAGTTTTTTGATCTGGTGTGGGGGGGGGGTGTTGATGGTTCACTAGAGCACGTGTGTTTGGGTGGTGGGAATTTTAGGTGCATGCTGAGGTGTACAAGATGTTTTTAGAATTACCAGTAGTGTAATGCCTTGTGAATGATGTGAGAATAAGTTTAATACTATCCCCTGGCTTGTGCATTTTTAGGTAGTGATCTTTTAATTGTGTCTTTGACTTGGCTGGCTCACATGTGTGGATATACTACGTACTTTAAAATCTTAACCAACTTAGCAACAACTTATTCTTCCATAGCTTAAAGATCCCCCTCCCCCCCCCAAAAAAAAAAAATAAATAAAATGAATAAATAAATAAATACATAAATAACTAAAATTAGTTACCTTCAATTGCCCCCAAAGAAATGTTACAAATTTTATTGTGGGATTTTGAACTTGTACATTTTATTCTTGTATAATTTTACACTGTTGATGCTTTATCCAGTGTGTGATGATCTCCTGAGCCACAAGAAAATTAACCTTATAATTTAGTGTTAGGGTAAGGTCTAATGCTAGAGCTTAACTATGGAGGGAGATAAAGTATCCTTTGGTGGCTTCATCAGTTGGTTATGGAGGTGAGTTATTACTGTGTACTGTACTGTGTGTCTACAGGTTTGCTGTACAGTATTCCAATTACCTGTACATTATACTGTACAGTATATTGTATGTTTATTTTCTCAGTAAATTAGACTGCTGAAGTAATATTGGAGAGGGGTAAAATATTTGGGCCCGACCAGAGTACTGTAAAAAAAATTTAATTGTACTGTACTGTATAGGTAGAAATTGAGATAATGCCTGTCGCATCTTGTTCTTCTGGTACTGTACTGTACTGTACTGTAATGTACAATATTTGGGATTGCTGTTTTCTTTTTACATTACAACTGTACAGTAATAGGTAATTAAACTAAAATTATAGATTCATATACTGTACTGTACTCTACTAACACAACTGCTTTTAGTCTGAAATGATTGTAGAATGGTGATGATGATGATGGTGGTGCAGGCAAAACAATTAGCCAGGTGTTCATTGAATTTAGTTTGCACTACTCTTTGTGGTCAAGTGAAGTAAGATATTGATCAGATTTATTCCTTGGTTGGTCCAGTCTGTGTTGTACCTATACTGGAGTACAGTAGATGCTTGACCCAGACTGCAGTGTTATGTGAGGCTTATAGGTTTTGTCCTAACTGAATGAAGGATACAAGTGTTGTGTGTGAAATATCGATTGAGATGAAAAGATTTCTGGTTAGCATCAGAATAACTTTTAGATCTTTTGCTATAAGCAGAAGTGCACAGTATTTTTGACTGTAGATATACTCTTGGAATTATTTTATCAGATTAGTAAAGTTCATTGATTGAAGATATAACAGCCATCTGACTACTCATATCATCTTCATGTGATTGTTTATAATATGTCAGTGATATACAGGGTGTTCCGTAAATACCCTTCATAAATCAAGGGGTGTATTCCTGAGACATAAATAAAAATAGATGACAAAATGATCATATTGTCAATTCTCAACAGTTTTGGAGTTACAACTCATGACAGGTTTGGGAGTACAGTAATGTGATGAACCCTATATGGGGTGTAAATGAAGCATCCACTGTTTCTAGTGACGTTTATTAGCAGTAATAATGCCATATGATTTGTATTGGTTTTAACATTTAGAGCAAATGTTCAGAGTTCTGCCCCTCTTGCTCAAGTGACTGACTGTCGCGCACGTTCAAAGACCCCGGGGGGTGTTGCGAATGTTTGTCACACTGTCCTGTACACGGCGCCACATTTCTTTGCGGTTTGGGACCTCTGTAACATACACCTTGCTTTTTATGTGACCCCACACGTAGAAATCAAGGGGATTTATTAACATCCTATATAGGTTTCATCACATTCCTACCAAACCTGTCATGAGCTGTAACTCTAAAACTGTTGAGAATTGACAATATGATCAATTTGTCATTTATCTGTATTTAAGTCTCAGGAATACACCCCTTGATTTATGAAAGGTATTTACAGAACACCCTGTATACTTAATATTGTACCTTCGATGTCTTCTAAAACTCAATCTGTTTTCTGAAGTTTACTATATATTGAAAAAAAAAAGATGGTGTGTGTGAAGCTAGCTGATAAAGAATGTATTTTATGAGTGTCTTGATTTTAATATGATTAATTTTCTCCAGCAGGCTGAGAGTGTAGAAGACGGTGGTGGGGGAGATGGAGGAGGTGGAGATGGTGGTGGGGCGGACGGCACGAGCGTAGAGGAGAAACAAGAAGTCACAACCAACCTGCAGGTGAAGGTTGACGCTCAGGCCTCCCGCACCACCACCCTCAGTGACACCCCCACCGAGACTTCCACCAAGACTACCACCAGCAAGCTGACCAAAACCACTAAGGTCAAGACAATCAAGATCGTCAAGAAGAAAACGACGAGCTCCTTAGTGGCCAATGCCATCTCTGATCTCAGCAACAAGGCCGAAGAACCACGCATGTTAGTTGGAGACTCTCCCAAGAAAGTCTTCATAAAGAGGGGAAGTGATACTCCGCCAAAGAAAATCCCCGGAGCTCCAAAAAAGATAGTTAAGCCCGTTAAGAGTCAAGATTCAGTAGAGGAGCCAGATGAAGCTACCACGGCAGCACCAGCTACAAAAAAAACAGAAGCCATTGATCCTAAGGGCCCACCCAATGCTGAAAGTTCCAGTGAAACAAAAGATGTCAATAATGTTAAAGATTCTGTATTGGTTGAAAATTCTGTGAAAAACAAGGAGTCTGCAGAAGTGAAGGAACCAGTTGAAAGTACAAATTGTGCTGAAACTAAAGCATCTTGGAAGATTAAATCCTCCAATAAAGCTAAAAACTCAACTGAAATTAAGGTCTCCATTGAAAGTAATGACACAGTCAACACAAAGGAGGCAGCCCAGTCCCAAGAATCAGTTGAGACTGAAGCAGTCAAACCAGAAGAACCTGCTGAAGTAAATGAATCTGTGTCAACTAAAGTCTCAGTTAAACCTAGTGATTCAGTCAGGCCTAAAGACTCTACTGTAACTAATGGTCCAGTCACACCTAAAGATCAGGTTGAAAAGGATGCTTCAGTCAAATCTAAAGATCCGCCAAAAATTAAATTTTCAGTTAAATCTAAAGACCCAGTTCCAGTGGATGAATCAGTCAGATCTAAAGATTCAGTAAAAACAAAATTTTCAGTTAGATCCAAAGATTCCATCAAAACTGACTCACTCAAATCTAAGGATTCAGTTGAAACAGAAGATTCAGTCAAATCTAAAGATTTGGTAAAAACAAAGGTTTCAGTCAGACCTAAAGACTCGGTTAAAACCAATGAATCAGTCAAATCTGAAGACTCGGTTAAAATTGATGAATCAGTCAGACCTAAAGACTCTTTTAAAACTGATGAATCAGTCAGACCTAAAGACTCATTTAAAACTGATGAATCAGTCAAATCTAAAGACTCGGTTAAAATTGATGAATCAGTCAGACCTAAAGACTCTGTTAAAACTGATGAATCAGTCAAACCTGCTAATGAAAGTGATTCAGTCAAGCCTGAAGACTCCCCTGAAACAAGTGACTCAACAAAAGCAGAAGACTCTGTCCGAGCCAAGGGATCGATCACAACAAAAGATTCCACCAAAAGTAATGATGCCATACAAATGTCATCATCAAATGAGTCTGTAAGTTCAACAAAGGCCAAATCAACGAAACCCAAAAAATCTACAAAGGTTGTAAGCTCAGCAAAAACCACGGACTCTTCAAATACTGAAGAGTCTTCAAAAGAGACAGCTTCCTCAGAAACCAGCGAGTGTTCAAAGACTGTAGAAAGTGAAAAGGTTGATGATTTGTCTGTCACAAGTGATGTTGCTGATGATGTAGACTCTGACAAAGCAATCGAAAATAGTGATTCTGTAGATAAAGATATAGTGAATGATATCTCTAGTTCAGGTGAAGAAACAAGCTTGGCCACCGCAAGTAACGAAAAAGTCAAATGTCCCGATGCTGATTCTCTGTTAGACTCAGAACTGGATAATGTGAGTGTGTTTGTAATTGTCCGTGACATGAGTGGCCTCACTGCCACTGTAAATAAGGTGACAATAGTTACCCCAGCAACATCTACATGCGGTGAATTGATGCAGGAGGTGGGCCGCCGTTTCAAGTATGAACACGACTCATTCTCTTTGGTACTGCAGTGTTCCGATGGTGATCAGGTAAGGGTAAACATGATTAGTTAATTTAGTATAAAGTATCCTGGGTTTTATAGCATGCACAGTGTAACCGCCTTAGTTAAGGACGGTCGGGTGACAGGCAAGTCAAACGGAATGATTGAAACCCGCCTTTTGACACTCGGTATTTATTGATATAGTCAAAAACCTGCAGAGAACAAGGCGTTCATTAGTATTACATGGTGATCCATCTGATACATAATTTGTTAGTCTCACACAATTTTATCTTGACTACATAAGGTCATTAAACAGTGACATAATACAAAGTACATCACATTATTACGAGCATAATTAGTCCACAATATTTCAGTACTGAGGGGTACGTCATCACGTAGACTGTACTTACAAGTGCGGGTCGATGTAAATCAGTATGGTGTTCCAAGAGACAACAGAACTGTTTAAATTGTCTTAGCACAAAACTCCAGGACAGGATTGTGAGTTGGTGTGTTCACTACACTTGGTGGGTGGGATGATACTGTGTGCCAGAGGTGTTCCGAGCCCCTATCCATGGTCATAATAACAAAACTCTTGTTCTATGGCTGAGACGTTTACAAACATCTGGCAAGGTTGCACGATCACATGGGAGTCACAACACCTCTACAGTCTACAAGGAAGGTCGCGGAGTACTTGGTCGTAAGCTGAGAGATTTATGGGTTTGTTTGGTTAAGGTGATGCTTGTAGACGGCATATCAGTTGAGGTGCTGGGAAGCACTCAGTGCTGAGTGGAGGTGCTGAAGGTAGCAAAAGCCAGCAGCGATAACACATAGTTTGTCTGTTCTTGAAAATTGATATAGGAAACTAGCAGTGAGAGACAATACTATGTACAAAGTATATAGTATTGGAGGTAAATCTGCTGTGGTAGAATAGATCTTTCCAGGACTTATCATACAGTTTTCTTATGATACAGATAATATAACTACAGTATTTGGTACAGTACTAGGTAGTGAATACAAATCATGTGCTTGTCTTTGTAAATATTAAGATATATTGTCCACAGCTGCCATTCTCCAAACTGGTCCTTTTGAAATGTGTTTCCTTCTGGTGAGGAAAAGCATCAGGCTTCCTGTCTTACTTAATTCCATTCTTGCCTTAGAACAGCCATGTACGATCAATATTGACTCACTTGCTTACAGGCAATGTATCAGCAGGAGATGGCAAGTTCTGCCTTGTCAGAACAAAGCCTTGGACATTAAACAAACTCCAAAAGCCTTAAGAATGAGGAGCTTAAGTTTAGAACTGGACCTTGGAATATGAAAATTAGAAAGTATGAAGATTTGGGAAGGGAGATAGAAACTGTGTACTGCAGTGGGACAATATTATTAGGAGTATGTGCAGTGAAATACATGTGCAAATACCATGATTGGAGAAGAACATCAATTTTAATCAGGTGGTGAAAATCACAAGAGATGTGTAGGTATTCTTGTACAGCATTAATTGGGCTCATGTGTAAAGAGATATTACAAGGATGAGCTTTAGGAAAGTTTATGGAGATTTAAAGGAGAGAGAGTAAGTTGTGAAGTTCAATGAAGATTTTTAATAGTAATCAGTGATTTTAATGGAAAGATATAGAGAGAGAAAAACAACAGAAAGTTATATTAATATAGCAGTGGAAGTGAAGTTTATAAAGAACCCTTAAAGAAATTAGTCCATTGGTTATGTTCAGACCTATTTAAGAATGTTATTATGTATACTGTTTGCATGTGTAAATAAACTCACATTTAAGAACTTAACAATAATTAGCTATACTGTAGAAGGAATTTGAATAACAGTATAAACAGTAATTTTTGTACGTAACTCAAATTACCAACTTGTTAATGATAATATTATGACATGCAGACTGTGTCACACCTCAGCTTTAAGAAGAAGGAAGTGATATTATCTTTTAAAACTGAAAGTTCTCCTAATTTACAGGTAGAAGTGGACAAGATGGAGGCAGAACGTACTTTGGCCGATGCCAGATTTCAAGTGGAGGGCACCCCACGCAACAACCTCATACTGTGTGACCTTGGTGGCCATCCCCCTCGACGGACAGATGAGGATGACCTTAGCCTTGGTGCCTCGGCATCTCCCACGGCCAACAGTACTGACAGAAAATGGTTTGACCGAAGTAACAATTATGACAACTCGACAGAATATTCCTATCCTTCTGCATTAATTAAGCATGAAACAGGTAAAAACTATTTCCTCAGCCTCATATTTACACATTTTCAGGTCTTTTATTTCTTACTGGTATATATGTGCTGTTTTGTGTTAATAGTAAAGTGCCAGACACACATCCTCATACATCAGTCAGATCATCTTGTGTATCTATGGTTAATATACCCATTGTGTCGGTTCAGACCACAATCTGCAGCCAAAGATTTCAAAAATACTAAAAACTACAAAATCTACATCGCTTAGGCCCAAGGGTTATTATGTTCCACTATTTTCTGACTTGCATACACAAGAGTAAATGAGAATTCCCAGGATCTTGAAATGAATTTCTTACTCAGGAATATACTTTACAGCACATTTTATATTCTGTTGCTCTCAGAGGTTTTTTATCCTCTTGATCTTATTGCTTTTTTCTTAACTTTTATTGTTTTTCTCATATTATTTTATTTGTTTTCATATTCTTTCTCCTAATCTTGTATAGAAATACTATGATTTTCATAAAATTTTCGTTTTTTTTTTTTTTGGAGCACCAGGACCCAGTAGTCAGACCATTTGGGTGTAAACTCTATGGATGTTGTGAGCCACATTTCACTAGTCTATAAACGTCTCAACAATTTGTGCTGAACATGATTGATATTAAGAGATATGTAGAAGAGCTCGGCCTTTGTGTTCCTTAATGTACTGGAAGCAAAGTCAGTTGGGTTATAGATTTAATTATATCTGCACCACAATTCAGCTGGACTTCAAAGCCAAGACATGTGAGTTAGCCCTCATGAATGACCTCTCAGAGTTGGTACGGTGTTATTTGTTTTAGTGGGCACTGAGCCAGTCACTTGTCATATATGGCTCCCTGACACATGGGTTTACCCACCCTTAAAGACTTTCAGAGATGTAGATGATGATGGCTCTACAAACTTTATAGATACGTACACATTAACCCCTTCACTATGGTGAGGCTACTTTTAATATTTTATTTGGCTAACGACAGATGATTTTATTCAGCAGAGGAGACCCTGTACAGGAATAGTTAATGTAAAATAGAGTGTTGTATGGTATATATGCTTTGATTTTACTTCTGTACGGTACTTCAGTGATTAAGAATAGTTATTAAAAATGTCTGAATTTTTATATGGGGATGAGGTTGGTTAACTGCACTTTACTGTACTATACATAATAGCATATAATCCAAGAACTGCCTCTTTTATTATCTAATCTAAGCCAGGTCTCATGGGGTTTGATAGCAAGATAATAAAGCTGATTTGGTACATGTATTTTTAATAGTACTACCTTGTATTGTCTGTGTATACTTCAGGTTATGTGGGACTGGTGAACCAGGCGATGACGTGTTACTTGAACAGCCTCCTGCAGACACTCTACATGACGCCAGAGTTCCGCAATGCTCTCTACCAGTGGGAGTTTAAAGGCTCTGAGGAGGAAGCATCCAAAAATATACCATGTCAGATACAAAGACTCTTCCTTCTCCTACAGGTAAGATTGTGTTGGTTCACAGTCACTATCAAAGAAATCTTACAGGAATGAAGGTATAGTGACTATAGGAGGTTCTCTGTTAACAGCCCAGAGTGGAATCACAGTTCTGTGGAATTTTCAGTTCCTCATAGACTGTCCTTTGTCCAGTTTAACCACACACACACACCCCATTTTTCACGTTTGGCACTTGACATTTCCTTTCAGCACTGTTAAATTTTTGGTAGCCTTTTCCTATTATGCTAGTAGATGACCAAGATATAAAGTAAGCAAAATATTAGAAGGCATAGCATTTTTTGCCTTTGACACACATATTTATAATTAACATATCCACCCAGACAACTAACAAGAGTGCTGTAGAGACAACCAACCTCACCAAGAGTTTTGGATGGGACAGCAGTGAAGCGTGGCAGCAACACGACATTCAAGAGCTGTGTAGAGTGATGTTTGACGCCCTTGAACAGTGCTTCAAAAACACCCATCAGTCCGATCTCATCAATAATCTTTATGAAGGTTAACATTTTATCTTGTTACTTTATGACCTAATATCATCCTTAAGTAATTCACAAGTTATTACATTACATTCATCATCTGAGAGTTTGACAAATAGCAGTGTTTCATGAAGCTGAATAGATCTAGTGATTATCTTTTCATATAATTATTATAAAATTGATTAGAGTATTCTGCCAGGTATTGCTTACTACCACTAAACACTTCTAAGGGAAGCAAATTTTATATATGAAACATTGGTTACAAAGAGATGCTGAAGAACCTCAAGAATAAAAGGCTTTTTGAAGTTGTTATTTTGTACCTCTGTATGTGATTTCATGAGAAATTATATTTACTGTATATAAGTTTATCAGTTTAGCCAGGCATGGGAAGAAATTAGTTGGATTATTACTGGTTGCATGATGCACCACACGTTGTGTTAAATGAATATTAACTCTGAACTATAAACAGTAAATTTCTTGCCTGTGTTGGTTATAGGATTTTAAATTACAGGATTTTGTAACATTCTTGATTGTTAGAGGTTAATTGATATGAGAATATTAAGGACTTTAGGAGTGGATGATTACAAGACATGATTATTACATTTCTAGGAAAGATGAAGGACTATGTGAAGTGCCTTCAGTGTTGTACCGAGGGAGCAAGAGAAGATACCTATTTAGATATTCCTCTTCCTATTAGACCATTTGGCTCCAGCACAGCCTACAAGAGTGTGGTAAGTTATTCACGACATATTACAGTGTTTTACCAGCACGTAAAAAGTTAATTACACATCTGTAAATGTGACAAAGTGGAGTGGTTGTCCCTATCTAGAAGGTTAAAAGAAGTTAGTGATCTCCTGAGTGATAACATATTTTGCATTTCTCTGCAGGAAGAAGCTCTGAAGGCATTTGTGGAGCCTGAGCTGCTCACTGGGAACAACAAATATAAATGCTCAAAGTGTGATTCTCTGTGTGACGCTCATAAAGGTCTCAAGTTTACCCGTTTCCCGTACCTGCTTACCATACACCTCATGCGGTTTGACTTTGACTACCAGACACTACACAGAATAAAACTCAATGACAAGTAAGTCTTTCCTTTTGGTGTACATTGTGAAATATATTACTCATCAATTACTGTACTGTATTTTGGTCTACAAGTATCATTTCTTGTATACTGTATATCTTTTAAATATCATATTCCTGCAGAAAAAGTTGTCGTTATTATCATCATAGCCAGTGTCAGTTTATTCATGTTATACAGAACTGCATACATATGATCTTGCTTTATGACCCCCTAGTTACCTCACCCATAGCTTTCTAGTTTTTATCTTTTGTGTTTAATAGATTAACATTTGTAGTTATTAATACACAGATCATTTCTCTTTTCATTAGAGTCACATTCCCAAACATCTTGGACTTAAATTGCTTCGTTGAGAATCCCAGTAAAGAGGATGGAGCTGCATCTGCTGCTGCTGCTGTTACCCCAGACAAACCCTCAACAGATAAGGTTGACGATGCTTCCACCACAGACTCTGGTTCGGCTCTTGACGTAGAAGACAGTTCTGTTGAAAATACTTCAAATTCCCAGCCAGAATCTGACAATCAGGTACAGTAATGCAATTTAACATTAGTTTTCTGTATGACATTTAAGCGTAGGTCATTGACTTGGAACTACGTACAATATTTTAATGCTGATTATTATTTGTATGAGGAATATTGTTGTTTAATTAAATCTGAAAGGTTTTATTATGACATTTATTGATTACTCCACTTTCAAAATAATAATATATAATACAGTATTAGAGGAAATATAAACTTATACAGATTATTAATGAGAGTTTGATGTGTGTTGAACCCCAGGATGAAGATGAGGGCATAGATGTAAGTAGTATGTACAATGAGAAAAACAAGACCTGGCTAACAAATGGCCCTTACGTCTATGAGCTCTTCTCTATCATGATCCATTCGGGCAGTGCCTCGGGTGGCCATTATTACGCTTACATAAAGGACTTTGCGACAGGGGAGTGGTTCTGCTTCAATGACCAGAGTGTAACCAAGGTAAGGTGAAGAAACATTACAAGTTTGGGGAAAATAGTCAACATTGTACCTCAAGTGTTGCTTTAGGGCATTGTACAGTAGTTTGTGAAGGAAATCATAATAAACATGGTTAAAGTTGTGTATAAACTGTCATTCCTGTATACCTTTTGTGAAGTCATGCCATGAAATACCTCACTCAAGGAACAAAGTGCAACAGGGTATTATCTTAATTCTTGTGAAATATAAAGGTTTACATCACAAGGAACAAAAGCAAACATAATTTATCATAGGGATCATTCAGTACTTGGTATCTAGAAACAAAAAGGTTGATAGGAAAGGAAGGATGGGCACAACTATACAGACCACAAGATAGAAGATGTGGATATTCATTTTAATAATTTTCTTGATTTTTTTCTTCAGATAACATATGATGACATCAGGAAGACATATGGTGGCAACACGTCAAGAAGCGGCTACTACAGCTGGAGCTCAAGTGCTAATGCTTACATGCTCATGTACAGACAGATTACTAAAGACAGAAATGTTGATGCCTTTACCAGGGAGCATCTCCCACAACATATCAAGGTGAGTTAATCATTGTTGTTCTCATATCTTCCCCCAGCAGCCCACCATCCACTCTAACCATACAGTGTTCAACTATTTTTTTTTTTTTTTCTGAAGATGTTTATAAATTTCAATGTCCTATCGACATGATGTGTAACCTGCTCAGGTTTCAGTGAGCCATAAGTACCTACAGCAGTACTGTATCATAGAAGGTTACATACAGATTTTAGTGCAACCGTAAAGCTGGCTATAATTTTGTTCTGGTACTTTTGCCCAAGATGCAGTGGTAATTTCTTTTAAGTAAGTCTTCAAGGCCTTTTATATTTTCTTCTTAAGTTATTAACATATAAATATTATAGTTGTGATGATTTTCTATATTCTAGAGGGTTAATAAGAATGGCAGTTACCTTTTTTTAAGAATAATAAATATGTAGGTAAACACAGAGATACCAGTACCTCTATAGTGCTCCTGAATCTTCCATTAATACAAATAAGTTCTCTTGCTAATCTCCACTGATGTTAAAAGGAAAGTATATTTACCTGATGACTCTTGAGATGGATAATAAGTAAATAAAGTTTACTGTAGCATTAACAACCAATCTGGTGCACCAGTACCACAGTTCATTTAGAAGGATGAGTAGTGCCCAAGTATATTCCTGTCTCTGTATATATCAGATACATAATGCTTTTTAGTTGATGTCCTTGTGTAAATTTGGTGTATGGTTTGTGCCACAGGACTTAGTACAAAGGATGACAGAGGAGGAAGCAGCAGAAAGAGAACAGAGGGAGCTCGAACGGTGTACGTGTCGCATCAAACTCTTCTGCCAGACTCCAGGCCAGAGTCAGATGGTGGAGAAGAAACTCAGAGTTCACAAGGACTCAACACTCAGGGAAACCACCAAATTGGCCCACAAGGTAAATTGAAGAAGCCATTAATGATATGCTTAGTATTATGAATTTTGATAAACTCAGTGAAAGTGGATGTATAATGGTGTGGAATTATTGTCCAGGTGTTTGTAAGCCTTTCTTTTTGCTGAACAAACTTTTGAATGGATACAGTTAGTTTGACAAAAGTAATGAAAATACAGTAAGTAGAGAAGGGAGACAGGGAGAAATAAATGCTAATATGAATGAATACAGAGTGAAGGAAGTGAGAGGTGGATATGTCAGTACAGTACAGACGCTCCCTTGGTTACGGATGGGTTCTGTTCCTGGAGGTTATCCGTAATCTGAATTGTCCGTAAGCCAGATGTGACCCATCCAAAGGTCATCATTGAACATGTATAGTACATATAGTTTATATACAATTGCTATACAGATTATGAGACCATGTATCCATCATGCTTGGGGCAGGGGGTTGGCAGATAGGGCCTTTTTCTGGAATTTAGAGCGCCAGGCCTAAAATTACAAATTGTACAGTAACCACACTGTAACAAACCGTGAAGACTGTTCAGATCACTAGATTCATCCCTGAAAGTATTTTTAACCACACCATAACATTAAAACTTAAAATTGTTGGCATATAAACATCAATAACAAAAGCATATAAATAGCATTAATGAAACCATAAAGAGGGCAAAAATTATAACAATAGTGTTCAAACTGCATCACAGTTGCCCATGGTGCTTGCCTAACAACACAGTAACGTCCCTAGTACTAGTACTCCTCGCCGCAGACCCTCCGACCTGCACACACACACACTCACTAGCCATACAGCTTATGATGATTATTTTACTGTATTTGTTTTGCACTCTCTGTATGTAGGATTGAGTATGTACAGTATGTAACTAATAAAAAAAATGAAGACAATTACCCAAAATTATAGGTGAAAAACAACCATAACATAAGATGGAGCTCACAGGTGGGGTATGGTTGGAAATGTCCCCACTCAGCCCAGGAATTATTTGGCGCTCATTTTAAATACAAGTAGGACGTATGGGAGAGTATCTGTAAAGTCAGAAATTCGTAACCCGGGGAGTGTCTGCATATTGAACAGTGAAGAATGACCTGAATCACAGAGTAGAGGAGGGAAAGAAAGTAACAAGTCCTTTGTGGAATATATATAGAGAGTGAGAGAGAGCTGTATTAATTGAGGCAAAGAAAGGACACCATTACTAAACTGATGTGAAGGACAGATTTGGAATGAGGAAGTGACACAAATGACATGCTTAAAAACAAAATGTGGAGTGAATAAGATTTAGAGAATAAGAAACAGATAAGCAGGACATGTGGAAGTGAAGGAAGTGTTGGATGGAGAGTAGACCTGAGTTTACACAGTGGTATGAACATACTGAGGGAATGGGAAGTGAAAGATTGATGCCTGTATGTGTTAAAATAAATGTATAGATTGACTGTACTTTGTTCCTTCAACAGGAGTTAGGACTAGAAAATGTTGTTCCTCTGGAGAGATGCCGCCTTGTTAAGTATGAGGAATTCCATGACAGTTTAGAATGTTCCTTTGAGGGTCAAGAGGATGAGCTGATATCAGAAATTCTTGGCGGTGTGCGCAGTTCTTACAAATTTGATCTTCTGATGGAAATTCGAGATGAAGACAAAACATTTGAAGTATATAAACCTGGAGGTGAGTGATTTTTATACTGTTTTCTAAAACATTCTCATGCAGTAATGAGCAGGAAAATAATGTAAATGTCAAACTAGTTTCTTCCTCACTATGAGAAATATTCTTTGGTGCAACAATTGTTTTCTCACTGTTGAGAAGACTGTCACTCCTAAAGAAGACTGACTCCTACCTATGCTGCATTCAGTGGGTCACAAAAATAATTAAATAAACATCACAAAATAGCACCAAGATTTTGTGAATGTGGGGAGAGTAGTTGGATAATGTGACCCCAGTGACCCTGAGGTTTGACTCTATAAGCAAGCACTCGACCTAGACCACAAAATAATATGTGGCATGTTTGGGTAATGATTATCACACACACACACAATAGGTATCGTGTAGACATCAACATCATAATATAAATTTTATGGCCCTTGTCCATGCTTGTTGAAATGTGGGAAGATATTTCCATAGCCATTATTTGGGCATGACTGAGTTTATCAGTCAAGAAAATAATGGGCCACACTACTGTATGGTAAAAATGTGGGGGAGACATTGATATGAAACTCAAGTCTGGCGGCTGGCATGATAATTTAAGAGATTTTCTGCTGGCCCTGTACCCTTACAACTTCATCATCTTCTTCAGTGAATGGGGACACCAGAGCCATACCCAGCAAAGTGTTAATGATATTCTTATTACAACACTGATCAATTAAAACCTTTTCAAATTAAACCAGTTCCATTTGAATGTATTTTCATTAATTCTTTCCCTACCAATTCATGGCAGGTACAACCATAAAGGCCCATGTGGTGAACTTAACAACAGAGGAAGTAGAGGGACCATACAACCTGAGAGGGAGCCTCAACATGACAGTCCGGGAACTGAAGGAACTACTCGGGCGATCCCTGAACCTAAACCCAGACACCATGAGAGTTGTGTTGGAGCGCTACTACAACGATCTGAGACCGCTCACCACAGATACCAAGACTCTCAAGATGGAGGGTTTCTATAGATCAAACAAGGTACATAATGACCTTAGCATGGAATACTCTACTGTCTCTTACTCCTCTTCCATTGCTCAGTCCTTTTCATGTTTTCACGACACTTAAAAAATATATGTGTGCCAGGGAAAGTTAAATCTTTGAACATTTGCTTTGGCAATAGTAGACACCCCTCGAGTCTTGCCAGCTTAGCTATACATTACAGTAGTTTTATCTGTGTATGAGTATTGTTGTTATTATTATTTTGTCATGTAATGGCTGTGCATCAAGTGGTGATCTTTTAAAAGCTGTATGGTAGCTGTTATAATTTTAGGCATACTTGATACATTGGCATAAATATCAAACATCCCAAAGTTATAAAATGTAATGTTACAAAAACAAAATTAACTGTCCATGAATTGAACATTGCTAAGAATTTGAACATCATATACGACCTCCTGCAGGTATATATTGAAGCATCTGGCACTGAGCATAACGAATTTTTCACTGGATCAAGTATGTACAGCATCCTAGACCGCTACGAGAACACCATCACACTTTACTGCCCTCTTCCAGACACAAGCAAAGGTAACCTATACATTTTTATTCTGTTGTTAACTGTGCTCTTCAGCTCTGTTGGTGTTTAAGTATGAACACTATTTAATAAATTATTTATTGTCAGACACATATATTTGGGGACTGCCATTTTTGTTTTTGCAATGTCATACATGATTGTTTATAGATGTTGCTTATAAACTCAAACTTTGTCACAAAAATTTCCTCTTAATATTTGGCAGAGGCCTTAGAAGAACTACAGATTCCGCCCTACAAAGAGGAAGAGGTAGTTTCACCAGCAGGTGAAGGCAGCAGCAGTGGTAGTTGTAATGGCATTACGTCCATGACTTCTGCTGCCTCACCAGCAGACAGTGCTGCCAGTCCTGCCAGCTGCTCCAGCAAAGACAGTGGGGTTAGTGCCTGTACTTCCATCATGTGCCCTCCAGGAACAGTGTTCTATAACCATAACCCATAAGATTTGTTATTCAAACCATGACTCAGTTTGACTTAGCCTGTGTTGGAGGAAGAGTGTCAAGTATATATTGAAAAAATGCATTTAAACCTGGAGAGCTATATAACTGTATAGATGTACGGTAATCCCTGGTTTACACGGATTGTGTGCAGTGCGTCACATTCTTTTGATTCAAAATTTTAAATGCACAACCTCATGTCTTTACTTGTATAGTGGGAGTTGTGGTACACTATAATGTAATTTATAGAAATATGGTGCAGTACGTATAGTAGATTATAGTACTACTTACAAGAGAAAAAAATCATCTCCTTTCAAAGGAGGTGAAAATACAGTTATAAAATTGATTGAGAACTTTTTCTTTTCTGTTTTTTAAACATAAAACTAGCTGTGTTAAATCAGCAGTGTACCCCAGCGTTACCAAGTGACCTGTGTTTACAGTAATGTATTTAGCTCAACTACTGAGACAGTGGCTTCAAGTGAGGGCAAGAAACCTTCCCTGTCAATTGCATTGACTACTGAAATCAAAAGGAGGTGATCTACCTACACTATCAATGAAAAAGTGAAAGTTCTAGGAGTAATTAGATTTGAGAACTAGTGTAGTGTGGGTCAGGCTGCCTGCAAGTATCCAGTTTATTATTGATGTCATTTAATGTACAGCACAGCACAGCATTGTACAGGTATATGGTTAAATAACAAACTTGAATCATTGGAAATTTTTAAAGATCATTGATTGCTGTACAGCACCATTATTACATGATGTTGATATATTTTAAGGAATTGAAATACAGTAAATTTTATTTAAGAGGTGGTTCAATCTAATTAAGCAACACAAAATCTTTATCCTTTGCTTGAATTAAGTCTAACAGTACAAAATTAATACATCTTTCACTCTGTTTGAACTCTTCATATCCATCACTGGACACTAAGTTGAATTGTCAGGTGAGACTAGCCTCTAATTTCACCCAGTCTCTCATTCTCATATACTGTACCTCATATTCCTCTTGAAGTATCTGTGGCGCTGTCACCCTTTTACAAACTTATGCTGCCGTTCCATCATATTTTTTCTCCTCTTAAACCTACATTATTCATCTTAATAGATGTACTCTCTTAGCCATTCTCATTTTCATCTTTTGAAATACAGATTAGCAGCAAAGCTCCGACTGACTCCTCCAGTAGTGAAACTGGAAGTAGCAGCAATAGCTCAATTGTCAGTCCATCCGGCCCATGTACTTCATCACTATCAACCTCATCAACTATACCTGCAAGCAGTCCAGGATCATCTTCCATGCAGGGAAGTGTTGGTGGAATGCCTGGAGCCACGGCCACCACTCCTACGGCCTCCCCCACCACGACCAGCACCGGTAATGGTAGTGATGGCGAGGACGAGGGGATTGCTGATGCCGACAGTGGTGCCAGTTCATCCAATGTCAACAGTGACCAGAGTGCCAGTGAAGATTCATCACTCACCAGTGATAGTGACAGGTAAATTGATTTTCAAAATATATACAGTACTCAAAAACATCAGAGTAGGTACTGGTTCAGGTAGAAGTACAGTATATTAGAAACAAGAGAAGGCTGCGCTTAAGAGCAATTTGTTGGGTAAATAGGATGCAGAGAATAAGATATGTGAAATTAAGCTGTGAAAGTGAAAGATGTGTTGAGCAGAGGAGGAGGACATCCAGGAAGCAGCAGTGTGTGGGGATGAGAAGAGAGGATTTGAATATGAATGTCTTTGGTATATTCATTCTACAGTTTCCATACACTGTCCAAAAAGATGCAGACTTTTATTGTCATTTGAGGGGAAGGGCACATCTTTCTATAATGTTGGTACAGATACTGACAAAGAATTGTTTATTAATTATCTATACTGTAATGGGTAGTGACGAGTGACTTAGTATCATATTGATGTTCTCTGCTTGACTGATAAAGACAGTGAAAGTTTGCAAAATGGTCACTTTGATATCATCTCATTTGAAGCACTCAGATGGTGTTATAAATTGTGAAAACTTCAGATAATATTTGTCAGTTTCAACCACGAACATCTTGCTTCACACGTCGTCTTATTACAAAACAAAGGGGAAGAGAATTGTGCAGTGGCATGTGGTGTGGTATTCATAACAGTGGAAACCCTGAGTAACAATCCTATAAACTATGCAATTCATCAGCATCCATGTACAATACACCTGATACAGCATCATACTAACTCAGGCAGTCCTTTTACCCTAGATTCATGGAATGTTTACAGATTTTATCATAGTAAATAAATACATAGGTCATGAAACTTCTTACTAGCTGTTAAACCCGTCTCATTCTTCTTACTAATCTTGACATCATGATCAGTCCCGAGTATTTGAATTCTAATTTCAGAACTTTAGTGGGTGACCCGCCAGAGGATAAATTGTCTGATGCAAGTAATTCACCAGACTATAGAAATGTGTCATCTCCAGAGGACAATGGCAGAGAGACAAAGGTAAGTCTCGTAAATATTTTGCTAGTGCATTCATATTCAAGCTACATCTATTGAATTCACCATTTAACTCTCTTGATAGTTTATATTTTTCTATAATTGATATAAATATGCAGTCTGTATGACAATAGTTGTAGGGAGGTGTAAAGTATTCTTTTTTTTTAGAAATTCTTGCTGGATAGTTTGTTGCCTTCTCTTAACCTCACTAACATTTTGATTTGTTTTTCTGAATTTTGTAAGTTTTTTGAAAGATGAAAATAGTTAATGAATGGAAGAGATTATGAAGATCAATTTGTATCTCGAGAATGAAAGCGACGTATGTTTTGACGCGGCAGAATATGTGTGAGCCTTTTATAAAACATGGAATCAGTTCAGTAGTTTAGATTTGGTCCATATAAACCTTGTGCATCTCTGAGAAGATGAGAAAGACTCGGTATTGATTCATCAGCCAGTGACTCTGAAGGCTGTGTTGGAACTATAGTGTAATGAGGGATGGTTAAGTTTAAAACAAGGTTAAATTCAGTTGTTCTGGGTTAGTGTTGAATATATATTGATGTTATATTGACATACTGTAATTTGGAAGAGTCAACTGTAAAGAAGGTTAGGTAGTATATCTTCATTAGGATTTGACATTAATAGAATTGATGAAATAGTTTTAAATAAGATGAAGGAATTGGAGCATATGGATGGAAAGATAAATGAATAATGAAGAAATGAAAGTAATAGAAATTATAAAAATTGGTTGGAGTAAGTAAATGTGTGTGTGTGTTTGTTTGAAATTGTATGAACCATAAATAATTGAGGCAGAGATATTAATCCACTGTGCGGTGTGAAGGTAAGGGTGCTGCTACCAAAGACTTCCTAGAGAGTATATACCGTATACTTCAGTTAAGCATGCAAAGTTTGGATGACATTTAGTTAAGATTTTGATGGTTTGTAGTTACTGCTATTATGGAAATGACCAATTCACTTTTGGTGTTTGTTTTATTACTAATTTAAACTTCTTGGAAACGCAAGATTACTTTATTCTCACAAGACGTACACTTGATAATATTTGAATTTTTATTTGTATGTTTTTGTATATACATTTACCTCGCTACCTAATGATTTGTTTATTTATTTTTTATTGATTTAATAAAGAAAAAATATTCTACTTCCTGTTTTCCTTAAATATTACTGATATGTGTTATGATTAATTAATATATGCACATTAATGATGATGTATCTGTCCTTTTTGCATGTTTATACTATTCATACGAGTGTCAATATCTTCACAAGTCCTTCAGGTGATCCTTGCACTCCTCTGACATTATAATGTACTAATAAATCATGAACCCTAATAGTGTGCACTGGTTGATGAATTCAATATCATTTACTTTTGTCTTTCATAACATCCAGCCCAAGTGGTATCTGACAAACTTCAGGGAGTCGAAACACTTATGTAAAAGTCAGTTATATCTTTTAGTTTATTTCAAATGTACTTGAGTTTCATTCTCCCCAGCTGAGGAAGATATTATACGAGACTCTTGGGTAATTAGAATGATAATTTCTTACACTTTAACACACCTCATTTACCAACTGTTAAGTCTCGGTAAATCGTACGTTATAAGTACCGAGTTGTCTGTGGGCTAAACTGAAGCATCAAGGCAAGAGACATCATGCAGTTTTCTAAAGATTGTGTGATTTAAGTACAGTATCATGTGTTAGGTGCAAGGATCCCCACCAGTCAGCATCTCTGTACATCGTCCAGCATTGTCGGTGAGTTTGTGTGTTACAGTGTTTCTTCCCTCTTTCAGGGAGATGAATCGGGTTGGGGTTTACCTATTTTCCAGGACAACGAGGTAGTCTGGGGAGAGGACGAGAGGGAAACGGAGGTCAAGCGGTATTTCAGAGCAGAATATTTCACAGAAGAGGAGACCAGTCAGAAAAGTAAGCTTTTGGGTTAACATTTGGGTGGGAAGTACAGTACAAGGACAAGTATAATTGGTCTTAACCCATAATATATGCATACTGTACTTCATCTAACTCTGGTGTTTCATCTATTGTGAAACCCTATTCAAAGTATTTCCTATTTCATATTCCTAATAACCATAACTCACCTGACACCTGTCTTATTGTTGTTCCGTTATTATGTTGCTGATGAATTAGGGATGATCAGTCTTGCATTACACTGTATTTGGTTACAACTGTCGTCTTCCTGCAAGTAACCACTTATGGTGTATCGAGGGACCATGAGGTGGACCTAAGCAATATTCCTGCTGCAGTCAGTGTGGTTGGTGTCTATGTTTGTGCTTAAAGGCAAAACACAACATTGTGCTCTTCTTAGTGCATATACAGGATTATAATCCCTGACATTTTGCCTTTAAAACATGCAGCAAGTGTCAGCGCAGTGCCCAGCTTCATGAAACCAAGAAAACAGTTAGTTTGGGTACAAAATTGTAAGTCGTAAGAATCTAACTCTTCTTTTTATTTTATTTCTTTGGGGGAAAAATGAACCGCTTATCATTGTTTTGTTTAAAGCAGCAAACTCTAGGATTGCATCTATAACAATAAGCAAGGACACCTGTAATTGTAATCAACTTTTCCTATCCAAATTATATTTTGCACAGCTCTGCAGGTCTAATGTAAAAGCCTTGCACACTGTTGAAGAGTAACACTTAATAAAAAATATTAAATGAAAGAAAATTGTAAAATAATGCTTGTGAGTTCTCCATTGATTAGATCTGTATAGTAAATATAAAATTTCCGAATATTTTACCTTTAAAATACACTTTCCTTCATCTATCCACTGTACATAGTGTGTAAACATATGACTGTGTGCTCATCAGTCTGTTAATACTTTCTTTATACACAATGACTTGTTCACACATCCTTCCTTCAACACACTACTCTGCTCTTAGGAACACTGCGAAGCTTATTGGTTTTAGCGTCAAAAGGTCAATGGAGAGGATGTGCAGATATAGGTGATGGTGGTGTGTTCTTGCTTAGGTAAATATATAGATGATTACTAATTGGATTTGTATTGATTTTAGTCATATTGTAACTATAACTTAGACTCCAAACCCTTACTAAATGTGTTGCTGAATGTAGATGTTCTGTCTAAGAGTTGTAAGTAGAAACACAGTAATAGACTTCATGTATTGTGAGGTAATTAGAAGTTATTTATGTGTTCATGCAAAGGTTGAAATGGAAAAAGAACAAAATACCTGTCATAATTTTTAATGTTATGTAGCAGGTAGAGGGGTTATTGATATGACTTGCAAGAGACATGCATTAATAACTGTGATTTTTAAATACTCATAATAACCCATGGATCACTTTTTCAGTGTTGAGGGTCTACGTTGATAAAAGAATAACAATCGGTCAGCTCAAGACAGAGATGCAGCAGTGGGTAGGGGTGTCTCATGATCACTTCAAACTCTTCAAAATATACTCCAACAGGTAGGTGTATACTCTCTTGGTTGTATGCTTACACTGAAAGCTACTTGTAAGCCTATTACAGTTTAATTTAGTGATGTTTACAGTGACAGAGAGAGAGAGAGATTCAGTTTTTTGTCTGCAAATACGAATACTGTAAATGTACTCTCTCTCCAAAAAGTGTCTTAAAACGATTTCGTGTGAGACAATATGACACAAATGGACGAAGAATTTTGACAACCCTACTGAGACACCAGGAGTCGCAGTGTTCGTTTTGGAATTCATTGGACCGTTCCTTGAAGATACTTTTTGGAGCGAGTGTACAGTAACTTATTTTCCCTTTATTTGTAGTCATTCATTGATTGTTACTGTTGCAAAAGATGTGATCTTCTATATTACTGCCTTTCCCCAAGGAACCTCAAATTTAGTTTACTCTTATTTCATAAATTCACTAACATTATATTTTTAACAATGCCATCCTTTACAGCCAAGAATTTGAATGTACGAGAATGACAGAAACATTAGCATCATACGGAGACAACACAAGATTAAGTGTCCGGCTAGGAAGAGCGTTGCTACCCGGAGAACAGAGAGGAAAGGTTTACCTGCTGGAGCCAGACAACATTGATGATGTAGGTATTTGGTTGAGTTTCATCACGATAATATAGCTTCCCCCACTGGTTGTCTTGAGCTGATGGTTTAGTCTTTTATGTTTGAGGAGCCCTTTACAAAAATGGTGGTGATGAGTAAAATACATATCATTTGTTGTTTCAGAATATTTTGTCTATCTTTATATGAAGAGAAATATATCAGGGAAGATTTAGTGTTGGAGGAAAAGAAATAAATAAATTGAAAAGAGAAACTGCCTTTAAAAGTTATTAAAGCATAATTTGATTATGAAACCTCTTTAGGGATGCTATTAAAGTGATGTAGTATTTCTCACCAGTCCTTCATCACACAGTACATAATGTAAGAAATACAAATAAAGCTTCTCCTCACCAAAGATACATTCATTGATGTTATGCTCTACTGTTTTTCCAGCCTGCACGATTCCTCATTGACTGGATTGTTTGCAAGGGTGACACAGTTGCCAGCGCAAAGAAGTCCATCATAAAGGAAGTAAATGCTCGATGTAATATGAGCCTCGTCACAGAGAATGTGCGATTAAGAAAGAAGAGTTGGAAGAACCCTCAGACAATATACCTCGACAATCAGAAGTTTGACGATGATATATGTCTCTATTCCAACTGGGAGCTCTTCCTCCAGGTTAGTATAAGTGGTGGCTTGAAATGAGAGTAAAAATAAACACTCCTTTCACTATCCTTCACCCACTCACTTACTGCTATGACAGCTTAACAAATCACCCAACACTACATTGTTTCCTGTCAGGGATTGTGATTATTTTATAACAGGGTAAAGATAAAGGGACTTAGGGAGAACAATATACTGGATAATGGGTAATGAGTTAATTGATTAGATAGGGAGAATAATTCAGTTTATAGGGAGGAATTGTATAGATGACTTGAAAAATAGTAGATGTTACTGTTGTGGAAAAAGTGTGTGTTTGAAGATACTGGTGAGTGTGAGTTAGTGTTTTGAAATTTAGGAACAATACATCAGGATTGTCTTTTTGTTTTTAGGGACAGACGACTAGTGAGTGAAAGTAAAGAGTTTTTGTATGTGGATAATGGCTGAATCATGATAGCAGAGAAGGGACTCTGTCATAGTATTAACCTGGTAAAAATGTAAATTATATTGGTTGGGTGAGGGAAAGTCTGCAGTGAGTAATTTTAAGTAAGAATTAATGTACATCCTGTATACAGTGTATGTATTCAAAAGAGATAGGTATCTTTAGTGTAATATTTGCTTGAATGATAAAACCTGCAAATTGAGACAGCATTTCCCTGATGCAGTTGATGAAAGGAAATAAGATAAAAAGAGATGTACTGAGTCACATTGATTGTTTCCGATACTTGGTGTGGAGGTTTACATATATGAGTATTTCAGGTAATGTTTTGTTGAGTGGAGACATATTGTGTAGAAAGTCGGAGATTATGTTCGTGTTATATAATGACTCAGTCTTCTGATGTTTATCCACTTGTTGAAGTACATGTAGAGACTATAAATCTATTTATTTATTTAACTTTGTTCTTACCATTGTGATTGTCAACAGATTATAGAGGGGCCAGAGAAAAGAACAAGCAGCACTGAGGAGTTAGCAATCTTTGTGAAAAGATGGAAGCCATCGTCTTACACCACTGATCCACTCACAGAGATCATCATATCCAAACCAACTGTTGAAGCCCTTAAGGAAAAGGTGTGACTTAAAGTATTATGTTAAATGAGCAAACATCCTTGACCTCATTTCCTACATTTTGTGGGATACAGCCCAGAAGTGTTAGCTTAAACCAGGGCGCTGACATAGTGAGTGGCCAGCTCAGCTCAGCTCGCCCCACAAACTCCATCCCTGTCTGGCGGTGGGATTGCACCATTGTGTCTTAGATCATGAATCCAAAGAACTAACAAATGAGCTCTGCCAGCTTACCTCCTGTGGTCATAACCGGTTGCCTTAAATTCTGTACACTGTTTTGTGACCCATATACTTTATATATAAATGGTACACTTATTTCAGAAACTAGCATATTTTCCAGCATATAAGACTCGCTTTTTCCCCCGAAAAATGTATCGCAAATTACCCTGCGTCTAATGCGCCCTTATTACGGATGGGAGGCCGAGCGCCGTAGGCGGAGGTGCCTAGCTAGGGAGTTTGGGATGAGCTGTAGTCCACTAAGCACAAAAATTGTGTTACTTATAATACTACTAATAATAAAATACTGAAAAACAAGCCAAATTATCACAATCTATTATCACAAACTTATGGCAAATTTGCCGGAAGACGTAAATAATGGCTAACATTCGCTTAACGGCAGAGGGAAGCTCACAACATCTCACTGTACCTCCTTCCCCAGCATACGTAACCCACACCAAATACATGACTTACATTATTTAACGACTGTGTTACCTTTAAGAAACATTTTTTTATTGTCTAAATGAAAATTGCCCCTAGAAAGATTAAAGAAATGTTAACAGAAAGTTCAGCCGCCAGTCAGCCATTTGCAATGAGTCGATGATGCTAAAACAATAGCGATGGTGCTACACCCTGGTGGCAGATCGTGGCAACACAAAACATCACGGCCCAAAATTTGAGTTTCACATCCTGTCAGTAATCCTCTTGACCAAAATATAAACAAGCCACACAGCTGCTCTGATCAGAGGTAGACTTGGGTTAGTATAATGTTACTACAGTATATATGATTTCCTACTTAATTCCAGTATATATTGTATTTTCCCCTACAAAACCACTTTAAAATCACATTCAATAAATGTATCTTGAATTGTACTAAAAAAAAAAATCCACAAAATATCCTTGTAAAATAGGGGTGCATCTTATGCGTCGGCAAATACGGTAACTTATATACAGATAGTGTATCATTTATTTGTGTCTCCAAACTTTGGAAATCCTGGGAGTAAACATGTTTGTCCATTAATGTAATTACTGTAATGCCCTTTAGAATAGTATAAATTTAACAGATAATTTTATGGTTAAATATCAAACCTTTATCAAGAAATGATTTCTTGTGCCTCTAATTGTTTTTACCATGACACTACACTACATTCATTTGTTTATAATTGCAGCTCACGGAAATATCAGGAATAGAAGCTGAAAACATCGATTTTGCTAAAGGTAAAGGGACATTCCCATGTGACATGTCTGTCATGGACTTAAACAATGACCTTGATTGGACTCCACGCACTGGCCAGTTGGATCAGCGACCATTATACATATTAGATGATGGTGCTATGATGTATTTTAGGTAAGATTTTCGTTTTTGTTAACTTTAATAAGAATAGATTCTTTTATTGCTTCCTTTAGTTATGTTATCATTTTTCATGGCCATTCAGTTTGGGGAACATAGAAGTGCAACCTAAGTGACATCCTTGATAACTCATCATTGTATCACAGCTGGATGATCGTCATACTTGATTCCTAGTGACAGCAAAGTAGTAGTAGTAGTGTGTATGTATGTGTGTGTGGGGCAGGTGTATGCATGTTTATTTTTTGTACATAATTGTATTTACAGTACTTTAAACAAATGGCACTGAATCATGTTAATGTAGCACAAGCAAGTGTCAAAGGAGTTCACTATTCAATATTTTCTATCACTTGTCCAGAGTTATAATCCCTTGGACTGTGCTGTGGCGGTGGTCTTGGCTACACTTGTTGTCTTTGGTTCTTGTATATTAGTCATCCACATTGAAAATTAAATTTATGTATAAATAAATGGATAATTTTTAATCCTCACTTCACATGGTACAGGTACAGGTGTAGGCTAAAATTAAACTTATGAGTTGTTCATGTTATTGAAGGCTAAGTTTTATGTAACTTTATGATAAGAATATGAGGAATAACTGTTATTATATGAAAAGACTGGAATTATTTATATAGATTCATGGCTGGATGGACCAATTATTTTACAAGACTTAACGTGTAAGATATAGCATTAATGTTGTTAAACTGTAGGATCTTTTCAGTCACTAGGAATTTATTTGTGGCTGAATTTATCAACCCCAAAATTTTACTCACTTTTCTTACATTGGCCATTTTCCTCTCTTCATATTTTAGGGATAAGACAGAGAAGCTCAAAGATCTTACGGAGGATGAACGTCGTGAGCTTGTAAACACCGAGAACCGTCGCCTGAACCGTGACCTGCAGTACTCCTGCCCAAGTTCCTCGACTTCAGCCTACAGTACCCTGAGATCCAAAGAAAAAGGCCTCAAGATTTACCTGAACCATGATGACTAAATATTTTCTGAAATACATAGACACTGACAAAATCAAGGGAAATTTTTTTGTGATACTTATGGTGAAAAATTGAACTTTCACTCTCCAAAATCCTTTCATAATGATTATATATATATATATATATATATATATATATATATATATATATATATATATATATATATATATATATATATATATATATATATATATATATATATATATATATATATATATATATATAAAACCTCTCATGGTCATTGCCACTTTATACCAGTGCTTCAAAAAATCACAAGGATTTATAACTTAACACTAGAGTTTACATGTTTTGTCATGTTTAACTAATGTACAGTATTAAGTGCCCCAGGATGAGTTCAGATGTGACAGAGAAGGCATGACTTCTAACCCATATTAATTGACACTATGTGTCTTAAGAATTTGAGCTCAAGAAACTCTTGAATTGAGTTGTATTACTTTATTTAATTAGGAAGAATTAATGATCATAATAAAATCACATGAGTTACTTTTAATTTAACAGTTCATAATGCAATGGAAGACACAAAATGTGTCTACCATGCATAATAAACCCTTCATTGTTGATGGTGATTCACCACTTATATCAGGTAAACCACTTTCATAATGCCAGAGAAACTTTGACAGGTACATTAAAAATGAAAACCATATAAATAAATAGATTTTATCAGTTATTTCATGATCATAATTTACTTAAATGTAAAGTAACAGCTTCAGTATCAAAACATATCCAAACAAGATAGATTTTTCAATACATTTAGAACTCCTTCAAGCCTTTTCTCATTGAACTAGGTTTGTCCATTACAAAACACACACATATTCAGACCCAGCTGTAGCATTGCTTAAAACTTGCCAAAATCATAATATGTTGCCATTGCTTTCACTTTAGCACCATTACAAAAATTAACATGAAAATGTGCAGTGATTTAAGGTACTTGTACTAAGTATGATATCAAGGGGGTAAATAACAATAATAGTTTATTGCAATTTACATCCATAGAAGGAATGAGCGAGAAGAGTTAAATAAGGATGATACAAAGGATACTACTGTACTGTAATAATTACATGGATAATAAAAGCAAAAGGAAAACAAAACAGGAATAGGAATATAATACAATATTATTTATTGTAACAGGAATTTGTTAGACTTACAAGTGTGGCACACATCAATAGACAGGACTAAATACTGTAGTGGATATCCCTTATCCATGGAGATACAGGATCACAAAGTATATTGTTACATAGTGTATTGGCTACAGTCATAGTAATAAATTGTTGTGGATAACTTACCCGGTGCTCTATAAACAAGCTATAAGCTATTGTTAAGGTATTCAGTACATGTATATGATGTGATAGCAATGTGATTATACCCAACATAATTTTGTAAACAGACTGGGAGGTTAAAAACACTAAGGATTTGTAGCCTTGTTTATAACATAAAAAATACTTTTCCAATTTTCATTTGAGGAGTAAAAGTTTTGGTCTTAGAAAAAACATCCCCTTTAAGATAATCTTGTAAAGGTCTAAATAGTTCTTTTGAAAATTTAGTGATATACTGTAATAGGAAGTGCATGAAATATAAATTGCTGGTGAAGAGAACCTGTAAAGATATGTTACATTTACTGGTCAATCAGCACTTATCAGACTGGTTGTTAAAACTCCATCCTTACATCCAGTATTAACTATTAAAACAAGGATGGAAGATTACAAAGGTTTCTCAATATCTTATTTGTCATATGCAATAATTCCATTCATTTAGAATATGAAAACATTGATATTATTTGCACTCCTTTACAGTTTTAAACTTTGAACTGTTGAAATTATTGAATTCATAACTTTATAATCAAAGAAGGAAAGATTATTCACCTTGTGATTAAAAATAATTACGTACAAAGTAAATTTAAATATCTGAACTGTCTATTTACTAACAAATGTACTATTAATATAGACTGAAAAATACTACAAGACAACAGTTGTCATAGAAGTTAGTGATACAGTACTGTAAAAATGCATTATCCTTAATATGAACTGAAGGAAAGTTTGCCTTATTTAAGGTCAAATTCAAGGCCGGTTTTGCATTGTTTCATATTGTCATTTAAGCTCATCACCTCATTGGTGACATGTAAATAGTTGCATGTATTTTGGCATCGTCTTGTGGTTATATGTGCATGTCCCTTGTTTGAATGAGAAAAACAGCTGGAACTGTATTGGTGTTGTGTTGGAACTGTGGGGGTAATGTCGATTACTTGGGGCAGCATTGATGACCGTCGGCCCACCTTGTACATACACCCAGAGTGTGATAGACCTGTCGTCTTATGGAGCAGCAGGCACCTTGTACAGTAAAGGATTTTTTTTTCTGTAAATAGTTGCCAAAGATATAAATCCCATTTTTCAAGACCAAATTGAGTTGGTGTTTTTCACCTTTATGGAAGTACAGTATAATGTGTAAGGGGTCATTCTTAGATGACCCCGCCCGATTGAGCCAATGCCTTGTACCATACTCGTGTTTTCTCATGTTAGTTTGTATATGACCCCCCAATGGTTTCTCCTATTTTAATTAAAGGGGAGATCAACAGGAAGTATTTTTTTTTCTATTACCTACTGAAGATGCCAAGACTACTCTGTTGTGCATCCTTTTATTAATAACTTCATATAATAGTCATGTCTTCAGGAACCCTAGTCTATGTTCACGTATTTGTTGCAAGTTGTCATTTTGTCTTGTATATTTATGTGCATATGTTAACATTTATTTATTATTTCAAATGTTTATCAGTTGGAGAGATGCTCTAAGTGAAGCTTCCTTTAGTTATACAGAATAATTAAAAAGAACTTGATTGAAGAAGTATTTTTATTTGTGTACAGAATAATCCTTAAGATGTGCTCAGTTTGAACAGATAATGACTACAAGTTTATTCATTGTCATATTTGTTTTGTTTATTGACAGTATAAATAATAATGTACAACTAAGTATCTATTTACCCTTTTTATCTAAAGTATTACCAAAAAAAATGTTAATTTTTTTTTACAATTCAGCCAAACTGTGGAAACAAGTTCTCATTTATATATATGTATGCAGTACTGTATATTTTTTGTTTAATAGTTTAGTTATTTAACATGTGCATTTCTGAACTGATCCCATTTCTTTTTCTGTGGTGGTTGGAGCTTAGTGTGGTATATCTCTATTACTGTTCTTAAATCTGGCTCTCTCCTTTGTATTTCCTTTGGTCTGACTTTGCAATAAATATACTTTTATCACATAAACATTGGGTAAGGGTTCCCTAGTCCACTCCCACTTGCACAAAAACTGGAATGCAAGGCGCATGAAACATACTTTGATGTTGGCCACCGTCCCTACAGCTTACTTCAACCGATGTTGGCCGCCATTTAAGGGAAGAGTTAAAGATATAATTCTAGATCGTCATGAACATTTCTGCAAAGCTTGTCACAGCCTCTTGCAGTTGATTTTTGGCCAATATGTCCTTTGAACTGGTCATAAACACTCCCTGTAAAGTGAAACTTCTCCACAATATGTTTGACAATTTTGTTTTGAGGAATTCTTGAATTTGGAAATTTCTTTTCATATTATCTATTAATGTCAACCCTTTATTTTGTGACAAAATTAGTGTAAAATAAATGGCCACTGCTGTAAAAAAAAAATTTCATTGTCAGCAATACAATAGATAAAACTTACGACCATTGTGAAATAAAACCCGAAACAAAGAAAAATCAGTACATTAGTTACAATGTGCCTCATTCCAAAAGGGGCACATCATTGTGGCACACCATGAAAATTTGGTTATCATTATATGTTTCCAGTACTATATCTTTCTTAATATCTGCAGTGTTTTCCACAACAGCTGTATTCATTGAGACTACAGTACACAAAATGCATTTTTTACCAGTACCGGTATATGTTCCTTCACTATTTTCTTTCCTATCCATCACTGGGATCTTGTGTTAATTATCTATTAATCATATACTCTGTAAATAAATCTTATAAGCCTTTTTTTATTGTGATAATATTGGGTGTTACTTAGAAACAACATAAAGGGCATCACCTTGCTAGAATAATGTAGTTATTCAAATAGGCAGAATCACTTCGTATACCTACAGCATTTTCACCTTATTTTCTATCTTATTTTGGCAAGTGATTCACTGATTTAAAAGGTAAAACTTCATTCATGCGTACGTATATAAAAAAGTACTGGGAATAAGTGAGTTGAAATAAATTACTACATGACAAGAAATTAAGTGTTAGTTAGAAACACATTTTGATTTCAAGCACCTGGTTTACTCCATAGAAGTTATTTAATGTCCATGTACTTGCTCTTCAAAAAACATCTTTTGTTTGACATTGTACTCTTGAAACAACACAGAAAAAGTCACTATGTATTGTATTTGTTCTTTTTCTGTACCTCTTGCGATTGTGAACCATTTGAATATGGCATTTTAGGTATTCTTGAGTACTGCAACATACCATTGATGATGTTATACAGATGACCAAGTTTTAACTGTTCTCCTTTGTATTCAACAGAAAATAAACCTACATTGCTAAATTGTTCAAATACAACATGTGTTCAGGGAGGAGTATTAAGTATATATCTAAACATGTTGTTTTGTATAACCTGCATCCAACCATTCAGTTTCATTGTAAGGTACTGTATACTATATCATGATAAACAAGCCCAATAACCACACTACTATAACATGAGCAAGCTTAATACTGTAACCACTATATTATACTGTGAAGAACAAGCATAATCACCACAGTACTATGCTGTGATGAGCAAGTATAATAACACTGATTCAGTGGTGAGACAAGAAATTTCTTTGGTTTTCAAGTCAGAATTCCTTGTGTTCCTGTAGAGGCATTTGGGTTTATTAGCACTTTTACAGAGTATCGTATTCTTGAGGCTATCACCTGATAAATTATGGTCTCAGGTTAGGCTTTGCATGTTAATTCCATTCAATGTAATTTCCACCACCAGATACCTTGAAGGAATCCATTGCCTGTTACTGTCGTTTACAGGCAAACAGGGTGGATTCAGTTTTACCCAAGTGTAATGATGACCTATCAGAAACAAGAGGCCCAAGTGTTGAACTTTGCAAAACTCCTCCACATTATATGCATTTAGTTTCAGATAATGTAAAATCAATATTTATGACTTGTGTCCCATCAGTTAGATCTGATTTAAATCAAAGTACAGTACAGTACAGAATTGTCATTGAAAACAATATGTATTAGTTTTGAAAACAATATATTATGGTTTATAGTCGTCTGTTTTTTTTGTAGATCTAACATAACTACTGTACTGTATAGTGTATACCAGTATAATTAATTACCTTTATCTCATACAAGCTTGATATGGTTATGGAGATGCATTAAACACGTGTCAGTGGGATACTGTAAGATAATTTCAATCCCAATTGAAACTCAACACATTGTGGTCAAAAATATATTCATCAACCTTGCTGATTATACACAATTCTTTCAAAAACCACAAATATACTGTACAATGATACAAAGAACTGACACAGGCCTGTAGTTACCAGCATCAATCTAATTTCCTTTTAATACAAAGGTAAACTAGCCATTTTCAGATCATCAGATGAGCAAGTGGAATGGTATTTCTTTTCTTGTACTGTCTAAACCCGTACATTGTAGCAGCAGTCGCTGGAATGTTTTGTCTCCAAAATGGTACCCGATGGAGATGGTGGATAAATGTCCATTATCTGCAAAAAAAGAAAAACAAAGTTACCCAAATTCTCGCTTTTTCATTTAATTTGTGATTTTCTTAGGTAAGGGAAGTTGTCTTCAATATTATTAACCCTATAGCTACAAAAAGTCAACAGACTGCAAAGTTGCCTAGTAGAAAGCCAAGGAATAATTTCCAATTGCTGACATGACTAAGGTAATAACTACTACACTACTAAACTCTCCTGCAGGTGAACCATAGTTGTGCGGTGTAACAACTCAACATTGTTTATAGTTGATCTTCACTTTTTCATATTTACGTATTATTTCAACATATCTCCAAAAATAAAGTGTTCAGAGCTATCACCTGGGAATACCAACTGCATTTATTTATAATATTTAAATTAATTGGAATATATTGTAAACGTAGCAACAAGACATTAGGTTAAGGTAAGATATCAAGACGACTACATGACCCGTATTCACGCACGAGCTTGGGCTACTTGGACCAGGAGTTGGAGGTGAGTCTTTGAGGTTATTAAATAGTGTTAAATAATTCGTATATCTCTTAGTACCTTAACTACCTCAGGTTCATATTTCAACAGATTGTATTGCATTGCTTGTATGACCCATTGTGATATATGGCAAAACGATTAAGAGCACAGTATACTTGTTAGTAGAATCACATGGTTATATTTGCACTTTTCTAGTAACCAAGTAACTTAATATGATTTTTATATGAGTGAAATTTGAGACCCTCCTCTCACCTTTTTGTAGAATTATAAGGTGCTTTCCATAGAGTAACTTGTGTTATTGCCCTAGTCTAAAATAGCATCTCGTGATAAGGAGCAACTTTAAAACATATTTGGTAATTATTCATGACTAACCTGCCGCCGAAATTGATAGAAAATGATTTTAAAAACACCGAATTTTCACTGTTCTTTTTATAGTGGCCACTGTTGTAGTTTGTGCAAATGTGTTAAAACAATGGTTATTTCTAAAATAAATGTAACATAACCTTTATGGTTATGACAAACAGACCTAACCAATCTCACTAAACAAACCTACCCCCGATATATTAAGCAGAAAGAACTTACGATGATATGGTGTAATTTGAGGCTTTATCTGGACGTGAGATCGTGCGGCTGCATCGGTACTTGTGCAGCCCGGGCAGTGGAGTGAGTTATTGTGTTGGCGGGAAACGTTGAGCCATGGCGTTGAGGAAGTGATGAACAAATTTCTTTCCGGTCTGAAAGCACAGGAATTACCCTAGTGTGGACAGTCTATTGAAAGGAACAATGCTGTAGTCTTTGAACAATTGAAGGGTCTCGTCTTTGCCTCTAAATTCGTAAATTACGTCCATATAAGACTGGTGACAACCTTCACACGTCATGCTGAAAATGAAACTGCCACAAGCCCGAGGAAAAGTACCGCAGCAGAGCTTGGCCTCATTACCGCCGGGAAGACAAATTAGGGCACGCCTATTTTTGGAAGATAAAAGTTTTCTTACCTAAGAAACATACATAAAATGCAGGAACAATGTACTTTGCCCCATTTCTCTTTATGATTTAGATTTTACATTACCGGTAACCATGTGGAAGAGCTTACCTCCGTCTGCCACGTATTCTTTACCATTGCTACAGTCCATAATTTATTGTTCATAAAATAAAAGAAATAAAAATAATCCACCAGATCTAACCTAACCAAAAATATTAGTTACTTATTTTATTCATCTAAAATAGAATAAAAATCTTTTCTGCGAAAAGAGCCATTCCTACAAACTAAACATGGCCCTCATGGCTAGGTCATGTTTGGCCGTCTTCATCTACTCATTTGAAATGTCAAAACTGATGTCTCACAAAACACATTCCTCCTGCATTATTTTTTTTTATACAGGTATGTTTCTCAAGGCAAGAAAGCTAAATAGTTTTGCAAGCCACATTTATGCTGTTCAGTGCTCTTGATACAAGGATTTTGTTTTGCATGCTGTCAGACAATTTTATTTGGCTTAGAGAAAACATCCAACACTGAGAGTTGAATACAGTAGTGGCCATCAGAATGGAGCATTAAGTCAGTTATTCTACGAACTGGACCTATCTTAACCTAATACTTTAAGTTTGGTAGGTTAGGTTGGTTTTGGTGAGTTTGTTCCAGTGTTCGAAGTGGAAAACCAGAAGTGGGGGTTTGCTCACATAAAATGAAGGATCATGCGCAAGTGAGAGTACTGTATGCTTTCCCCTACAGTACCCTCCACTTTGACCACTGATTTACAGTTTTTTTTTTATCAGGGTCTTAGGATGTTGGAACAAATCACTACCAATATTCACAAAAATTGTTGGTTTAAGTGTGTCATGTTCATACTCTTAGTTATGGTTAACTTTCTTTGAAATTTTCATCAAAGGGAGCAAGGAAAAAACATGTTGGCATTTACTTGATGAATACCCGGTAGCAAGTAAATTATGGCAAAATTCATCATTGGTCCAGTATACTGTACTGTAAATCTCATTTTATGATGAATGAAACTGAGTAATGTATACAGTAATTAGTGGTTTGTTCTTGCCAATGTCATACATAGCTTAGTACAGTACAGTACTGTAGTAATTTTAATTTGTCAAAGGTTACTTGTTGCCTTGTAAGTAAATACAGTTGAAAAGATGCGACTTCGCTGAGAAGCTGGGTTGTCTTATACGTATACAAATTGTGATTCTGGGAATGAATTAATCGTCAATCAGATTTAAGGGCAATTTTGTCTTGTCCTTCTGGATCTAAGATTGGCATTTCAGCAAAGTTATGCCAAAGATTTTTGTCTTGTGTATTCTGGGTTTAACCGAGCTGAATGTTAACACAGATTCTAACGAAAAAAGAAGGTTTCACTAACTTAGTATTGTACAGTATAAGAGTATTCATGTGTTTTGTACCAAATGGTGCAGATTGTGTATGATGTAGCATAATACCTGATGACTTATCCATTTTTTTGTCACTGAATAAGTTAATTTCTTCTTTACAGATTCCATATTGTGTGTGTAATGACAGACTGCCAAGGAATTTGAGGTTCTTCATAATCAAAATTCCATTCAAAGATGTTCTTAACCAATATTCTATTAAAGAAGGTTAAATCCAAGTAAGATACAACATTACAAACCTGTAATTTGCTGAAATATTGATTTACTGTACTGTATGCTGAAGTGTATAGCTGTAACATGTAGATCTTGGAAAAGCATCTATTTAGTAACCTTGCTTGAGTTACAGTACTGGGAATTGTCCTACTTCAGTTTTTTTCTTAGTTCTGTATGAATTATAAGCATGTGCCCATTGATTAATTTCGAATATTTATTTATTATTGTTATTTTACTTCAGCAATGGATGGCCATTCTTCTCAAATATGAATAAATTTTATATAAAGAAGTCAGAAGAGTTGATGTTATGTCAAATGTCTCGGCTTTGAACTTGATCATAAACAAACGTGCCATCATAGCATTTAACTTTATAGATGCCTGTTCTTATTGTTTTTATAAAGTTTCTCACTGAGAGTTCCACCTCTTGAATTCTTGCACCTTACTCTAGCTTATATTCATAATCAAATCCTCCTACACTTAACGTCTATATCTCGTGTCTTGATTCATCTTTAGTGCTGACCATCAAAACTGTAAACATTATTAATGCTCGCTTCATCACTATTGTTTCACTGTTCCTCGTAATGTCTTAAATACTGTAGTGTTTTGAAACTTTACCCACCTATAACAGTGCCAGGTAATACAGATAGAACATGGTTAAATTAATAGTTATTAACATTGGTTTGGTCACTCCTGCAAAAATGTTGAATTTCATTTCAATTAAATCTGTTTAGGAAAACAAGTAACTTCTGGTTGATTCCAATAACTTGAACCAAAAGAATCTAATTGACCTGAATCAGATTACTTTATAAATTTTCTTTTTTCCTTACAGAAATATCATGGTCATGGTGGAGAGTGTCGTGAGTGGATACACGTTCAATGTTATCAGACCACGACTTGCAGAGAAGTTGGAGATTATTGCTTATGATAAATACAGTATGTTTCCTATAGTCTTTTGTGGTATTTGTATTGTACAGGTAGTTTGTTTATGACATATTCAGCCTTTGTAATTACTGTACTGGGTAATGTACTTGTGCACTAGGGTTCTCAGCTTATTTCAGAGTGCTGGGAGGTCCTGTAGGTTGTTTATTTCTGCCATGTTTTTATTGTTGAATTGTATAAATAACACAAGTATACTAAGTAAATTATTATTTTTATTAACATTTGAATACTGTACACTAATAAAACACTGCTTACTAATTTTTTTTTTTTTTTTTTTTTTTTTAATGTGATGTACATGAACAGTACTGTACTACTGTGAACTATATCACAGAGGCTGTGGTAAGAAAATCCTGCTCGATCTGAGAATGGTAAATCAAGTGATATGGCCTGACAGACTTACGAGGTCATGGTCAACAACTTTGTGTAGAGCATATTCCTTAGACCATCAGTCAGTATACAGCTTCATTGCATGTCACCATATGTTGGGGCAGGGCAGTATCAAACAAACTACTGTACTCTGTGCCAGACTAATTGTTAAAACTCCTCAACAGATACCGGAAAAAATAAGTTCTTATGTGGAGTACAGTATTTGGTGTTCAGAGTTTTTATTTTATAGTACTCTGTATTTTATAGTACATAGATATAAATTTATGGGGGTATACAGTATTAGAAAAACTTACGAATTAAAAAACTTAGCCTGTGAGAGAATGGTCATATGTTAGTATGATCATACATATGCTTTATGTATGAGAGACTTTCATTAAAAAACAATGTACCATATAGTAAAGATCTGTCCTTATGGGGCAGTATAAATTGATTGCATTTATATGCTATAAATGCTGATTTTTTCTCTCTTTTTTCCAGTCCGTCAAGAGTGTGTGTTTAAAGAGAAGAAGAAAATTCGGAGTATGTAATAGTGTTAGCTTCTGAATTTTATGTGTATATAAATTATTTGTGTACAGTATTAATGAGAGAAACTGCTGATTTTGAAAAAGTGAGTACCGTACTTTACAGCATTTTTTACAAAATCAGTTGCACATAGTATTTGAATAAAAGTTATAGAAAATATAGGCACAGTATTTTTATTTGTTCTATAGCAGTATATTAACAAACTGTATATCTTACAAACAATAGACACTAACCAGAAATTATTATGAGTTACTTAACAAGACAATGAGTAATGATGAAACCTTAGTAGTATTAAAACAAACCCAATGCCAGTTATGATTACTGTAATTTATGTTATGTAACTAATTTTTAGGTTAGTTATTGTACTATACAGGCATCCCTGTATTACAAAAGAGATGCATTCTTGAAAAATTTTCCATAGTGTGAAAATCTATAACAAAACCATTTTTTTTTCATTGAAAGCAATTACAGTACTGTACTCTACGACTGTATATAATTGAAGATCAGGTTTTATGGAATTTTTTGGGGGGGGAGGGGGGGGCAAAAGGCTTAATAAAAAAGTTATAAATGAAATAAACTTTTTTAACACATATTAAGTGGAAAATTTGCTAGTTTATGATAAAATACACGGAAGACTTGAATTTAACTCTCAAGAAATGCATGGCAGCAAATACTCGAGGGAAAAGGTGGAGAAAATCCGTTAACCAAGTGGTGCTCCACATACTGTACTGCCAACACAAGCAATGTCACATCAACTTGTAACCCCACAGACTGGTAAAACAATATGAACTTAATGATCATATGAAATTGAACGTTTAAGAAATGAGAGAGTGCAAGGATCACATGTTTCACACCAACATGTACAGTAAATGAGACTGGCAACATGAGTGCTGGCAAATAAAGGCATTATGATCCTTTCCCCTGAAATATTTATTGTGTTTAAATTGTTTTAAGATTAACCTAATTTCCATAAAGGCAAATTGTTCTTTACCCAAAATTCAATGGTTATGATTTACAAATTCCTTATGGGCGAATTTCCATGCTCTGAATGTTTGTAACACAGGATAACTGTACAGTACTGTATAAAAACATAATTTTGAAGTCAACTGTCATAAAAGGCATCTGAAAAATGATCATAATACTGTAGTTGTATTTTAGGTATACTGTAGTGTTTAATTAAGTACAGTAGACATTATCAAACTACTATTTAGATATCAAACCAATTGGCACTTGTTGCACCGGCTAGAAGCATGTACATATTGCACTCTGTAAGTATAACAAATAAGAGAGGGGAAGATGTCTTGTGTGGGACTCAAAAGAATGTAAATGGGAAAGTTATTAGCTGAAGAACTAATAAAGTGAAGATGTGAACCTGGTTGTAAGATTGGAAAGGCACCAGATGTGGATGGCTTCACTATAGAATGTTACAGATGAAGTGTGAAGGAAGGAATAGAATGGATGAAGAGAGTGTAGAGGTCAGCAACGGTTAAGGGAAGAAGACCAGAGGAGAGTATTAGAATGTTTGTACAGTACTCGCCCCAAACACTGATACCTCTTACCACCATCACATCTCCATTCGTGTGCATAACTTAGAACACATAAAACTACTGTACCGACTCAGCCAAGATTCAAAACTAACTGCTACATTAACCCAACAATCCCTTATAACACATGTCTACATAATGAATTTGTCCCGAGCATCCTCACAAAAAAGTTTGTTGTGTAAATTACATAGTCTTGAGTAATATAACAGGTCTCTTTGGCATCTATCATATTCTTTTACATTATGATATGAGATTCAATGATTTATATATTTAATACTCGACAGTAAAGCATAGTTACTGTATAGTAGTAGTAATAATAATTGTAATATGAGACAGTAAAGTATAATGCTTGCCTTTAGTTTTCGAGGCTGGCCAGGCCAAGGGCGACCTTAGCATGAATTCTATGAAAGTGTAGAAGCTATTGCCAACACAACAATCACACCAAGTTAATGAGCTGTATGGCCCAGTGTCAAAGAATAATTCAAGAAGACCGGACAACTCGCCAACTGCATTGGTTCGTCATTACCCCGGAACATGTTCTGTAAATTGAATAACATCCAGGTCCCCAATTACTGCTGGGAAGACAAAGACAAATGATATGAAGAATCTTGCCCATTGTTCAACCCTGGCCGGGTAACGAACCCAGGTCCATTTACTTCTGAGGCGAGCGTGCTGACCAATACACCACAGGTCACTACAGTCACATAAACACCTATGAACATAATACAGTATACATACGTCTTATATGCACAAGGCATATATACTGTATAGTTACAGACTTTCCTACATTACTTACAGTACATACAAACACATCATATGGACTAGCTCATGCAAACAAATAGTCACCCACATATTACACAAACATAGACATACAGAGTTTCAAACGGTACACATTGTAAATGCACAAGTATCATACATATGAACTAACAAACACATCACAAATAACTGTACATGAACATATGTATGCACACATCACATATACACAAACACATACTTTCACATTTATTATATATGCGCTAACACATACGAATATATTGTATATAAACATTCAACATGCACAAATGCACATCTTGTCATAAATGCATAAATGTTCATGTCTATGAATAGACAAACAAAATGCACAAATATCTGTACATACAGTACGTGCACAAACTCCTACATACAGATACAGGCATGCATCCGCACCTATAAGATACACAACACTTACACACACACACTTGAAACCTCATAAACATCCATAATAGAACAGCAGAAGGACTGAGTCACAAACATCACCAGTCACTAAAACCCAACTAAAAAAGACGATCAAATCTTGTAGAGTGAGTCGACCAAGCTGGCCAACACCTAGGCTGTAAAAGGTGTATACAGGATCATATTTACAAAAGTCCCTTGATGATTGTGTGTACAGATGACCACGGAGGAGTTACAAAATATGATTCAGAATAGTCGGCAAAGTATCATTATTGTGCCGCCAAACACAGTTACTACCCTTGTCATATTTTCTGTGAGTTCTGTCGAATTAAAACGTGATAATGTTAATGAAATGGGATAACTACAACAAATATGGCATATCACAACTCATGTTAGGTGTTCCAGATTGGTGCATATTTCATTTCTTAGTCTTTCAATCTGGCGATGTTGAAATACTGGACTTTTTTTTTTTTTTTGCCGACTGTACTCCCGTCATTTCCTGCACGTAATTTTTCTCCAGCAAGACCACTGTGACATTTTCCTAAGAGTTGCAGACGGCACGATAAAAACCGCATCACGAACGTCTGTTATGTGTTCTGTACAATATTATTTCCTCCTGTAAGTCCAAGTCACAGCGGACATGGTGAAGAATACAGCTATATGGAGAAAATGTTGGTGAATACAGTATACCGATGGTTTGGATGTGTAAATTCTTCGGAGAACTGTAGTTATAAACATAAGAAATTTTAAGCATGTTATATGTTAAATTTCTCCCACATTAAAGTTGTTAGAATCAAGTAGACTTAATAAACTGGAGGCGGAGTGACATAGGGATACGTCACGCCGCCTCCACGGTGAACGGAAATAAAGTCACAGGATAAAAAGTCACATGGCTTGTACACATTGAAAAATACAATATATATATGATGGAATTGCACATAGGTTAGGTTAGGTTTTTCCGTGCCTTTTTTTTGTAACTTTTTCCTGGATTCGAATTTCGAAATCACCGCCCGGCCAGTCCGCCATTTTTCTTGACTAAACATGGTCGTACACTGTGTTGCTGCTCCCAAATTTTGCTCCATTATGCCACAGGGACAGGAGAAATTCTATAACATTCCATCGGTAAGTGTTGAAGTTGTAATTAAGTTATCAAGCAGTAGTGTTGGCACTGCCTTCATGTCTTTACTAGTTTCCCAAAGGTATTGTGTAATATGCCCCCCCCCCCCACTTCCTGGTGGTGATGGTTAAAACTGTATTACATATTATGTGTACCCACAGTAGTATTTCAGTGTTTGTTTTACAAAATAGAACTGCGAGTTAAATAAAAGATACCCTATGAAATGCTTTGTTTTGCGCCAACCAATGACCGCTAGCCCATCCCACTGGCTTCAGGAGTCCTGCACGGAGGATGGCGCCAAATTTCTTCCTTGATTGGAGATGTGAGAACAACTGGTTTATTTAAGATCTGTTATCAGTTGGCTTCTAAACTGCACCAGAGGATGTAGTCACGTACCAGAAGGTAAAAAAAGTAATCCCCCCTGTACACGAATCATGGACCTACAGACAATGAAGCCTTTCATATATGGGTGTTATAAATCTAATTACCGAGACGCTAGAACAGTTGTGTGAGTCACGGGGTATTATGGTGGTGTAAGTAGACAAATTGGGGGGGTGGTAGCGCTTCAAAACAATGATGTGGGTTTGGTCGTCAATTGAGATGACAATATTGTGGGGTTATTTTTGTCTGTATTTTTGTTTTTTTATCTTTGTTTATCTTTCTATTTCTTCAGAATTTGGGGATGAACGAGGAAGAGCCGTGAATCAGCGTGGAGGACAAGGTCAAGTCTCAACACCCACTATAAATACATGTTGAACCACCCAGCGACCACCCCCTCTAGCTACTGTGGGCAGCAGAGGAGAAAGATAAAAGGTAAGTACGAGAAGGATAAAAAGAAAAGAGCAGAGGAGGTGAATTTAAAAAAAAAAGATACATCTGAATTTTGCTGTTTCTGAAAATATAAACAATCGAGTTTGTTACGTTTGCATGTATCAAGTGAACAACTGTAGACCACTAATTAGGGAAGTGCAGAGAGTGGCTGATATTTTTATAATTTAGGCAGAAAAAAAAATTGAAACACGGAGGGAATAAAATTATTAGTATTTGGCCGAAAAGAATGTCAAGTAGCGTGTAAAACTGGGAAAGAACATGATACTCCATCCTCTTCGCTACTTGTCAGCTTTAGCAGATCCGCCAGTTCTCCGTTACGCACGTGGTAGAGAAGTGCTGTAGTATTTAGAGATCAATCTTTTCAGTATACTCGTTCAGGCTAATGATTATTGACAGGGTGAAAAATAACAAAACAACGTATAGGTATATAGAGAAAAGGTAGGAGCTATATAGTCCAAATGTTTACAATAAAACTGGCAGAAAAAATATGGTGAAAAATAAACACACCGTTGAGCGCTGTGAAGTATAGGAGTGAGGATGAGATAAAATTGTATATTGTCCCTGGAGTTGTTCAGCATTATGTATAGATAGTGTGGTGAGGATGATGAAGACTAGAACGGCTGGAGCGGAGGATGTGGTCAGTGGTGAAGAGCAATTGTTAAGGGGAGGGAATGACTGCATGTGACAATACTGTGCCGCGAAATAAGATGCGTAAAGGTAAACTATTCATTTAAATTTAGGTCATGTTATTTAAGAGGAGGGGCTTGATATAGTGAATTATACTAACAAGAAAAAAAATAAACGAATCGGAATGAAATGATGGAGAAGGTATGAAAATTAAAATGTTTGTGAATATTATGTAAAAATGGCACTGAAGACTGAATAAGGAAAAAAAATGATATAAGGACTAGTAGATAGTTAGGAAGCATAATAAGAGAAGGAATATAAGCTTGGAAGTGAAGAAGAAACTAAGATAACATAATACTAATAACTTCACATAGAGCAGTTACTTAGAGAAGGGATGGAGCAGAAGAGTAAAAAAAAAAAATACAAGCCTCAGAAATATATTACTTACGGGTTGTATCTTGTGTTGGCTGGACAGAAGGGATGAAATAAAGTGTAGCGTATGAGAAGCTCGGGTTATTCGACATTATCTCATCACCAATTTATTTTTTTCATATACCTCTTCTCTCGTCATCCAATCTCTTCCACTTCTCTCACTATTTCCATTATATTTTTTTTCGTTTAACCCTTCTATCTCATTCCGTCTGCTCTGTGTTGTAGATGGGGTCATAAGGAGAGGTATAAGTAGCGGCGTCTTGTGTCTCTGTACATGAATTATTTATTACCAATTACCGCACTACGCTGTACCTACCATTATACAAAAGTTAAAGCAAATAAAATATTATAATGTTGCTTTAGTATACTTCAGCAGGGGCCCACAATGGAGGCGTTCACCCCGGGTCTTTTATTGCTCATCAAACCCTGTCTGGTAACACTCAGTGGGCTGTAAATAGGTGGGTTAACCTTGGTACAAGGGGCGGGGCTCTCACCTGCACGGTACCACGTACCTGACGGGGTCGACACCGTCTACCAGGCAGATAGTGCGGTCAAAATAACATCGAAATTTTATGAGGCTTTGAAAATGGTAACACCGTTTCTGTGCAACAATGCGTTTCGGTGAGTGTATCTGTGCATTATTTTCACGGCGAGTACTATGTCTGCCCCCTTTATGTTCTTTTTATGTTGCTTGTAGGAGGAATATTCGCTAAGAGTGACTTTAAAAGGCATTAAAGGGGGGGGGGAGAACTAAAGTTAAGAGGGTTAAATACCACAAACACCCGCGAGAGTGGAGTGGGGTTAGCGAGGACCCAAACACTTTAATAACTGTATATTTTGAGTCGGGAAATCGTAAAATGAAGTAGGCCTATATGGCACATTGAAATGAACAGCGATAATGTTCACATAACGAAACTTTAATGCTAAGATAAAAACCCTAGAAATTATTTGTCACAACACTTTCTCGAAACATGTCTTTAAAAAAATGGACCTTGTAGTTGTTTGACTTTCAGCACAGGAAGTATCACGCCATCTGACACTCACCCTCTTTCTGTTACGACTTCTCCCTTAAATCATCCCACACCTCCAATGTACAGTATATACAAAAGATAACAGGTCACAGAACTGATTGTAAAAACCTGTTTACTCTGTTTTAAACTCTTAAGGAGCCGCCCTCAAACACCTTGCTGGGCAGACAGTTCCACATTATTGAGTGTGGAGGACACTTGGAGAACTGTATATGCCACACCTAAGTAATTGGAGGGCGTGGCCATGAACCTGAACTGAGTGTCTTGTGATACTAGCGGGGTGATAAGTCAGGGGGACATGGGGACACTGGGTGCTTAGGGTTCAAATAAGACTGGCAAAGTAAGCGAAGTGTAACAACGTCAATCTAAGCCTTAAACGAGATCCAGCGGCAGAAGACCAGCCGGGCACTATATTTAGGGATGAATAATAAAAATATATTTAAAAAACAAGTCTTGTTACTGACAGCATCTTAGAAAAGTGTGTAACCTTGGTGTATACAATTCTTAATTTTTAGGATATTGAAGCACCTGGCCGAACAGATGGTGTCTGGGAGGTAGTGAACAGCTTCATGCTTCACAAGGAACATCAACTAGGCTGTGTTTACATCTGTAGCAACTCTTCACTCGTATGGCAGACATTGACAACAGTTTATTTTAAAGTGGGTATTTTTTAAATAATAAGTGTAAGCTAAACCACAAGAATCATGTTTGTAAGCATAATTTATTCTTGGGTTAGTAGTAATGTGCCATTAACCGAAATTAATATACAGCGAAATCAACTTGGTAGCAGTTTAAACGAATGTAAAAAAATCTAGACCAGTGCGTGTAAAACAAAGCCTTTCTTCATTAGTCTAATTGTAGTTGGTTTAATAGATGATTGTATCACCGAGTACATGTTTAATTCATCAGTAGCCTAGTCTTAATTTAGACGTGTGAGGATTGTGTCTGTATGAGGCATTGAGGCTTTAGTATCATATTTGTTAATGGAGATTTTTATAACGACTATAAGGTATAGCTAGAGTTTGTAATTTTTGTATTATTAGTTGAATATCTCTGTGTGTGTGTGTGTGTGTGTGTGGGGTAACACGAACGATTACCTTACGAAAACATTGATGAAAAACAGCAATATCCCTTTTGATTAATTATTATATCACTAATTCTTCATTCACTGAAAAAAATATATACTTGATTTTGTTAATTTTTGGTATGGACAGTGTGCCTAATTGACCCGCCCATACGTTTCTTACAGTCCTATGTGTATTGTTGAGTAAACTGTACGGCTGAGAACTATTTCCTACTGAGATAATGTAAGAAATTCAATAGTAGTTTATGAATTAGTGATAATAGACCATTGGAAGTCTAAGAAGATAGATTTCTACTGGGCCAAAGGTAAACCAATAAACAAACAACGGATTGAAGACCAGTGGTGGTTGTTATTAATAGATCAAGGGGTAGATGTGTGATAGATAAGTGACAAGTGTGGTAGTTTAGTAGAAAAGTCACTGGTAGTTAGTAATTAAAGGCCAATGATAGTTTAGCAGTAAGTGATGGTCATTTAGCATTAGACCAGTCGTGGTTTGGTATTAGGTGAAGTAGTTCCCCCCCCCTCCCCCTCCCCCAAAAAAAAAAGAAAAAAAAAGGTATCGATGTGGTTAGTGATTTTGTGAATAGTGTTAGTCCACAGTCGATCACAGGTTAAAATAAGTATATGGTTAGGTTAAGTGTATGGTTTGGTTAAGTGTATGATTAAATTAAGTGTTTGATTAAATTATGTGCATGATTAGGGTTAAATTGGTAATGACAGGAAATCTTTGTTACTTACATTAATTTTGAATCGAATTGAAGTTTCCCCTGACGATTACAGATATCATTTACACTCAATATATATTCACTTTGTTTACACTATTGGTTGTGTCCTAGACGTCTGTACATTCAGCTTCCTCTACTTCTCTTATATCAACGTCATTTGGTTTTATGGCCGCAGTAAGTGATTCTAGGTGATTTAAACTGAAAATGGGAAGTGAGCGAAATTTTAATTGCGGTGAGATACATGAGCAATGTGTCTTAATTTGGATTTGCATTATTTGAATCTGGTTCACGATTGAAACATAAGAGTAAGATTGTCGTATCTCTAAGTCTGTATGGTAATTCTGTGATGCACGGTACTAGTTATGAAAGATAATTAAATTTAGGTGTTTTGTTAGCGGTGGTGTGGGTGTGTTGTGGGTGTGTCGGCTGCACCGGGCTAGGCCTATGTGGGTGGAGTCCCTCCCACTCCATCTCCTCCATTCTACCCGGGCCCAGCCCTCTACAATGTTTCTCTGCTCATGTTTGTCATACAAGCCCCTACAACCTATCCTGAATATGTGAACAACTGTATAAGATTCACCGGTGGCTGTGCCAGCTTAGCAACTTGTAAGACCTTTACATGAACACCTGACAAATATACATCCGCCTATCCTCAGGGTATGAATTATTCATCTACCTGTCACGAGATAACTGGATGCCAAGCCGTACTATTTTATCATTATTATTTATATAAAATATCAATCTGAGGGTTTCATTTGTATTGAATATTAGACTTCACCAGCTTTCATGAATCTTACAAATTCCAAAAGTTAGGTAATTGAATTAATAGTTAGCAACCAGCATTTCTTCCAATACATCTGGTCGAAGATTTTAAGAACTTGCCGCGGAAGAATAAATACCTGCCCAGAACTTTACGAAAGTTTCGAAATTTAATTCAAAATGGGTCAAATGTGATTGGGATTATATTGTTTTTGATTTTAAATAAAACAACGTAATTTTATTCGTTAAATGTTAATAAATATTAAGAAATACCCTGTAAATTATAAAGGTGAGCGGCACTACCTTATTGTGCGCATGTTGGTAACGCGGTCGTGTTGCGTGACGCTGCCAGTATTCGAATGTATATTCCTCAATTATGATAATGCAAACCACCACTGTGATGAAAGTATTTTAAAACAAAGGGAACTGTATATGTAATAGCTCTAAGTATTTTGGTGGAGAAAGTAATACCTGTAAAGTCGTAATAATACGGTAAATATTGGAGGGCTGGTGTGTGTGGCGATATCTGGGCTCTCGCCGCAATATCCCGAGGAAGCTGGCTAATAACACGAGTTCACAAGTGTACAGGCATGTGAGGCGAGAGGACCGAGTTTTCACACAAAATCTACGTGATTTTGTTGTGTTAAATTCTACTGTGCTATATATACCTACCAAGTGCTTGTTGTAGATAATTAGTTCGTAGAAAATTTTGTCCAAGGTTAATAAGTACGATCCTCGTAAGCGTCTAACAACAGTGAAAAGAGAAAAGGTAACGAAGTTTGGTGGATTTTAGTGTTAGGAGCCGCAGGGTGCGATAGTGTAACTACTCCTCAGTGTACCTGTGGAAGGCGCAGACCTGCCGTCCTTCCCTCCGTCACCCAGAATGTGTTGCCTCCCTGCCCATTCCAGTGACGGTGTCTGAAGGACTAACCAATCCCTCAAAGGATCCATATAACCGTGTAAACATCGTGGATATATCCCTCTCACCATGTCAAACTACAAGTCAGACTGTCGCAAGTTTCAGCCTAACATCTTCAACAAGAGTAAATGTACCAATTGTTTTCGACAGCGAGAGGAACACTCGGCTGAGGCCCTCGAATCCAATAGGGTAAGTTGAACACTGAATGATTGGAAGTTACTTTTGTATGTGAGTATTAATATTTGTCTTTAAGGGCAAGTTCTTAATCAGATCAGATAAGATTTACTCTGTGGATAACAAGGTTTCAGCGTTGCTACTCACCCGAAAGTTTCACGTCGAGTATTTTAACTGAAATTCTGATGATGCATTTGTGATTTTGCTGTTGTATCGGTTCTGAGTCGACTATATAGTGACTGAATGGAGTAAAGCCTGTGTAACAAACTTCCTTTACCGGTGTTAATACAGGATTGGGTATATAGTGGTGATTATCGTTATTAGTGTGTCGTGATTACATATAAAGCGTTGATATACGATTGATCTATAGACAATTAAAACAAAATTAAAATCCGGTAAAAATGTTTATATTCACTGTACGTAACTTAGTCCTCGGTAACAGTAAAATAGACAGTCATTAACCCGTGAAACACCAACACAAGCAAGACTTTTTTTTTTTTGCATTTTTTTCGACGATGCAGGACAAACAGTCAAACGCCCATCATAATTTGTTGTTGGACCATCAGTCAGACTACCCGCGTAGATAGATATTCTCACCAACCATAAATCAACGGTGACAGGCGCAAAGTTAGGTGATAAATTTTTGACAGTTCTGCAGGGAGGGAGGGTGGGGGGATTCTTGATAGCTATGGGGGAATGTTGAGATGGCTTGGGGGTAAAAGTGATAGTTGTGTGTGTTGTCAACCTTTATTTCGAGGCTTGCTATAGCAGGGTGTAAGGGTAAAATCCCGTTGAACCAGACACAACCCAAAATCCTATTAATTATTACTCTGAAAAAAAAGACACAATAACCAAAGAAATTTAACGTAACGGAATCGTCAAGTTTGGTTGTCTTGTCGGTGTAGCATAAGTAACCCAAGCTTACGTTATTGAGAAACTTGATTCATACGTAAGACAGAAATTACAGCTTAGGTGAAATATACTAACTAGTAAATGGATATAGTTAATACCTTGACTAATAGAGAGTCATTTCGAGTGTATAAATTGCCTTAACGGTATATCAAGCGGTGGTTTTGGCGGTACTGTACTGAGTTGACGCAGCTGTGACCCGTACGTACTAGATCAGGGTTGATTTCCTTGAATTATCATGCGGTGTTACCTGTACTCTAGAATTCCTACCATTGAACAGTGTGTGTGTGTGTGTGTGTGTTCTATAAAAATTAAATACGTTAACGTCATCGGTGTTTATTTCGTCCTCTCGAATGGTCGTTTGCGATAGTTACAGTCTCCACACTCATTAGGTTTATCTTAGGCCTAACCTAGAACAAGCATTCCATCTCCCTCATTAACTATAAAAAAGAATGTAAGTCATGTGATCAGTCAGGTCATTAAGTTGTCAGCCATCCCACACTTAGTAACACATGGTCGTTGCTCCCAGGCCTACTTTTAATCTTATCAAGGTTAAAATTTTACGCCGCGCCTTATTACTAGGCTGGGGTAGGCCTATTGGTGTGATTAATAGGCCTACATACGTGCGTTAATACTCACATGCCTTAATAATCCCAGTTGTTACCAGTAGTTTTTTTTATCATTTATTTGGGAATTTAATGAGAAAAGTATCGCTAATATTTGGGTTTCTTCAAAGTAATGTGACTTAAGATGAGAATATCGTTTTTTTTTTTAACAAACCAAAGCCACAAACGGACTACTTCACCCTCCAAGTTAGGGCTAAAAATAGAAATTTGTTGAAGCCTAATGAAAAGCGTCGTGCTGAAGTTCATCCTGGTGTGTGTACGTACGTTTGGAAGTTAGAAAAGCAAGAGACAGTTTTATAGGAATTCCTTCACTCAGAAATGATACTCCGAAATCCTAGAGTTTTGTTGTAAGAAGATAGGGTGACTGTTGGGTGAGACGCGACCTAATTGACTTGGTTGATTTTCATGGTTGAAGGTATACTGGTGGTAGGGTAGTGTCACGTGATTGGCCGATGATGTTCCGTGACTAAATTTGATCGTTAACTGGTGGATTCTCTCACGTGAGTAAAGTAGCAGCTTGTTGATACCATTAATTTAACGTTTGACCGATCGTCTCATTTTTTATTCCTTGCGCCTCAACAACAGCGGATCTCACTATATGCGCCACTCATCTTTCTAAACACAACCTGCAGCTGTTTCAAATGTAGGGCATTCAGGCGTCACCCAACATTGTCATCTGTCATAAATAAGAGACATGTCAATATGTATGTCAGTATTGTGGTGTTATTTAAGTCCTCATATTCATTTTATCTGTGTGTGTGTGTGTGTGTGTGTGTGTGTGTGTGTTGCTGTTATCTTCACTAAAAAAGAAAGCTTTGTTAGGGCCTGTATGTGTGTGTGTATAGTCACTCATAACAGGATTAAGTGGACTGCTGAGTTGAGTGTCAGATGACCAGTGTTTTATCCTGGCTTAAGCTACTTCTGTGAGAGAGGGGGAGGGGAGGAGAAAACTAGGGTAGGAGACTGGGGTGGGGGGTTAGGTTGTATGTTTTGATACTGTTATAGGTTTGATCAGTACTATTGTTACCTCAAAACCCTTGCAAATTATAGAATAAAGCGAATATAATTAAGCCACGTGATATAATGGTATACAAGCGAGCGTCTTAAGTCGTCTCAGACTGAACAAGAGTGAATTAAGAATTGGTATACAGTAATTGACAAGGATAATTCCGTATACTTAAACAAAAATATCCCTCTTGCGTTAAAAACATTATCAGTAGTCAGGTCAGGCAAGGAGGGAGAAAAATGGGTTAACCTAGCCAAAACACTCGGGAACTGTCGTAACCCGAGAAGACCAGGACTGTGTAACAAGTTATTTACGAGGCAGTATTTACGTAACATCCCGCCCGGTTGTTAGGTGAGGTTGTTTTGTGGGATGGTTCATTACTGGTGGGCGTTGTGAGACTGTGGTGGTGGTTGTAGTAGTTGTGGTTGTTGCAGTAATATGGGATTGAAGAACTTTATATTAGAATGTTCCTGTAGGTGGCATATGGGAGGAGGAAGGGGCAGCGAATCTCTCCTTTAAATTACACAAAGAAGGTTAAAACGAAGAACTATAAGAAAATTAAGAACGAAGTTAAGAACCAGCTCCTCCTTCACAGATGCCAGGAGATAGAAAGGGCGTGGACAAGAAACTCTTTGTAACACGCAGTGATGTTTTTTCTTTTTTCTTTTCTTTTTTTAATTAAACAAGTGTAGATGTAGGCATGAATAAGTTAAATATTTACTTTTTAGAGGGAATAGAGTTGTAGGTGGGTGGAACAAATTACCGGTACCGAACATAATCATTAACTCGAACTCGCTGAGAAGCTTCGAATATATAGGTTGGGTAGATACACGAGTGACAGGGGTGGGGGAGGGAGGGTGAGGGTGTAAACAGGGTTGCCTAGAGTGTGGAGCAATAGGCCAGCTGCTGTAGTTTCCTTCGTTCTTATGAAACCACCATGTGAGGTCACTTATCACACCAGCTTACATGGTCTTGGTCAGATAACATTATGCTTCATCTAATCAGAGGAAGTAGTGATTGATTGTTGATTTGGTAACCATTTGCAAGTAGTGATTGATGGATTTGATCAAGTAGAAAATCAGTGTTGGTGGTTTAATCAGTGAAGAATTATATTGACTTGAATTTCCTTTTTATTTTAGAGAGAGAATTATATAATATTGACTGATTATTGAGTCTTACGGGTAACAATTACTTTCTTTCTAATTTGTTGGGAAGTAATGGTGTTGAATTATTAAACTTTGAAGGCATGAATGTCGAATTTGAAAGCTGTTAAAGTATAGTAATATTGAATCTAAGGTGAATTTGAATGTATGTAGAAATAAGCCTTAAATAACTTTCTATGAGTCTCTCCCTTGTTTCAATCGGCTTATTGTTTATCATTGTTTGGATGCCGACTATAATACTCTGTTGTGTGTACACTGAACTAGTGGATATATAAGGACATTTTTTAACCAGATATCCACCCGTCCATCCGCCCGTACATCCACTCGTCCATCCACCTCGTGTTGAAGCTGCAAGTCTTGGAACATAAGCGGAGTGAATGTTTACTTTGCAAGTTGATGACGGCGTTTAGTATTCTGCAATATATCAGGGTTGTGTTATTAGGTTATATATTTATATATTGCGCAGTTGGATAGTTCGGGTCAGTGTACTGAGGAGGACAGAAGCAAGCCAGCCATGTGTGGAAGCCATATGGCTGTGTGGCTGACCCGTGGGAATTGAGGTTGAGTGTGTTCTAGTTGTGTGACAGCCTGTGGGGAGGGGAGGGTTGGGGTGGAGTGGGGAGGGGTAGGTTGGGTGGGTGGGGAGGTGTATGATGGGTTGGGGAGGTTTAAGAGGGAAGGGACTGCGGGATGGGGAGATGTTGGATGATAAGTGGGGTGAGGGGGAAGGTGTATAGTATGGAATGGGGAGATATGTGGTCTAGTGTGGGGAGGAGAGGGAAAATGAGGCTTGGGGTGGGAAGGGGAAGGTGTGATGTGGGGAGATGAGAGAATAGGTAAAGGGAGGAAGGAGCTATGGGATGGGGAGAGGAAGGGAGGGAGGTGTGGGGTGCGAAGTGGAGGGGAGAGGAAGTAAGGTGTGGGGAGCGGAGAGGAGGGAAGGAAGGTTTTGGTGAGAGGTGGGGAGGGAGAGAGATGATAAGCATAAATGATATAATTACTAGTACCGTATAGCTAATGGTTGTTGTAATAGTGATAGTAGTAGTAGCGCCTGGTAATTGTGGTAGGAGTTGTAATAGTAGCATTAATAGAAGTAACTGGCTTATTATTATTAGTTGTAATGGTGGTTGTAGTACTAGTTATTGTTGATGTATGACTCCCAACTTGTGTGTGTGTGTGTATCTGTCCACTCACTCACGTATACATTTATGAACGTGGGTGAAATGAACGTGAAACGAAATAAGATACTGTGACGATACTCCTCTCTTCCTCAAAGCTTATATATACACCAAACCTGGGTCTGTATGTATGAATGGAGAGAGAGGTATGTGTGTGTGTGTGTGTGTGGTGGTAGGATAGTATGGGTGGTGATGTTCTTGTTCGCTGGGTTTGTTTACTCTTCACTTGTCTTAATACACCTCCCGCCACCACCGCCTGATTTATACATTGTGTGTGTGTGTCGTGTACTGCTTCAAATATATCGGGGGACAGGATTATTTATTTGTTTATTCATTCCTTCGTTCTCTGAGGCTTGTGTGGTGAATATTATCCGTCGTAGATAACTTAAAATGTACTTAATTGGTTGATATCTGTTAAAAGTATGTAAATAACATCCAAAGAACAGGATCTAATTAACACTGAGCCTCTTAATTAATTGCCGTTGTTACATTATGCCGTCATGGAGTTGTTGTAGTGAAGCGTCCTGTAGCTGTAGAGAACGGTAGAGTAATATACATAAGAGTATTAAAAAAAAGGTATTTTTTTCTGGATTCTCGGTATGGCAATGTTGAAAATGAAATCGATGGACGAACTATAGTGAGTGTTGTGATTTCTGTCAACGGCGAATAATAACAAACCATGAGTGAATTATGGCAAGTTAACGGGACAGTATTTTAAGGGACCTCCTCAGAGGGAAATAGCCTAGTGTACAGTACTCGAGATTTTGCCATTTCTCAGTGACGTACGTATGTGTGTCTTTTTTCTTTCATTGCCATTATTCCTCCTCCTGCGTCAATCTTTTTTACCTCCAGTCACCCGCTAGATCACCTCCCTTGTGACAGCCAGACAGACACACATCTAGGTTCATCTTCCGTAAAAATAGCCGGAGGATTACTGTCTCACTCCGCTGGACCGGAATATCCATTTTTTGTCTTATTCTTCTTGAAATTCCTGTGTGAAATCGCCTGCATTTTATTCGAATTCTTCTCAAGGGTTTTTCAGGGCGTGGGAGTTAGTGGTGTACCGTATCTGTATTTGGGTGTCGGGGGTTCGGAGCCTGTAAACCCGTCTTGTTTTGTAGGGGTTCGAACCAGTGTTTTATATACCCTTAGTTCAGGGGTTCGAATCTTAGTTCAGGAGTTCGAATCTGTACCTACTAGTTCAGGGGTTCGAATATGTACCTATTAGTTCAGGGGTTCGAATCGATACTTTACCTTCACTCTTAGTAAAGTCATATGAGAGAGAGGCCGTGATTGGTTCTTAAATGAGAGAGAGGCGTTGATTGGCTGTTCAATGAAAGAGAGGTGGTGATTGGGAGACGGTGTTGGGTACGACATTGAGATACCACAGACCAACTAATATTACCCCCAGTATATCCAGTGTCCCTCCCCCCTCACCCCCTTCCTCCCTCCTCCCTCTTTCTTTTATTTCTCCACATTGTTTTTCTACACACTTTATTTATTTCTCTCTTACTTTTCCTCACCCTCTCTCTCTACTCCATGTACATTCCTCTCTCTCTCGTAGAAAAACAGTGTGGAAGTTGAGGAGTAGGAGGGGGAGACAGGTAACGCTCGTAATTGATGTGCACTCCCTCTTTTACCTTTGATTAGCTGAGCCAGGTGTGTGTCTGTGCAGGTGTGTGTGTACGGGTGTAGCAGCCAGGTGTAATGATGGATCGGAATGATAAGCTGTTGGTGATTTGTGTGTGTGTGTGTGTGTGTGTTAGAACTGTCTGGCTTGCTTGTGATATCCTTGGTTGAATCGACTTACTGTTAGCCATTGTTTACAAGCTTCCCCCCTCCCCCCCTCTCTCTCTCCATGCTTGAACCATTGCGAATTTGCTCGACGATTTAACTGAATAAATACCTTGTCTCTGCCCGTCCGTCTGTCTGTCCGTGAGTGCGCTTGTCTGACTCCCATGTCTCGTGTTTACTGAATCTGACACCAATATTTTGACGCTGGCCAGGTGCTTGAGCGACCCTTCCTCTTCCTCCTCCTCAACCCCATTCCCCCCTCCTCCTCCTCCCTCTCCCTTCCCTTCCTCTTCCCTTGTCCCAATTTTTCTTCCTCCCTTCCCCCCATCCTTTTCCCCTTAGCTACCCCGTGTGTCCTCTCTCCCTGGCAACCATAAGCTCGCAACAATTACCACCACCGCCACATAATGATTCTTTTATCCCCCCGATTTCATACTACTCGCTGGCCCCCTTGTGCTGTTTGTATGTCTGTCTTTTGGTGTGTGTGTGTGTGTGTGTGTGTGTGTGTGTGTGTGTGTGTCGGAGGCTCGAACAGAAGAAGCTTTCAGCGGGCAGTTTCACTCAAGTATTTTATCAGACGAGAGATTTTCACCACAGTGTAAACATCGTGCTTAGACGTCTCCCTACCCTTCCCTCCCTATCCTCACGTCCCTTCTACTCTCCCCATCCCTCTCCTTCTTTCCCTCCCTTCTCTACCCACCCGCGCCCTGTTTCTCGCCTGTCCTACTCTCCCTCCCTCCCTCTCACCCTAAATACACTGATACCTTAACAACTTTATTAACAGGACTTGTTTTGCCGTGTCAGTTGTTCAGTCAGAGGATCCCGTCAGTGTTTACTCTGCCACAGCTGATGACACACACACACACACACACACACACACTCTACTACACTACCTTGAAGTAATCCTTTTATTTACAACTTTGAAACAAATTTAGAGGACCCTACAGTGCTGAGGTAGCTCTCTGTGGGGGTGGTGACCATGAGGAATATTGACCACCGCCGCCAACACCACTCTTGGTTAGGCTGATTCACTCTCACCCCCCACCACCCCACCCTTCTCCCCCATCCCGCCACTATCACCAAAAACATTATTCTGGGTTGATTTATTCTCCCTCCCCCTCCACCTTCTTCTTCACCGGTTTCTCCCATTCTACTTCCTCCTTTCCCCTCCTCCCTACTCTCTTACTCTCCTCACTCTTCGCTCCTCCCCTTCCCTCCTCCCCTCCCTCCCCCTCCCTTCCTCCTCCTCCCCTCCCCTCCTTCCTCCTCCCCCTCCCTCCCCTCCCTCCCCCCCCCCTCCCTCCCCTCCCCTCCTTAACTCACTGTCGCAATCCAAGTCCTTGTCAAGGCTGTGTGGGGGCATACCTCCAGACTGTGTAGTAGTAGTAGTAGTAGTAGTAGTAGTAGTAGTAGTAGTAGTAGTAGTAGTATAATGGTGGCGAAGGTGTGGCTATAATGGGAGGTTGGAGACCATGTTAAATAGTAGTAGTAGTCATAATAATAGAAGTAGTAGTAGTAGTGGTGGTAATATGTCTCGTCTTAAAAAACTACTTCACTCTTTGGCCATTCACACTGTGCTGTGTGTAGTGTTTACATCGGTTTACTATTGTTTACACTCGTTCCTACCACAAGAATATACGGTTTATATTTGTACACACCCCATTCTCACCACCATCTTTTGTTTGTAGTTGTTTATCAGTACTCATTATCACAGTTTTAGATGTTTGTATTTGTTTGCTAGTGTTCAGTTGTTAGTGCTAGTGTGTTTGCTTACAGTTATCCATTTTTGTTTGACATTGTGTATTTTTCGGGGTTTTGTTTGCCAGTTATACTGTCATTTACACTACAGTTTTGTTTGTTTACAGTTGTTTGCCCTCATTCAGTCTCCCTTGTTTCCCCTGTAGACAATGTTAGGTCGTGGAGAGCCGTTGTCTGGTTTTAACATGAGCAGTTAAGTTTATAATTGCTAATTCTTGTTAATCGCTGGAGGTCGTTAAGCCTCGGCATGGGTAGTTAGTGAGGTCGTTAATTAATGAATGTTGGTTGTTCGTTAATTTCAGGGTCTCGTGAGGGGAATGGTTGAGTTTAATGTCTTTAAGTATATATCTCGTTAATTATCGATTGGGTTGTTTATGGGGGAACGTTAACGAGCTCGGTGTTTGACCTCGTTTAGCCTATAGCGTCTGTTTGTCTGTCTGTATCGAATTCAAGGTTGCTTCTGCGTCGTGTGTGACCGAGTTCGTTCACTTGTGTCTCGTTAAACTGGGTGAATCAGCGATCTCCGTTAACAACTCGACGTTAACCACTGTTCTTGGTGATTTTTGTGTTTCGTTAATTAATTGGCTACTTTATTAAGTCTCTGGGCTATGTCTATAATATGCCTTCAGTCCCGTCAGTCAGGAAGTTTTATTAATAACCAAACCGATACGTGACACCAGTAATAATAACGATAATAATAATAATAATAATAATAATAACGATAATAATAACGATAATAATAATAATAATAATAATAATAATAATAACAATAATTGGGAGGGAGATGGTGAGGTGGAAGAAGGAGTGAGGTAGGGTGAGGTGGAGAGGTAGAGGTGGTGAGGTGAGGTGGAGGGAGGGTGATAGTGAGGTTGAGGAGGGAGTGAGGCGGCCAGCATTGAAGGGACGGTTGGGTGAAAGTAGTTTTAGTATTAGTGTGGTGGAGGGAGGGGGTGGGGGTGGGTGATACATAGGTAGGTGCATGAGCCAGGCAGGTAGGGAATGGTGACTTAGGGATGGGGTTAGTGACTCAGAGGAGGGAGGGAAGTAAGGTGAGGTGAGAGGGAAAGATGGTTTATATATACGCTATTTACCTAAAGTGTGTTCCATGATGGTATTGTTTTGTTAGTGTACGAGTCTTTCCCTTACTCTCCTACTGTTTCTCCTTCCTTCCTTATGTATCTCCATCCTTCTTTCTCTCCTTCCCAACCTTCCTCCCGCCCTCTCTCCTCCCTTCTCTTGTCCTTCCTTCCTTCCTTCCTTCTACTGTTCCTCCTTCTTTCCTTCTGTCCCTCCCTCCCTCTCCTGGTAGTATAGTACGTTACACCAGACCATCAGTATTGGTCACATTATCACCGACTGATAGTAACTAGACAACTGATTACTCCGTGTGTGTGTGTGTGTGTGTGTGTGTGTGAAGCCCCAGGACTATACGACAACTATACCTGAAGGCGGCAGAGCTATAATGGCGCAGGGTAGCTACATATATATTACAGGTTTTTATGGTGCCAGGTGGATAGAACAATTCAGCGAGGGATGTGGTAACCCAGAAACGTATATTAATGTTGGTATGTAAGTCCTGATGACACACACACACTCTCTACGTAAACCTTAATAATAGGGGGGGGAGTCCTGCTGGCTGAGTGGGGTGTTGAGAGGAGAGGGAATATTAGAGTGATCATGTGTTGTTATCAGTGTTTACAGGTGTTATCTTAGTATTGCTGGTTTAAGTCTTTGTTATCAGTGTATACAAAGGGAGTACCGTGACCGCTTAGACTGATGGCCCGGGAGAGGGTGGTGATGGTGGTGGTAGTAGTGGTGGTGATGGTGTTAGTAGTGGTGGTGGTGGTGGTTGTACACAGGTTTAATACTGAAGGGAAGGTGTACGGGTTATTCCATAGACACTTGGCCAAGGGAGGGAGAGGGGTGGGGAGAGGGGAAGGGAGGGGTGAGGGGGGGTGATAGCCGAGCCCTGAATGCAACACCAGGTAGGTAAACTGCAGGTAAATGCCTCTCGACTGTGTGCCAGATTTACGGCGTGTTTTTCTTCCTCTAGTAGTCGTGACGCTTAAACTATTTGACGGTTGTTACTGTTTTCAAATCACTTCGTTTTTCCCTCATTCATTCACTCTAACTACAATAACTACACCTAAACAGTCTCCCAAATTGGAACGTTTTAGCCCAATGTTTGTAGGTAAATAGATATTCAGTGGCGAGGGAAAAGGAGGGGGGGGGGTAGGAAGGGGTTTTTTTCACAGTGTCTACAGGAAATAGTCTATATACCAATGTGTTAAGGGGGACGTATTCACACATATATCACGCTGGTGTTTGTGCCTTTAGGGAGAATGTGTTGCATATTACCACACACACTTTTATAGCCAGCTAGCCATTTCCTCTTGCTTTCTCCACCCACCCGTCTTACACCATTCTGTCTCTTGTTGACTTATTTCCTGGAGGTTTCTGTAACTCTTGATTCACACTCACGCAGAAGGAGAAGCCGGGGTGTCTAGATCTTCAGGTGAAATAAGCTGGGGTGACTTAATCTTCAGGTGAATTAAGCTGGGATGTCTAATCATCAGGTAAAATAAGCTGTTAGGTATTTAATTAAGGACTCCACCTGTATTCCCGAATCTACCTGTGCTGGGCGGGGATCGGTATCAACAAAACTGAATGAATGGCGATCTTATTATCACTGTTGTTATTGTGTGTGTGTGTGTGTGTGTGTTTAATGTTATATTGAGTAATTCATTCATCACCGTGTCCCGGGGAGAATGGGAGGGGGGGGTGAAAGGTCAGGGGTGAGGAATGTGATTAGCGCTATCACCTTATCTGCCGCCGCCACGCGCTGCTTGGTCAGGTCTTGGGGGAGGCGGAGGGTGGGTGGGGGAGTAGGAGACACATGATAGGAAAGGTGGAAATGAAGAAATGAAAGACCAGGAAAAGGTAAAAAAAAATGTTTGGAGTAAAGAGGAAAAAAGATAACTAGTGACGACAAACGAGTGTGTGGCGCCATTATCCTGACCTCTGACCTCTTGGGTGCGTTGACAGCTTGAGGTTTTTTCTCTATCTGAACCGAATTAATTGGTCTGAACTGAACCTTTAATTACACGATGTCTCGACTCGGTAACTATTACCAAAGGTTCGGACGGTCGGTGTATTTGATCCAACATTGGTGATATGGACGCTGTATTTTCCCAACATTGAAAAATCGATTATTTTTTACCTTTGCTCAATTCAACCGCGACCTTATAATCCGATTCATTGGTTCGAAGTTTCATTGGTCTCTGGGTTAGGTTAGGTTAGACGTTCGAACCAATAAATCATAGGAATATAATACAAACATGGTCCAAAATATCTTCGAAACCTCCATGGGATTCGACCTTAACTACAGTACCATATACCTTTTTTAATCCCAGTTTAGAGAAAATGATTAGGTTACGTTTGGTTAGGTTAGGTTAGACTTTCGAACCAATACACCATCGAAACATACAAATGCGGTCCAAAATTACTCCAAAACCTCACTGACACTCGACCATAACCTCAATTAAGAGAGACACATATTTGTTTATACTTAAAGAATTGTGAAGGTGGTGTTGCGTGTCTCGTTTTGTCCGTGTGTAGGTATATAACTGTCTTGGCCTTCTGGATTATCTCGCCCTTATCAGATAACACGATAAAGAACAAAATTGGACCACATTGTCGTGTTATTGTTTGTTTTTGTTTGTTTTTGTTTTACCCAGATTAATAATGTCAAGGACTGGTGGTGTGATAAGATTTGGAGTCGACGTCAATATTTTTTTTTTTTTTACGTGGTTTAAGATTTTCGGTTTTTCTTTTGGCATGAGTTTGATTCATTGTAGATAAGTGTGTAGGTGTTGTCAGTTAGTTTCCTGGGGCTATTAGTGTCTAGGGGCTATTAGTTAGTGTCTAGGGGCTATTAGTTAGTGTCTAGGGGCAATTAGTTAGTGTCTAGGGGCTATTAGTTGGTGGCTATACGGTACTAGGAGCTTCTTAAGAACTTGATTCGAAGGAAGGTGGGTTGAGTGCGTGTGTGTTTACTGGGTCACTGTGTGTGTCTGTCACCCCTAACACTCCCTCCCCTCTACAGTCACGCACATATACTGTACACACGCACAGGCAAGCTCACACATCCTGCACCACTACACACACACGTCCCCAGTCACGTAGAATCACTTTAGCACGTATACACATATCTCCCGTCACATGCGCGCACATACACACACATATAATAATAATAATGGTTGCCCCTCGTGTAACGAGGATGGCCGGCCCAAGGGCCACTTAGGCGTGAATTTGTTTAAGGTGTTGAAGCTGTCGCCAACAAAACAACCACACCCTGATTTAACGAGCTGCATGATCCAGTGTCAAGGAATAGTCCGATAAGACCGGACAACTCGCCAACTGCACTGGCTAACCATTACCCCGGAACACGATCTGTAAATCGATTAACATCCAGGTTCCCAATTACTGCTGGGTAGACAGTGGCAAGTGGCGTAAAGAAACTTGCCCATAATTTCACTCTTCCTGGGGATCATAAGCACATATACACACACACACACACACACACACACACACACACACACACACACCAATCAATACGGCACCTTAAATAACAGAACAGTTAAGGTCAGAGTGATGAGTCCTTCCTGGGAAAAGAAAATTATTTGTGTATTATTTTTATTATCGGATATTTTTTTGGAGGTTTGTTTGTTTGTTTACGTGTCTGTTTATGTGTTTTTGCACTAATTCGTATATATATTTATGTTGGGTTATTGCTGGCCAGTCCATACACATATATATACACACATGGACACTTTTTGTTCACTCACTCACACACTTTAACATGTACAGTATAAACAGCCTCCACCTGACCTACTTACTACGCCGGGTCAAGGAAGTGCCAATCCACAGACAAGTGAAGAAGAACGATAAGGTTTAAGGACATATTAAGAGAGAGAGAGAGAGAGAGAGAGAGATGGTGTTTGTAAGCAGGTCTATTCTGGTGTTGAGATACTGTGTGTGTGTGTGTGTGTGTGTGTGTGTGTGTGTGTGTGTTCCCATTAAAGCATCCCCTTTCCCCCCACACATTCAGGCCCTTTAAACACCCCCTAACCCATTTTCAGCTTCACCCCCCTCACCCACCAAACCCACATCCGCACGCCCATTGAAGCCCAGCACGCCCACATACACCAACGGTCTCCCCACGGACACGTACGGTACACTGCTGGCGTTACACTGACCCACAATGCACCAGTTGAAAGATCCGCTGCCCTCCTGCATTAACGAGGCCATTGGCTTATCAACGGTGCTTAATTTATCTGTTACACGGTGAAGTGTGTGTGTGTGTGTGTGTGTGTGTGTGTGTGTGTGTGTACAGAATGGATGTACAGGTATATAATTGAAAGGTCGTATATGTATGTTTTATAATTATGTAAGAGTGAGGGAGGTTATGGTGGGTTGAGGGAGGTTGTGGTTGTGGGGTGAGATAGATGCGCGGCCGGTCACTGCGCTACTGGCCCAAATTACTGTCCACCCAGCCACTCTCTCTGTCTCTCTCTCTCTCTCTCTCTCTCTCTCTCTCTCTCTCTCTCCACCTCCTCCACCCCGTATATTAAGTACCTACACCACACAAGGTCGGCCACTTTTTAATAGGGAGTAAGAGGGACTTTTAAGCCTCAGTACCCACCTTGTGAAACTGTACATTCTCTCTCCTTCAGCAGTCACATCATGGCCCGGCTTGTCTCCTACTCCTCCTCCTCGTCTTCCTTTACCCGGCAGCTGAGGTCTTAGGGTCGTCATGTCCACTACTCCTCCTCCCCCCCCCCCCCCCCCCCCGGTATTATATGACTATTCTGCCTGGTTGAGTTTATTTCATTATTTTTATTTTTTATTTAAATCATTAAGTTGTTGCAATTCGCTGCTTGCAAGGTCGATTTTTGGAGACTCGGAGGTGGGGTGGGGGGTGGGGTTAGGAGGGGTAGCTCCTTAGGGTTTACCTGGAGGAGGGTCTCTAGGTCCTAATACCTACCTGGTGAGCCATTAGAGCAGTAACTAGGCCTTGGATTCATAACATTCTGAGTTTTGATTCTGTTCCCCATTTCCCTCCCCCAGATAGATGTTATCAAGTAATGCTAGAGTCTGGCCATCGTCTAGTTTAAGAAGTCTGAGTGTGTATTATTACTGTCGTTTACGGAGTTGTAGTTTTTGTTGTGGTGGTTTAACTTTTAATGAGGCAGTTAGCTGCGTTCTTACATCATCAGTTATGAGGAAAATTCCGAATAATGTGAGTCTTGTTTACTGGCTTCTACAGTAGGGGGGGATACGTGAGGTGAGAGCTGGGTTAAGCTTTGGGGACGACGAAAGATGAGGGCTGAGTTAAGCTTCTAGCCTCCCTGTAGTAATGTGGCTTGTGTTGTGGTTCTTCTATGTGTGTTTAAGCCACCTCTTATTTGTATTGGCTTTGTACATATTAAGTGTATACAGTATACATGTGGTATTATTGTCCTTGTGTATAATATTACTCTTGATGTTGACTGTACGTATGTGGTATATAAATTCTCTTCTGTGTATATATATAATCTTGACTTTTCTTTATATGATGTCTTTTCTTGTATAGTTTTTATATTGATGCTTTTATTGTATATTTCATTTTATTCTTCCAATCATATTTTCAGTGTTTGGTTATTTGCATGTTTATTGATTCTCTGTTTCTTGTGTATATATTCTTATTGTTTTTATTCTATTTCCTCTTATTTTCTTGTTATTTCTATGTATGTATTATTCTCCTCTACTTTAATCTGATCAACTATTTATTTTCATTGTATTATGTTCATCTCCTTTCTCTCTGCAGCTTAATATTGTTCAGGAATAAGCTGTCTACTAAGCTCTTCCCCCCCCCCCCCCAGGTTTTGGTGTTCTCAGCAACTAATCGTATCAGTTCTCAGGAGTAGTTGTATTGATTGCTGGTTCTGGAATGACTGTCCTGGCCACACCGGACGAATTCCTTAACGATTTACTTTTTTTTTAATCAGTATTTTTAAATGGAGATGATTAATTTAGTTGGTTATAATACTGACGAGGGGACAAATTGTAGTGGATTTGTGGTTGAATGACTCGCTTAATAGCCAGTAGTTAATTAATCAGTCTGTGAATTGTTGCTAAGGATGCCAAATGTGGGGGTAAATTTTATATTGATTGGTTAACTCTTCTTATGTTTACCTTTTATTTATGTTTTTTCCCCTTCATAATCTTGGTGTTTTTAGGTATTTGTATTTTTCTGTTTACTTAATCTAATTTTCCACCCCCCCCCCTCTGCCATCTGTTTTATTCTTCCGATTTATTTTATATTTTATCATTCTTTTCTATTATCTTAAGTATATATACATGTGGCTTTAGTGAATATATATTTTCTTACTTGCTGTGTTTGGCTGTGTGTGTGTGTGTTTGTTTCCTCTTGTGCTCCTATATCTGTTTGTTTATTTGTGCCTGTGTTTGGTTAATGAGATCATCTTGGGTGCATGTGTGGTGGTAACATGTGTGTCTTGTGGTCAGGGGATAGGTTTATGTCCCTAGGTGCATGTGTGGTGGTAACATGTGTGTCTTCTGGTCAGGGGATAGGTTTATGTCCCTAGGTGCATGTGTGGTGGTAACATGTGTGTCTTCTGGTCAGGGGATAGGTTTATGTCCCTAGGTGCATGTGTGGTGTAACATGTGTGTCTTGTGGTCAGGGATAGGTTTATGTCCCTAGGTGCATGTGTGTGGTGGCAACATGTGTCTTGTGGTCAGGGGATGTGGCTTTATGTCCCTAGGTGCATGTGGTGGTAACATGTGTGTCTTGTGGTCAGGATAGGCTTATGTCCCCAGGGTGCAATGTGTGGTGGTACATGTGTGTCTTGTGGTCAGGATAGGCTTATGTCCCCAGTGCACATGTGTGGTGGGTAACATGTGTGTCTTGTGGGGATAGGCTTATGTCCTAGTATGTGTGGTGGTAACATGTGTGTCTTGTGGTCAGGGATAGGCTTATGTCCCTAGGTGCATGTGTGGTGGTAACATGTGTGTCTTGTGGTCAGGGATAGGCTTATGTCCCAGGTGCATGTGGTGGTAACATGTGTGTCTTGTGGTCAGGGGATAGGTTTATGTCCCTAGGTGCATGTGTGGTGGTAACATGTGTGTCTTGTGGTCAGGGATAGGTTTATGTCCCTAGGTGCATGTGTGGTGGCAACATGTGTGTCTCTGTCAGGACAGGCTTCTATGTCCCTAGGCATGTGTGGTGGTAACATGTGTGTCTTGTGGTCAGGGGATAGTTTATGTCCCTAGGTGCATGTGTGTGTGTGGCAACATGTGTGTCTTGTGGTCAGGGATAGGTTTATGTCCCTAGGTGCATGTGTGGTGGTAACATGTGTGTCTTTGTGGTCAGGATAGGTTTATGTCCCTAGGTGCATGTGTGGTGGCACATGTGTGTCTTGTGGTCAGGGATAGGCTTATGTCCCTAGGCATGTGGTGGTAACATGTGTGTCTGTGGTCAGGGGATAGGTTTATGTCCCTAGGTGCATGTGGTGGTAACATGTGTGTCTTGTGGTCAGGGATAGGTTTATGTCCCTAGGTGCATGTGTGGTGGTAACGTGTGTGTCTGTGGTCAGATAGCTTATGTCCCTAGGTGCATGTGGTGGTAACATGTGTGTCTTGTGGTCAGGTTTATGTCCCTAGGTGCATGTGTGGTGGTAACATGTGTGTCTTGTGGTCAGGGATAGGTTTATGTCCCTAGGTGCATGTGTGGTGGTAACATGTGTGTCTTGTGGTCAGGGATAGGTTTATGTCCCTAGGTGCATGTGTGGTGGTAACATGTGTGTCTTGTGGTCAAGGGATAGGTTTATGTCCCTAGGTGCATGTGTGGTGGTAACATGTGTGTCTTGTGGCCTTTAGGTGTTTCAGGTCCTCGTGTGCTTGTTTCTTTGGGGGGGAGGGGGGTGTGTCGGTAACTTAAAAGTGTCTTGTGTGATTGTGTTTAAAATTAATTCATTCCTAGTCAGGGTGATCTATGTGCCTGTGTGTAATTGGGTAGGTAAATTATGTGCCTTTGGGTGACCTTTCCTTGTGTAAGAATATAATGTCTCCGTGTACCTATGTTAGCCTTGAGGGGGAGGAACGTGACCTAGAATGAGTCAGTGATGGTACAGGTGTCAGCCCGCCCTCGTCTAACCTAGCAGGTGGTGTTTACAGGCTCGAGGTGGGCGGGTGAAGGGTGCTAGCGGTAGTGGGCGGGGTGGGTCGTCGTCTTCATCCAAGTTATCCAAGGTGAAGGAGATAATGTGGTTCCCCCGCCTGCGTCTCAAGCCGCCGCCACTACCGCAGCAGCCGCCGCACCTCTTCTCCTCCCGCAGCAGCACCAGCAGTAGTTGTAGCTCGGCCAGTGACGTGTCCCCGACGGCTGATTCCTCCACGGTAACGCGTGGTGTGTCGTGCTCTGCTGTGCTGGCTTGTGCTATGTTGTCCTGTGCTGTGTTGTCCCGTGCTGTGGGTGCTGATGAATTGTCCTGTGTTGTGACTATGCTGTGTTATTGTGACCCGGTGCTATGGGGCTGTGTTGTAACCGTGTGCTAGGGTGCTGTGATCTGTGCTAGGGTGCTGTGATCTGTGCTAGGATGCTGTGATCTGTGCTAGGATGCCGTGTAGGGTTGTAAACAGTATTCATGGAGCTCCTGCCTAGATAACACTCATGTATGTTAAGTCTACATTCATACACTCATATCTGTGTACTGTACACATGATTGAACATACACGCAGATGTACATATATACATACATACATATTATATACACTCCGAGATGCTCATTTGCGCTTGTAGATACACGACCGCTCACGTATTTATTGTTGTGCCTCCCCATGCACGCACCGACACACACACACACACACACACACACACACACACTGGTTGTTATATGGTTAGTGATGCAGCAGGTACTGTGGAAGATAATTGCCCCCTGTACATACGCTTCTTGCGCAATGCATTACCGTACTTGATTAGGGTGGTGGTGGTGGTGGTAGTGGTGATGGTGGTGGAACTGGTGGTAGAAGTTTTAGTGGTGGTGGTGGTAGTGGAGGTGGTGATGGTAGTGTTGGTGGTAGAGGTTTTAGTGGTGATGGTGGTAGAGGTTTTCGTGGTGGTGATGGTGGTGGAACGGGTGGTAGAAGTTTTAGTGGTGGTGGTAGTAGTAGTAGTAGTGGTGATGGATGGTAGTGGTGGGGGACATATAGTGGCATTAATGGTGATGGTGGTTGTTTTATGGTCCAGTTATGGTGACTTATTGTTGTGTGTGGGTGTAAGAGGTTACGTCAATGGTTTCGTCCTGTGTGTGTGTGTGTGTGTTTGTTCATGTGTTTGTTCATGTGTTTGTTTGTCTCGTAGTTGTGTATGCGTACTGACGCTCACATGAGTTAAAAGACAAATGCGTCATGTTGCACTCCTATACGTGTGTGTGTGTGTGTGTGTGGTACAGTGTTTTAGAGTGGTGTTATAGTGCATCGTGGTAACTGACCTCACACCACTGCACCACTGGAATGAAGTTGCATTTTTTTCTTAGTTTAACCTCTCACAATTTGGTCTTTTATGGGATTTTCCAATATTTATTTTCGTTTTCGTTTTTTTTCTTATTTACACAATTAGGTTTTTGTATTGCCAGTGTTCGTGTGTCCATTTATTATTATTTATATGTTTGGTTTTTCAGAGTGTCTAATCAGAAGGCAGTTTAGATATTTCTCAAGTACTGTATTCATGTTTATATTTTGAACAGTAGTGTGTGTGTGTGTGTGTGTGTGTGTGTTTTTTTGTTTGTTTGTTATATGCTCGTATATAAACACCGTGTGATATAAGAAAGGTGTTCAAAGTCTAATTAGGTTACCTGTACCATGACCAGAGCTACATTACAATACACAACACTACACTACACAACACTACACTACACAACACTACACTACAATACACAACACTACACTACACTACACGTATGTACAACTGTGTACGGTACAGTAGGTAGGTGTACCCAGTGACGTCCTGTACATCAACAGTATCTACTTTATCTTGATACCTCTTGAGTTTTATCACACGTAAACCTCCTCTGCCTCGTTATTACCTGGCATTACCTGGCCTCGCCTCACCTTGTCTCTGGCCTCACCTCAACTTAATCTCACCCAAAATCTTGTCTAACCTAACCAGCTTTGTGAGTGAGTGAGTGTGAGTGAGTGAGTGAGTGAGTGAGTGAGCTAACCACTGAGTGTGTGTGTGACCCAACAAGCTAGAGCCTCACCCTTGTGTGACTTGCCGCTGGAGATTAACTGTTGTATCTTGTATCTAAAAATTCCAAACCTCCATCACGCTCCTCCTCTTCTCTTCCTTCTACCCCTCCTCTCTTCCTCCTCTTCTCTTCCTTCTACTCCTCCTCTCTTCTCCTTTTCCCTCTCCTCTTCATCCTCGTCTCTTCCTCCTCCTTCTTGTCATATTATTTTCCTCCCTCCCTCCTTCTCTTCTCTTCCCTCCTCCTTTTCTCCACTGCTCCCCCCAATATCACCGGGGTTTTTCTTACCTGGTTGGGACTTTTCTTCACAGGGAGCTACAGGCTCATTGAGAGATTTCACAGACGAGTAGACACTAGTGAGGATGACGGACGACGAACCCTCTCTTTCCCCTCCCTCATCCTCCTCTCCCCCCCTCCTCTCCCTCTCCTCATCCTCCTTCCCCCTCCTCCTCCTCCTCTTCCCCCTCCTCATCTTTCTTTCCCTCCCTCATCCCTCCCTACCCCCTCCTCCTCTTCCTCCCTCCTCTTCCCTCCCTCCTCCTCTACCCCCCTCCTCATCCTTACCCCCTCCTCATCCTCATATATGCCTCCACCTCCCTCCTTGCCCCGTTCCTCCTTCCTCCCCACCACTCCAGGGTTGGATGTAACTTACCTGTACACCTGACCTCCCTCGTGACGGTACACCTGGTTCCGGCGAGTGATAACAGGTTTGTTGGCGGCTCCTCCCTCAACCTGGTGGTGATATTGGCGGCTCACTTGAAGCTTAGGCACTCAAGGTTACTTCAGATGATTATTAAACGACCTGACCTGACCTGACCTGACGTTTAGATACCAAAGGTTATTTCAGATGATTATTAAACACCCTTACCTAACATGACCTAACCCAACCCAATATAGCATTATTTTACGTGACCTATCCTATCCCAAGCTGACATTTCCTAACATATCCTAACCTGACCTAACCTAACCTATCCCCACTCTTTCTCTTCCCCCTCTTTCCTCCTCTCTCTCTCTCCCTCTTTCCTTCTCTCCCTCCCTCCTTCCCTCCTCTCATGACCTTACTTATATACTTTCTCAACATATTTTTATTCTTGTCATCACAGAGTTGCAGTAATTTGTCCCGTTCGTTTGATGGTTTGTGCTATGTTAGGTTTGATTGGGTTAGGTTAGGTTATGTTATGTTATGTTATCTTATCTTAAGTTAGGTTAGGTTTGGTTGTGTTACGTTGGGTTACGTTTGGTTCACAGTATCCTACAGTAGCTACGTCAGGAACTCCTTCGTGCACCACTACCAAGCCTCTTCACCTCTCTCTCTCTCTCTCTCTCTCTCTCTCTCTCTCTCTCTCTCTCTCTCTCTCTCTCTCTCTCTCTCTCTCTCTCTCTCTCTCTCTCTCTCTCTCTCTCTCTCTCCACGTAAACAAACATTTTAGCGACAACACGATGGGTGGCTGGAGGGTGAGCCTTGACCTGGGTGGTGGTGCGGTGATTGTTCTTGTGTGGGCCCCCGTGTGTTCATGTGGGCCCCAGTGTGTTCATGTGTGGACCCCAGTGTGTTCATGGGGAAGGGGTACCAGTGTATTGGTGGTACATAGTAGTAGTAGTAACAAGGAACAATAGCTCATCAGTAACACCATGACTACCACACTAGGCAGGAGGGAGTGAGTGTGGGGGAGGGGGGGGTCACGTGGTGTATTGACTGGCGAGATTATCGTGTCTCAGGTCACATGATCTCTGCCAGGGGGTAGAGGGAGGTATGTAGGTCATGGAGGGAGAGGGAATAGGTCATATGAGGGTAGAGGAAGGAGAAGAGAAGGGATGTGGTAAGGGGGTCACGTAATGGTGAGGAGGATGGGAGAAGAAAGGTCACGTGGTGGAGGTAGGAGAGGTCACGTATTGGTGTTGGAGGGAGGGGGGGAGAAGTCATGCGGTGGTGTTGGAGGGAGGAAGGAGGGGAAGAAGTCATGCGGTGTGTTGGAGGGAGGAAGGAGGGGGAGAAGCTCATGCGTGTGGGTGACAGCCATTAGGACTACCTGAGCCAGGTGGTGCTGTGGTTCCTCACCTGTCTCTCACTTTTCTACCTCATTCATATTTTTGTCTCCTTGCGCCTCTCTCTCTCTCTCTCTCTCTCTCTCTCTCTCTCTCTCTCTCTCTCTCTCTCTCTCCCACCTACCCTTCTTTTCCCTTCACTTTCTCCAGAACACACCCACCCACCATACTTCCCCTCTTCCTCCTTCATTCACTATACCCATCCTTTACTATATCTTTTCCCTCCTATCCCCTTCTTATCTTCCTCTTTCAATTTTCAACCCCTCCTCTTCGTTCCCTCTCCTCCCTCCTCTCTCCTTCCTTCTTTCCCTTCTCTCTCCCTTCCCTTCTTTCCTCTCTTCCTCCCTCCTTCCCTCTCTCTCTCCTCTTCTCCCCTCTTTTCCTTCTCCCCTTCTCCCTTTCCCCTTCTTCCTTCCTCTCCTCTTTTCTTTCCCTCTTCCTTTTCCTCCCTCTTTCTCCTCTTCCCTCCCTCTTTCCCTCCCTCCCTCCTCTTCCCTCCCTCCTGCTCTCCCTCCCTCCTTCCCCCCTCTCCTCCTTCCCCTCCTTCCCCCTCTCTCCTTCCCCCTCCCTCCCTAACTCTCCCCCAACTCTGCACTCGTCCCGTCACCCACACGCCATAGCCACTGTGTGTGTGTGTGTGGCAGAGAAACTTGGGTATAATGGGACGCAGGTAGACTGGCCGTGTTTGGTGAGCAGGACACACACAGTCGCCGCCCACCTGTGCTGTAACAGACGTGCGGGTAAAGTCTAATGAGGCTCAGGTGCAGGTTTGTGGATGTATGTATGTATGTATGTATGTATGTATGTATGTACTTATAACCTATGCGCACTGTTGATTGTGTTTACATATTTACAAACAACTGTATGTACACACGCATACACACACACTAATGGAAGAGACATTGTGTGTGTGTAGCTACTATCTGGGTGAAGATGGTGAAGATGTTGTAGATAGATTGGTGACATAGTGTGAGGCAGGGTAATGATGAGAATAAAAGAGAACTATTTGATGGCCGGCGATACTGGTGTGTTAGAGAGGTAGAAAGCGTAGAGGAGGGAGGGCGTCTACAATCAATGGAGAGAGAGAGAGAGAGAGAGAGAGAGAGAGAGAGAGAGAGAGAGGTGTGTGTGTGTATGCATGTATCTCCAAGCCATGTGTGTGTGTGTGTGTGTGTGTGTGTGTGCTTGTGTGTGTGTGTGTGTTGTACTTCCTGCACTTTCCAACGTAAGGGGTGTGGGAGCGAGAGAGAGAGAGAGAGAGAGATGTGAGAGAGAAACGAGAGAGAGGGGTCGGTGACAGGTGCACGCCAAGTGAGAGTGTACTCCCCCGGAAGTTATTAATGGACCCGTCTGCCCCGTTCTCAAATTATTATCCATACCATTCCCACGATGAGGATGCCGGGGTGGTGGTCTCTCTCTCTCTCTCTCTCTCTCTCTCTCTCTCTCTCTCTCTCTCTCTCTCTCTCAAACAGACACACACACATGCAATCTCATTCAAACCACAATAAACTTTCTTCTTCAGTGAATAATGCTTCCTGACATTTGTGCAAAGTTCTCACGCCCGGCCAACATGAGCGAAAGTCAGTGCGTGAGTTCCCAATAAGTCTAGGTTTGGATTAATTCTTATTAGCATTAGAAAGTTTTCAATCTAGTGTAATTGTCAATGAGTAAAAATTGTCGCCCGGTTTCTCTGGTTAAGTGTGTTAGAGAGTGTGAGGTGGTTAGGTGAGTGTGTGGGGTGGTGCTTGACAACAGTGATCACCTTTTGTATAATAATGTAAACAATGATCAGCTGATAAACATAAGAGAAATCCGCTGATGTCTGCATTAATAGAAAAAAATTGTCTGAGTACTATTTTTCTCGACTCATCGTTACTGTTATGTTCATAAATTGATAAGAATCGGTTAATTATGTTTGCACAACAGCTGATTATTGTTGACATGAAACAGCTGATTATTGTTGATACGAGTGTCAACTTAATACTTCAAATTAATATTTATACCCACACACACGTCTTAGCGTTTGTGGGTTGAGTCACTGAGGTGTTGCATCATAGTGTTCCTTGTGTTGAACCATTCATTGAGTGAGTGAGAGGGGGGGGGGGTGAAGCACGTGATTTAGTGGCATAAACACAGTGAAAGGGACAGCAGTTGTTCCTTGGCCTCTTGAGTATCTGAATAACTAACTCTCTCCCGTCACACCATTCACTTCTAGCCTGACACTTTACACTACACACCTGAACTCTGCCTCCATCTAACATTGACATTCTTCCTGTAATTGAATCCAGCGTTTAGCGGATGTGGTGATGTGACTGTAATATATAACACACATCAGCCAAATGAGTATATACCAGACTTCAGATTTCTTATTGAAGTTCTGGATAATAAGATTTCAGATTTCACAATTAATCTCTCTAGTTACTGACAGTCAAGACCTGGCAGTTCAGGATGGAAAGTTTGTTGGCTACTGTGAAAGTATTTTAGAGAGTTGTCAGTGCTGGATGTCGTTGTGATTGTAGATGAGATAAACGAGTTACACCCCTCTACCTCCCCCCCCTCATCCCCCTCCTGGAGTCACTCGATCTGGTAACAAGGTCTCTCAATGTCTTAATGACCAATAGATGACTTATATACAAAGATTTCACGTGGGAACCTAACCTTCCAGTGAGTGAGCATTAAGATTCCTCAGAGGTTTTACATTGAACTTCAAATTGACCACTAGACGACCAAGATATGATGATGGTGCTTTAGGGATGGCACTAAGATTGGTTCAGAAGGGTGGCACTAAGATTGGTTCAGAAGGGTGGCACTAAAATTGGTTCAGAAGGGTGGCACTAAGATTGGTTCAGAAGGGTGGCACTAAAATTAATTCCTAAGGATCAATCTTAGTGCCACCCTGAAGGAGAGTTTTTTTTACCGCGTGTGTGTGAACCCCTGATCCGCCATCAAGTGAAGTCTGAGGACGTCCACAAAGTGAGTTGGATTACCCTCTTATTATAGTTACATTATTATGAGTGAGTGGGGTCCCTAAGGCGCTCGTCCCACGCTGTTTTGTTTTTGTTTTGTTACCATAAACGACCTGTTTGTTTTTGCTATAGAGTGAGGTAATAAGTGCGTAGCTTTATAAAAACTTTAAGTATATATATAGTACGTGTGTTGCATTTTCATTATTTTATTGTTTATCTCATTCAACACTCTAATTTAGTCATTTATATTAAGTACGCTTTTATTTACACTACTTCATGGTATTTTTAAGGTACTTATATACACAAGGGTACATAAGGTCATTTACAGTAAGTGCATTTTCATTTACAAGATGTTTATTTACATTTGTCGTAAGTAACATTGAGTAAGAACATTTTCATCTCAACAATGTGTCTTGATCTGTCAGACACTTTCATCAAGAACACGACAGACAATGACTGGTCAGAGAAGGCTGCCCCCCACCCCTCACCCAACACACACACAACATAACTAACTCAACCTCACCATTACATACAGTATAATTATGGGCTCTACACCGAATGACTTCCAATAACAATGGTTAGATTAAGTTAGGGTCTATTAGCACTGGGGGGGCCTATTTGATCTGTAAGTTCAATAGTCACCAATGATCTTTGATAGTAGGTCTTATCTTTTATCGTGTGTCGTTACCAGTATGTCTTCAATTATTAAAGCTGCTTTCTCTTAGGTGTATCATACTGTTGTTGATTTAATATTATACGTGACGTCAATAGTGGTGGTGTACTTAATTAGATGTGTGTAGTGTATGTAACTGTGTGTGGTGGTGGTGTGGTGTTTTATGGTGCAAGTACTAGATGAGTTGGTTGTTGAGTGTGAGTGTGTATTATGGTGAGTGACTGTGTATTATGGTGTGTGTGTGTGGGGGGGGTGTTAAGAGTGTCTTGTCAGGGGTTAGGGGGTGGTGGAGTGGGCGGTGAGAGGTGGTGTGGGTTGTGGTGGTGGTGATGGGTGGTAAGAGGGCGGGCGTGTGTGGGTGGTAGGAAGTTGTGTGGGTGGCAAGGATGGGCGGCAGAGGTAGAGTATTGAGTAAGTCTTTTATGGATCCCCCACACCGTTGGTCGGCCCGAGGTCATGAGAACGTGAGAGAGTAAAAAAAAATGGAAAGGAAAGACGAGGAAAAAGGGAGAGGTTTGGAAAAGGAAAAGAAATAGGGCATGAATAGAGAGGGAAAGGAAAGAGGGGGGGAATTGTAGAAGGAAAAGTAATAGAGCATGAAGAGAGAGAGAGTGAGAGAGAAAGAAACAAGAAGCAGAGAGAGTGGAAGTGAAGGAGGAAGAATAATAAAAAAAATAATAATCAGGAGGAAGATACGTGACAACATGCGTGGCAAAAACAGACACGACGCCACCACCTGCCTTGCACAACACCAGCAGGCGACGAAGGGGGAGTGTAGTAGTGATGCTCAGACGTCTTGGTAGGGGGGAGGGGAGGTGAGGGTGATAAACAGGAATAAGAGAGAACCAGGAAGGAGGAAGAGGTGGGAGGTGATGAATGTGGCGGTGATAATGGTGTCTGGCAGACGTCTTGGGGGGTGATAAATAGGAATAAGAGAGAGCCAGGAAGAGGGGAAAGGTGAATGTTGTAGTGTAGAGAGGGAGCGTGGTGTAGTGTAGGGAGGGAGCGTGGTGTAGTGTAGGGAGGGAGCGTGGTGTAGTGTACGGAGCGTGGTGTAGTGTAGGGAGGGAGCGTGGTGTAGTGTAGGGAGGGAGCGATGATACACCTGCCTGTTACTGTCAGCAACAGGCACGCAACACAGGTCCTCCGCGTCTTACCTACCTGACCATCCTCACCTTGATCCAGGAGTGTGATCCAGTAGGTTGTTCCTATTACCCACCACACACTGCACAGGCGTTCTTGGTGCTGCCAGTTTTTGCGTGCACGTTCACCCACTCACTCAACTCGCACACACACAAAAAAATCTAAAGCGCTCTTGTTCCCCAAAGCTAAAATGTATTAGTTTTTTGTTTTTTTTTAGTGACTGGAGGCGGGGTTGTGTAGCACAGTGAAGTGTTTGGCAGGTCTTGGGTCCTCACCACACCAGAATTCTCAGCTGATATACGTAAACAGTGATCAGCTGATAAACGTCTCATCTAACTCCCTGACTTAAAATATACAATATAGATTGATTTTCATTGGTCCGTATATACCTTTAATTGTTTTTTGATTGGCTTACCTAAACAGCTGCATAAATAAGTATTCTCAAGAGGCAAAAATCCATCTATCTGGCAGACTTCAACTATGATAAAAAAAAGATAGATTCCGAAAGGCTCTTACGTTATAAGCCACTGAACAAATATGGATTCTCAAAGACTAGCTAATGCATGAATCCCTACCCCCTTATCCCCCTCCCTGGACTGGATAAGCGTGGATACATCAAGCTGGTATAAAACTTTAGCTGTTACGCAAAGATTGATTCTGAAAAGCTTCGCATGGTATTTTTTTTCCCCTTAACCGTTGTACTGTAGATGTGAGAATGCAGCTGCCTGGCTTATGTAACTTGGAACACAGCGGGGATCCATAATGAAAAGATGCGTTGGATTACTTGAAGATTAGCCTCCCCCTCTTTCTCTCCCCCTAACCTAAGTGAGGGAGGGAAGGAGTGAGGCAGAGTAGTAATGGAGAGAGAGAGAGAGAGAGGGGGGTGGAGGCTAGGTAAAGAGAAGCAAAAAAACGGCTGAAGATGAGATAGCAACATAGAAGATAAAAAAAAAATGAAGTGGAAGGAGAGAAGAAAATGGAGGCGATGAAGATGACACCGTGAGAGTGAGAGAAGAAACGATGAGAGAGATGGAGACAATTGAGGGAGGGGAGAAGAGAGAGAGGGATGTGGAGGAAAGTGAGGGAGGGAAGGAGAGAGAGAAGTGGAACATTGAGTGAGGGACAAGAAAATTAGAGCGAGGGAGAGGCAAAGGAGAAGACTGAGGGAGGAAGGGAGAGGCGGTGTGTGTGTGTGTGTGTTAAGTCATTAAACCTGGTTGGTGAGGCATCATGCAGGAGGGAGAGAGGAGGGAGGCAGTCCTCTCAGGAATGTGTGAGCGTCTCTACCAGATTTGAGGACGCGGGAACCCTCTTAGGCGGCCAACCTTTATGTTTACATTTTATTGAGCGGGAAGTTAAAAAATTTACTCTACGTCGACAATTGTGAATTTCTTAAAAGTTAACTGAATTTTTACGATTTTTTTTTATTGAATTGAGTGTATAACTTTAAAGGATATAGTATAGTAATATTTAGTCTTGTTTTTATTTAAAATTTCAAGAGTTTTAAAAAAATAGGTGACGCGGCAAACCTCTTGATTAATTTAGTGTTTTTGGCGGAAAATGAATTTATAAAAGTGCATCGTATTTTTTTTTGCCTCCACTTACAATTTTTGGTTTTTATTTGATTTTTTTTTAATAGAATTAATTGAAATATTTTTGAAATTCTTGTTTTTTTAATGGAAAGTTTGTAAATATTTCATTGGGTTTTGAATGATAGTTTTTTGAGGTGATGTTGCTGTTTGTGTTGTCATGGTGAGGTAATGAGTTACCTTATGAGGAATATAAAACATTTTGTATTAAGTTGTATTAATTTATTTGAATTGTTTATTTGTGTTCTAAGTATTACTACATGATTTATTGTTCTTGATGAGGTGTTATTATTATTATTATTATTATTATTATTATTAGTAGTAGTAGTAGTAGTAGTAGTAGTAGTAGTAGTAGTAGTAGTAATAACATTTTTACCATTACATTTTCTATTTTTATGGCCTCCAACATCCCCTTATAGCCATACCTACTACTACCACTATCAATATTGATAGTTTATGCACTAAGTTTGATCCCTACCTACCCCCCTCCGCACCTCCCCCTCTCCCCCCTCCCCTCTTCCCACCTCCCCCTCCTCCCCCACCTCCCCCTCCCCCCACCCCCCCACCTCCCTCTCCCCCCACCTCCCCTCTCCCCCCCTCCCTCTCCCCCCACCTCCCCTCTCCCCCCACCTCCCACCTCTCTCCCCACATCCCTGGAGATTGTTGGAAAGTCGGGGACCTAACTTACCTGCCTGTCACTTCCCGCACCGTCACTGCCGCCTCCGACACTTTCTTAAAACCGCCGGTCATTCACTGGCTGGGGAGAGACCTGAGAATATTTGGATGCTGGTGTGGGGGAGAGGGATGTTTGGAAGGGGGGGGGGAGATTTTGGGATGTGTTTGTGCGGGGGAATGTGCATGTGGGATGGAGGGATGTGTGTACTGTATATGTGTGTATGTATGTATGTATGTATGTATGTATGTATGTGTCAGAAACAGATATACCGCGTTATAATTTTCAGCATAGAATCAAAGAGACATGATTCCTAACGTACAATCACAGGGCGGTTGTCTACTACTTTTAAAAATGGCGTGCACCGTCTCTTAGCGTTCGTGATATTAATTTTTTTTTTTTTTCCAACGAGACTTTTTTCGACTTTTATTTAAGATTTACTAGAATGACTTTATTTTTTACGTTGATACTTAACATTCTTGAGGTGTTGAAAGCTTGAACTCGCGTGACTTAGTGTATCTAGTAAGAACCTCCATATACCGGATTTATTTCTCGTGATAATCCGTTAAATGAGAGGTAATATCGGTATATATCTATTAACGGATGATAACTATTGATAACACCTTGATAATATCGGTAGATCAGTATCAAGAGAGAAGATTATTACATATTATTACCCCTTGACACATAAAAACAAGGGTAATAATATCGGTAAATAAGTCTTCCAGTAAAATTACACGGTACTAGGAGGCTCTTGTCATCCCGGAGCGCTCACACCACCAACCGTTCTTCACTGTTTTATTTTAAGTCGTATTTACTACATTAGACAACATTTTTTTTATAGATATTACCCCAAAATAATAATATCCTTTCTCTTTTAAAACTGTCACCACCACTGTCACCATGATCACCACCAGATACATGATAGATTGCAGTCTATGTGTTTTAATTTCGGTGTATTTGAATGACGATGACTTGAGCCCGCCCGGAGAGACTGACTGACTGACTGATCTGACTGACTGACGAGGCTACAGTATGCGTCGCTTCTGGTGATGTTTTTATTATTTTATCTATGAACTTTTTTCTGATTTTTTTGTTTGTTTAGGAATTAAAGAAGAACGTGGGATATTGTAGAGGAATTGAGAGAGAGAGAGAGAGAGAGAGACTTCATTTAAAAAAAAAATTGGTAATGTGTGTGTCCGTCGGGCGGCTGGCATCATCAACGTGGTGTGTTGCTTAGCGAGATAGGACGTTGGAAACCGTCACGGGTAAATGATCTTATTACAGCGGGGAACTAAACTAAACTAACTTTAGGCGGTGTTGGCCAGGAGAGATTAACTGTAACTAATCCATCTTATGGGAGTTACACAATACTCCTCGTATCCGTCGTCGTTTAACTTGTAAATAAATACAAATGAGGATGAAGCCTTATGCTGTCTGTGTGCAACAAGAACCCTGTGTACCACCCAGCTCCTCCTCCTGCAGAAGACGTACAGTACCCCGCCGCCACCGTACATGTATCCTCACCAAAGCTATTGATGATGTTTCCTGACACATGAACTCGATTTTTATTATTTTTTTTTTAATATTTTCAAATTATATTATCCGCTGCTCATTTGTGTTGTCGAAATTTCAGGAACACCAGTCTGTCATTACGGTACTAACCACGCCTCACTGGTCAGACCAAGATGGCTGTACAGGTATATATTTGTCTTCATCAGCTGTGATGCTCGACCGAGTCTTTTCAGAAGTGTGAGAACGCCATGTTCCAATAACGTTGATGATCACTTGGGGATTTGAAGCTGAAAATCAAGCCTAAGATATAGAACTGACACGTGACAAGGTGGTAATTTACTGGCAGATGTATTAGGTGTTGTCACTTGTACTCTGACGCCCACTGCTGGACCTGGGGAGTAGGGAGACTAGTACATGTCAGGTGGTGGAGAGGCGGTAATTTCCCGCTAACATTATATCTCCTTCCCTTAGTAATTTCTCATCGTTGAGTTAATGTTTGAGTGTGTGTGAACCAAATGCGTATGATGTTTGAGTGTGTGTGAACCAAATGCGTATGATGTTTGAGTGTGTGTGAACCAAATGCGTATGATGTTTGAGTGTGTGTGAACCAAATGCGTATGATGTTTGAGTGTGTGTGAACCAAATGCGTATGATGTTTGAGTGTGTGTGAACCAAATGCGTATGAGCATATATATCTTGTATATATTATTTACTTTCTTGATGTGGGTGTTTATTATTTCCACCACAACTTACCTAGTCCACCACCACACCTTACCTGGACCACACCACACCTCACCTAGACCACCAATCTTGTGAGGGTGACACCTTCCACAGTACAGTACAGTGAAGGGCGAGTCACAGCTGCAGGGCCAGTCAATGTGATTTCCGGCGCCAGTTGTGACACTTCCGGGGAGGGGGAGGTAGGGGGTAGGGTACTAATGACCCCTCGCCTCCAGGAAAGAAGGGGAAGGGGTGCGGAAGAGGTGGAGGTGGTGTTCAACTAGGTGTATCTACCAGGCACCGACCACCACCACCGCTACCACCACCACCACCACCTTGTAACTATAGACCTCTTACCCTCCCTCTCTCCCTACCCCCTCCTCCCTACCCTACCCCCTCCTCCCTACCCTTCCCCCTCCTCCCTACCCTTCCCCTTCCTCCCTACCCTTCCCCTTCCTCCCTACCATCCCCACCTTTCCCTCCCACCTCTCCCCCCTGAATGAGCCCACTTACAAATTAATTTCTTCAGCATAGGGATAAAAGTAATATACACCCCTTTAAATATGTTAATACGTCGGTTGTAGCTCTATGTTCTGTTTAGGAAAGTGTTCTGATATTTTGGGGAGTCGAGTGTACAGTGCAGTGTATAAGTCTGTGTACAAACTGATTATTCACGACAGTATTCAGTGATCATCCTAAACTAACTTAAGCATAATAATCATTTGTTTGTATTCTCCACCGTCTGCGTCCTCGAGTATGTAGACCATGTTCGTCCTCTGGGCTGGTTGGCCTCGTGCGTGTGAAGGCCTTGTGTGTTGTGTAGAGGCCGGCCGTGTGCACCCACTCGGCTCTCTTAAGAAAAATAAACGGAGAGCCGGACCCGTGTTCATAAATTTAAGGGACGATGCTCTGGAGGTTTCGGCATGAGGTGAAGTGTTGTGTAAGACATTCCGGAAACTATGTGGTCAAGATGTTAACAAACCTGGCTGTGTGGAGAAACTCGTCACATGTTGATCAGAGACAACAAACCTCCATTGACGGAACGAAGGCATCTGATTGGTAACCTCGTCAACCAATGAGAGACGAACTGTAGTCAAAACAAACTGGGAATATTAGAGTAAAAAAAAAAAGGAAAAGAAAAGAAAATCTGTGGGTGAAAGAATTCGCGTTTTATGCGTATCAAAAAAGCTCATTTTTCTCTCTCGTTCACCGCGCGTCTGTTTGGACTTCACCTCACGTCTCACTCGTTAGGGAATCAACCAATCAGGCGGCGTCTTTCCTTCATGGGTATATATCTCTTGCCTCTGTACACTACAACAACAAAGGTCAGGAAATACTCATTGTCTATAGATATATATGACAATAGGTATGGTGTGTATGTGTGTGTGTGTGTGTGTATTGATGGCGAGGTACCAACTAAGGAGGGGGGGGGTCGTAGTAATAATTGCGGTGTAGAGAAAACGTTGGCAGTGTTTGAGCGGAGGCCTCTTTCATATACCTGACAGTGGAGTCTGTAATTTGTACAGCCACAGGTAACCATTATATTGTCGTAAGTGTAATATTTTGGTGGTCGGGTCGAGGAATGGTGGGGAAGGGGAAGGGGATGGAGTACAGGGATGGGATGGGAGAGGGGGGGGGGTGTAGCTTTCTCGAGGTGTTTCTGTGTCAAACATTTGTAGAAAGGAGAAGTACTGAAAACCTGTTGTAAATTAAAGAAAAAAAAGATGTTCGGTTTTGTAGAAGTGAATGTACAAAATATTAAGACTAAGAGACAGTTTAGAAATTTGGAAAGAAATAAGACTTACATATATAGAAACATTGAAAAAAAAAACCCACAAAGATGTGAATTTAGAAACTTTGTAAGAGATTGACTACCTATGCGTGAATGATTAACAGAGAGAGAGAGAGAGATCTTGTAATTATAAAAACAAACACGAACATAAAACCAGATACAAATTGACCCCACAGGTAAACTCCCCCCTCCTCCCCCCACCAAGTCTACAGGTATATGGGAGTCATATCAAGACCGTAGGGGGGTGAGAGGTGAGGGGGTTACAACACACCATCTACTATGTATTTTGTCAACAAGTATATACATTATGTGTCCTCATGGTGTTGTGACAGAGCGGCGGCAGTTGTTGTGGTAAACCGTGTGTGTGTGTGTGTGTGTGTGTGTGCAGGGGGGTGTTATACTATGCGGAATTGTTGACTTGGTAAAAAAAACATTCACACACACACACACGCCCCTGAGTTGTGTGTTGTAACTATAATGCCTTACTTCTTACTTCTGGTTTTGTGTTGAAAGATCACTTAAAATTTTGTGTTTATGTTGGAAGTTAACTTAAAGCCTTCTGTTGTGACGTAGGCGATGACACACACACACACACACACACACTATGTAAGCTGTGTTTGTTGTATAAGCTTTGGTGTGTTTTTGTCCTTTTGGGGTAACGATTTAGTTAAGCTGAGCCGCTTTGGTGCACTAAACCTCCTTGCTTGTGTTTCCGTGTTGATGGTGGCAGTAGTGGTGGCTTCAAAACACAATCCCGATATAGCAACCATCTTGAATTAATTTTTTGGGAATACCTCCCATGAAAATAACTATCCCCCCCCCCTCCACCTCCCATTCAACCACCCACCCCACCATCCCACCCCACCCACTCACCCCACCCCACCCAACCAACCCACCTCAGCCCAAATACCATCTTTATATCAACTAATTATTTAATCTTCACATTAATATATCTAACACACACACACACACACACACACACACACACAAGTCCTGTTCCTCTTAATACATGTAGTAATTTATTCATTATCTTGATAGTAAAGTAATTTATGGTGAGTTGCGTACAGATGGTCAGGACTTGGGAGCTCTCAGTGTAGTGTGTAGTATAGTGTAGGTTTGTGGGGTGTGTTGTATTGATTTCTTCCCATTGTTGTTATTGTTCCTGGTGTTGTTATAGTTATTGTTGATAGTATTACAGTTCTTGATAATATTGTAATTTTTGTTATTATTATTATTGTTGTTGAAAATGTGGTTTGGAAATTTCGAAAACTCCACGGTAAAACATAAACAAACAAACAAACATAGAAAAGTGTGTGAGGCAGAACCAAGTTGACCGGGAGCGCTTGAAGGGTGCGGCAGGAAATGGACTCGCCCAGTGACGTCACGGCGTTCCTGCAGGCCCTCCAATAACAACAAACTACTCCTTACCTCACCCTACACACTTCCTTATGTCTCAATGATAAGTTGCTTTATCTTTCACGGGAAGAAGTTACTGTTTGAGAATTGTAATAAAAAGAGAAATGAAGCTAGGACGTGATAAATGAAGTTAGGACGTGATAAATGAAGTTAAGACGTGATAAATGAAGTTAAGACGTGGTAAGTGAAGTTAGGACGTGATAAATGAAGTTAGGACGTGATAAATGAAGTTAGGACGTGATAAATGAAGTTAAGACGTGGTAAGTGAAGTTAGGACGTGATAAATTAAGTTAGGACGTGATAAATTAAGTTAAGACGTGGTAAATGAAGTTAGGACGTGATAAATGAAGTTAGGACGTGATAAATGAAGTTAGGACGTGATAAATGAAGTTAAGACGTGGTAAATGAAGTTAGGACGTGATAAATTAAGTTAGGACGTGATAAATGAAGTTAAGACGTGGTAAATGAAGTTAGGACGTGATAAATGAAGTTAGGACGTGGTAAGTGAAGTTAGGACGTGGTAGAGACGTGATAAATGAAGTTAGGACGTGATAAATGAAGTTAAGACGTGGTAAATGAAGTTAGGACGTGATAAATTAAGTTAGGACGTGATAAATGAAGTTAAGACGTGGTAAATGAAGTTAGGACGTGATAAATGAAGTTAGGACGTGGTAAGTGAAGTTAGGAAATAAATGACTGTCAAGAGTATTATATATTTAGATAAAGTGTAGTGATAATTTTCCTGGTCGTGGGTAGTTTTGGTAATATGACGTTTGTGCGGTAGGCGAGGTTAGGGAAAAGTGTGTTTGTGACTCGGTATATTACGCATGAGGGTATATTTGGGTCTCGTTAGATTCCATTCGAGTCTTCAGTAGTTGATAACTTGGTGTGTGGTGGAATCACTTTTTCTCCTCTTCCCTCTCTCTCTCTCCTCTATGTCTCTCTCCCTTTCTCTCCTCCCTATTCTACCTCCGCCTCTCCTTCCCCTCTCCCCCCCCCCTCTCTCCCATCCCTACCTCCGCCTCTCCCTTACCCCTCCCTCTTTCCTACCTCCCTCTTCTCCCTACCCCTCCCTTCCTCTTCCTTCCTCCCTATCCACTTGAGAGTATCAGGGAGTGTTTGGGTTAGTCCTCATCGCTGTGTGTCCGCCACTTGTCCTTCCAAACATTACATTTTCCTCATTTATCAACAAGGAAAATACCCGGGGCCCGTACTGTTGGTTGGGGCCCGTACTGTTGGCTGGGACCCTTGTGTTCACTCAGGCTGCTTGCTCAACGGCGCCCACTTCTCCTGGGTACTGTCGATGGGTGGTGTGAAGGCTTCCGTTAACAGGCTAGTGGTGTGGAGAGTACCGTTGACAGGCTGGATCTGTTGAAAGGTGCCGCTAACAGATTGTGGTGTGGAGGATCCCGTTAACAGGCAACTTGTTGTGATGGTGGTGTGAAGGCTCCCGTTAACAGGCTAGTTCTGTTTATGGTGGGTAGTGTGAGGCGTCCCGTTAACAAGCGCCGTTGATAAGGTCAGTTGGTTGTAGTTAACGTAGGTAGGTAGGTGGGTTAATGAGATCCGTGTTTGTAGCAGGTGGTGTGATGCGGGGTCGTTAACAGGTATAATGCAGTGGTTTATAGTTAAGGGTTGTTAACTCTGTATTGTGGTGTGTATGCCTCCTCCTTCCTCCTCTTCTTCTCCTTTACCCTTTTCCTCTTTCTCCTCCGTCTCCTCCCCCTTCTTCACTTCCTCTTGCACCCTTTCTTCCCTCTCTTCCTCCTCGTCCTTCTCTTCCCTTTCCTCCTCTTCCTCCTGACCGCTACTTCTCATGAGGGAGGAGGAAGAGGACAGGGAATAGGAAGAAGGGAAGGAGGAGACAGAAGAATGAACGAAAAGTGTCAGGGGGTTAGGAAGAGAAAACGGGATGAGGAGGAGGAGGAGGGAGAGGATAAGGAGGAAGCACTATCACAACAGGCAAGACTCACACTGTCAGCAGCGTGTCAGGAAAACGTCAGCCTCTAGTAACACCACCCCCTTCCCTCACCCCGCCCTGCTGACTGGCTGATAACTGCCCTGTGTGTGTGTGAGAGAGTGCCATGCATGAGGGGGGGGCAGTCACTGTTGCACCAGGTCCACCCCCGCTGAAATAGCTCCCTTTACACACACACACACACACACACCAGGCAGGCTGAGGATGGGGACCTACACGGACTCCGCTGTGTGTTGACCTCTCCAGTCCCCTCTGGCGGTGCACGGGGCGGGGCGGGGTAAGGGAACGGGATAAAAGGGGCGGGGCAAAGGGTGCAGGATTAAGGGTACGGGGCAAGAGAGAAGGGGGAGCGGGTCTCAGAGCTCCAGGACAGTGCACGAAGCGAGGAGGTGGCGGAGAATGAAGAGGAGGGGACGGAAGGAGAAGAGGAGGCGGAGACGGAGACGGAGGGGGAAGAGGAGGAGGAGGGAGGGTATAAACGTGGGAACATCTGCCTCGGGATACCTGCCTCTCCACTGGACTTTTAAACGTTCTGGATACCTTGAGAGACGATCCTGTTTTGGCTGCTCCGATGCTCTTTTGTTTTTTAAGCCGCTAGCCAAGTTTATAATCATTTTCGTTGTGTTTACGTATTATTTTTACAGTTTTTATTCCAATGGCTGATTTGTTTTTTGTACGCTACTACAGTATTTTTAACGAGGAAATTATATAGTTTTGACAGTAAATTAATTTCGTGTATGATTATGGTGTTTGGATTACACACACACACACACACACACATTATATATATATATATATATATATATATATATATATATATATATATATATATATATATATATATATATATATATATATATATATATATATATAAAATTTTGGCGGGAATTTGTTGTTTGTTTTAGGTACGTATGCCTTCATTTTGGCGCGAACGTATTGATATGTTTATGTTGGAAATGGTCAGTTTTGGCGGGAAGGGTAATGTGTTGAGGCTGTGTTATAAATCAATGCTGTGGAAGTTCTCGTGTTCAGTTAACATTTATCATCAAGTTACGGTACCTGTTAGTGAGATGTTGTGGTTGTTGCTATTATTTGTGTTGGTGAGTGTTTTATGATAGTGTTGGTGGTAATGGTGATATTGTTGGTGGTGGTAGTGATGATGGTGAGGTTGAAAATGGTGAGGGTAGTGGCGGTGGTGTTGGTGATGGTGAAAGTCCACAGTTTATGTAATCATGGGTTGCAAGAACAAAATGTGGGGCAGAAATTAACAGTTTTGATGTGAATTCCGCACACAGAGAGAGAGAGAGAGAGAGAGAGAGAGAGAGAGAGAGGAGGGGGGAGGAACAATGAGAGTATGTAACGTGGAGAGAAGAGAGAAGAATGAGAGTGAGTGAGTGGGTGAGAGGGAAGGGTGAGAGTGAGTGAGAGGGAGGGACAATCCTGTGAGTGGTGGAGGTCAGAGGTTACCATGAAGATGCACGGGTCTAGGCATCTGGGTCCATCCTTCTCGGGGTAGTAGATTGTCTGTAGGATTGGTTGGTAGGATGGACGTGGAGTGACGGGGTGTAGGAGTGTCAGGAAGGATGGAGGAAAGGTGAGGAGGTGTAAGGAGTATGAGGAGGAAGGGAGGAAGACCGTATAGTGAGGAGGAGTCTGGCATTACAGGTGTGTGTGTGTGTGTGTGTGTGTGTGTCATGTCAGTGAGTCAGACCGATTCCATTACTTCTTCCTCCTCCTCTCCTCCTGTCTCCTCTTGTTCGTATTCTCTATCTTCCCTCTTATACTGCATTTTCCTCCTCCAGCTTCTCTCTTTCTTCATGATATCCTTCAAACTCTTTCTTCTTAATTCTCCTCTTCCCTCTCTCCTCCTCCTCCTCCTTTGTACTCCGATTAAACATAATACAAAATTTGTGTTGAAATCTCTCTCTCTCTCTCTCTCTCTCTCTCTCTCTCTCTCTCTCTCTCTCTCTCTCTCTCTCTCTCTCTCTCTCTCTCAGTAATAACATAAGAGTAAGACAATTTTGTTGTGTGCGTCGTTCGTTAGTGTGTAAGTTATCGCCTTTCCTAATTTGGGTCAGGATGATTACCCAAGACTCGTTAAAGGTGTTGCTGTGAGTTTGAATGAAAAGGTAAAGGGTTTAACTTGACCTTAAGGATGCGTTTGTTATCGTTTCAATGGCTGCGTTTAAGTCTGTCTGTCTCTGTCTTGGTGGGTGCGTTTAAGTCTGTCTGTCTCTGTCTTGGTGGGTGCGTTTAAGTCTGTCTGTCTCTGTCTTGGTGGGTGCGTTTAAGTCTGTCTGTCTCTGTCTTGGTGGGTGCGTTTAGTTAGTCAAGTCTCTAATGCATCCCTTCCTTACTTGACTGATGATTGATGTTTTTGTCGCGTGAGGGATTTTTTTTTTATTCACTAGAAGATTTAGACACCTTTAGTTTATTTCATGTGAAGATTAGGTTAGGTTAGCTGTGGGGGAGGGGCCGTAGCAGCTCTGAGGGAGGGTCGTGTCAGTTGTGGGAGAGGGTCGTGCCAGCTGTGGGGGAGGGGTCGTACCAGCTGTGGGGAGGTCGTGCCAGCGCTGTGGGGAAGACCTGTAGCTCTACAAGTGGAGGAGTCGTGCCAGTTGTGGGGTGGGGTCGTGCAGCTGTGGGGGGGGTGTACAGCTGTGGGGTAGAGGTCGTGCCAGCTGTGGGGGAGGGCGTGCCAGCTGTGGGGTAGGGGTCGTACCAGCTGTGGAGGTCGTACCAACTGTGGAAGGAGTCGTGCCAATTGTTCTTATTTACACTGTCATGTTTATTATCTATTGTTCCTCCTGCTGTGTTGCTCTCTGGCTTATGTTTGTTTGTTTGTTGTTGTTTACAGGTACGTGTTGTTTTGGTGATGGGCGTCCTTCTCCCCGCCTCGCTGTTACCTGTGGGCGGTGTGTGAGTATTATGGGAGAGAGAGTACTGAACGTGTGTGTTATATATTTGTGTGATTGTTAGACGCGAAGAGAGAAAGAGACAGACAGAGAGACAGGCAGAAAGACAGAGTACAAGATCCGCCTTTGAGTGTGTGTTGTTTTAAATTTCTCATCTTCATAAACAATAATCATCTGGCCAGTCACACTCATCCCCCCCCCCTCCCCTCCCCTCTCAGTACATACCCAGTGTCGGCCATAATGAGAAGACAAGCTGTTAGTTACCCTACAACCAGATGCTTAATAAGAGCCTAGACATCCCATAGAGGTTCTCAGAGATTCCCTAAGTTCCTTTTTTTTTTGTATATTGTCTTAGTCGTGGCTAGTTAAGATAAGACAGATACTTAAGATAGTGCTTCGGTGTAATGTCCTAAGAGCTATTTCACCACCAGCATTTTATCGTATCTTAAGTGGGTTAGTTAGATACATTCCCACACGTTTTGTAATGGTAAATATTTAACGTAGGAGGGTTTTTTTTTTTTGGGGGGTTCTCACACACTAGTTAAGGTAATGATTTAACATACTAACCTTTGTGAAGTCACCCTTTGTTTTTGTCTTAAGTGGAGTGAGTCAGCTAGTTATATGTACTTTCTCGCATGTCCAATTAGGGGAAAGATTTAGCGCCGTTACCTTTGATAATCCAGGTCCAGGTGTGAGTAGTTGTTGCGATTCCCACGTTGGGTGCGAGGTAGGTGGGGGTGGGTGGGTGGGGTATGGGGTCGGGTAGGGTGGGGTGCCGCAGGGTAGCATGCTCACCCCGCTAGTTTTTCTGCTTTACACAGCTGATACTAATGAGAACGTAAACCAGGGCCCCCGATGTCATTGGTCACGGCCCAGCCTGTCATTACTACCCGAGTATCAACCCCGGGACGGGCGAGGACCTGCAGTTGAGGAGACACTTAAGGGTTGTATATCACGGCACCATGATAGCAGATGAGGGAGGGTCATCGTCACCGTCACCGCCGCCTTCACCTCACCCCCGGCTTGAGGAACCAGGAAGTGTTGTCAACCAGGATCCTGACACGGACGGGTCCTTGAACACTGCGATGAGAAAATCATGTACACGGACACCAGGTCCTTGAGCAGCAGCATCATCGTGTGAACATCACGTAGACTGACTGACAGACAACCTAACACGACAGGGCACAAAAACGTCGTGGCGTGAAGAACATAGTTATACAACACAGTGAGTCGAGTATGGATGGTAAGAACAACTCGTACAGATGAGCCCAGCAGGGACGGCATGAACATCACGTACGGGTATTGTCCGTGGTGACCTCCAGTGTCCGTCCCATAACAAAGGAGTCACATGAGTAAGGCTCGGTTTATCAGTGTTAGCCAGGCTCTGTGTCCGAATGTCGTGTCCTATACACATTAGACAGGAACAAGATTATAAAATTACTCTAATGCTCGGGTTGCTTCACCTCACTCGCTCACTCCAACATATATTACTCGCGATATTATATTTTTCTTCACTTGTTCACTGAATTATTATTGCTACTACTACTGTTATCATTATTATTATAATTACTACAGTATTACCATATAATTGTTGTTACTAATATTGTTTTTGTTATTATTAACTATTTTAGTGTTTTTATTGTTATTTTATATCCGTTTCTACCGGGACGTATTAATTGATGACGTTGTGTTGACATTATTACTTTATGTTTTCACCTTGAATCCTGAACCCCTCACTTCCGAACCCTTGAATCCTGAACCCCTCACTTCCGAACCCTTGAATCCTGAACCCCTCACTTCCGAACCCTTGAATTCCGAAACCCAGGTAGAAATACTGGAGCCATTTATTTATGTACTGCAAGCTTAATACATATATCTTATACCTTATAGCATTTATATTAGTTGTCGCTAAAAAAAACCCCTGGATATTTTGTCGTTAGTAAATACCTCATATAAACTTCTCATTAGCGAAAATAAATTCCACCCCAAAAAAAAATACTCAATGTTAAATCCTATCGTTAAAATATCACTCTTGAGTCGCCTTGTTAAAATAGCCAAAAACAATTCCTCATTAAATTCTGCCCAGTTAAAATAACCAGTCGTTAATTATCTCCCATGTAAATAATAAAAATTAGGCTTCTCATTAGTAATTATTTCCTAAAACTTATAATTCCAAAGTTTAAATATACCCAAAACCTCTGTAATTTCCCCAAACTTTAAAAAAAATACAAACTCCTTCATCTTACCCCAATAAATAATTCCACAGCCACCCGACCTCCTTACAATTTTCGTCAGTAAAAGTTTCAAAGTTGTAATAATGTTTTAATTATCCGGGGCCTCAATTAGACTGGTTTAAACCCTCATTTACGACGTGGAGCAGCGAGGGGAAAAAGTCTTTGTCACCCTGGCTTTGTTACTTGATTCTGGAGATGAAGTGAATTACATTGATTTTTAATGAAGTTCGATATTAATTAATGTATTATTATTATTACTACTACTACTACTATTATTATTATTATTATTATTATTATTATTATTATTATTATTATTATTATTATTATTATTATTATTATTGTTGTTGTTGTTGTTGTTGTTGTTGTTGTTGTTGGAAATATGTGAAGGTGACGTTGAAGGTAAGAGTTTTCAGCGAACGTTGCCGGCGGCGGGCGACAGGGCCTCCAGTGGTAATAATTTATTGACTGAATCATTGTTCACATAAAGTTGGTACACACACATACACACACATGATAGTTCACGGCCACGGTGACTAAGGAGGGTCTCTAAGATGGCTCGTGCTCCTCCTGATTGGTTGGGTGAAGGAACTTAGGATTGGTTCTCTTAACTTATGATGCAAAGATGGGATTCTCTTTAGTGTTTTTCCCAAACTGGGTGTTTTAGAGTACAGGAAATAACTCGTTTAGGCACCGAAATAATGATGAATTTACAGTTTAGTTCATTTATTTATTTTCAGGTTTTAGTAAAAATTTGACGCAATTTTAATCGTCGACTTTACACCGTGACTGAATGGAAGAAGAGATTTGAATGGTGTGGAGGAAGAAGTAGTAAAAGTAGTATCAGTAGTAGTAGTAGTAGAGATTGTGAGGACTCGTGTCAGTTTTATCTCACCCTAATGTGTGTCCTGGTGACCGTCTCCGTGTGTACCATCAGGCAGGGTGAAGGTGGGGGCCGTACACACTATGATGAGAGAATAACCACGTTGTTATATACGAGTAAGTTTATGTGGAGGATAATGTTCTGATGGCCGCTGGTGTTATGATGTCAGGAATTAACTGCACAACCATGACATCACCACCACACACACACACACACACGCAGTTATTACCTCGTTCAGAAGCATAGAGTTGAACTACTTAAGTGTTGTTCCCTCTGTAAAACACCTTCCCCCTTACTTAGGACATTACTTAGAACCAGCTGGAATTGTTATGTTGACATACAAAAACAAACAAACAAACAAACAAGATATATACACAATAGACAACTTTGGGAAGGATATTTGTTTGTGGTTAAGTTGGGGTTACAGATGCGTCTCCACACCTCACCTCAGTCACCTCATACAAGGAGGCATTAAAATCATCCTCGTTAACACAGTGCTCTGACTAACAAGCTCCTCCTCTGCTGGGTCATTACAGTCGATTATTTAAAATAATATATCTTAATCTTGCTGAATATTATCGATTATTTAGGGGGGGAAATTCTTTAGTCAGTATTCTTTCTTTAGTACCAGTCTTATTGTAATTGTAATTATTATTATTATCATCATTATTATCATCATCATCATCATCATCATCATCATTATTTTTATTATCATCATTATTAGACACATTATTGCTCATCCAGTTTGGGGCAAAAAAATTATCCTACGAACGTTTGAGATTTCACCAATTTGTTTCCCCTCTCCGTATAGGGCGAGGGAGGAGGGTGAGAGGGAAGGAAGGAGAGAGAGAGGGGGAGGGTGAGAGGGAAGGAAGGAGAGAGAGAGGGGGGAGGTTAAACTCGTGAACTTTTGTGAATTCATACCTTTAAATTGAAGAAACTTGAACGTAAGAACTTTTTAAAATTCACCTTTACGATATCCCTTACGTGAGCCAACCAGGTGTGCTCAAACAAGCCCTTCAGGTGTGGTCGTAAGTGTGTTTATGGTCGCGGTCTTAAAACAACTGAACCATCCACTCACCAGCCCGAGGAGATAATAACGCTTTGTACGTGGGTGGGTGTTGGTGTACGTGGGTGGGTGTTGGTGTACGTGGGTGGGTGTTGGTGTACGTGGAGGGTGTTGGTGTACGTGTGGGTGTTGGTGTGCGTGGGTGGGTGTTGGTGTACGTGGGTGGGTGTTGGTGTACGTGGAGGGTGTTGGTGTACGTGGTGGGTGTTGGTGTACGTGTGGGTGGGATGTAAATTACTTCCACTTAAGTTTTACCCCTTTGACCTCTCCTCCCTACCCCTTTGATCTTCCCGATTCCTCCTCCCCTCCCTACCCTTCCTCCTACCCTTCCATCCCTTCCTCTTCCATCCTTTCCCCCCTGTCCTACTTCTCTCCCTCCCTAGCCCCTTATTCACTGTCCTACACCCTCCCCCCTTCCATTACCCTACTTCCCCTCCTCCATCCCTTCCCCTTCCACCTCCTACCCCCTCCCTTAGTCATCTTCCTCCCTCCCTCTCCTCCCCCCTTCTCCCTTAGTTATCTTCCTCCCCTCCCCCTCCCTGTAGGTGATCATGAATGGTGCAATATTCAAAAGGAACTAAGGAGGTCAGACTCGTGTTCCCCTTATGTTAAGTAGGTGGGGGAGGGGTGGTGGGAGGGGGAGAATAGAAGCGGAAGAGTGTGTGTGGGTGGGTGGGTGGAAGGGATAATTGAGGAGTTAGAAAGGGAGGGAGAGAAGAGAGTAAGGGGGGAGTTTTTTGGTGAGAGAAGGGATGTGGAGGAACGTGTGGAAGAGGCAGGGCAGGTGTGGAAAAGAGAGGGGAGGGTGAGAGTGAGTGTAGAAATTGTAGAGGAGGGAGAGGTAGAGACAGGAGAGATCAGGGAGGGGTTGGGTGAGTGGAAGAGGGAGAGAGAGGAAGCACTGGTGAGGGAGGGATGGAACAGGTGTGTGAGAGAGGAGTAGGATGATAGGTATGTGGGAGAGAGGTGAAGGATTACAGAAGGATGTGGGAGGGAATAGGATGTAACGGGGTATAAGGAAGGAGTGTGGGAGGGACGGGGTATGTTGCATTGGTGAGAGAGAGGAGGGGGTGTTGCAGTTGATATGGGAGGGCGTGTTGCAGATGGATGCAGGAGGGGGAGGAGGAGGAGGTGTTGCAGGGATGAGAAGGTGCTGCCCCCCCCCCCTGTATCAGTTGTGGGCCGGTGTGGAATGTTACCTTGCAACATGGACACCCAGCATGTACCCCCTCCCCTCCCCCGCTGAGGTGCCCCGTGGTGCCCCCTCACACACGGATGCCTCCCTCTCCTATTCTTCTCTCCTCCTCCACCCCTTCTCTCCTATGATCGTCTTTTCTCTCTCTCTCTCTCCCTCATTTCCTCCTCTCCCTTATCTTCTCACCTCGCCTTATCTCGTCCCTCCCTTCCCCTCTTGTACTCCTCCTTCTCTTCCCCTTCCATCTCCATACCCCTATTTTCCTTTCCCAACCTCCATTCTCCTCCCTTCCTTTCCACCTTTCCCATATAGTCATTCATTCTCCTCTGTTCCCTTTCCCACTGTGTGTGTGTTCAATAAACAGTGTCATGCCACCTGTGAACGTCTGAACTTTAAACAGGTAGACAAATTAAGGTGTGTTAAGATAGAGGTGATGTGTGTATCTCAGACGACCCCCACCTGGATACTGTATTTGTACTGTTCGTTTAAAAGGTCGAGTCCTGGGTTCAGAGCTGGTCACACACACACACACACACACACACACACACACAGCAGTGAACTCTAGACGAAGATATATAATGTGCTTTGGTCTTTAGGCGTTAGATTAAAATTGTCATTGTGTTTGGGTAATATTTACAATTATTATTACCTTTTAAACTACTTTTGGCGTCGATCATTTCATTGTAAGTGGTAACGGATTAAAGTCGAAGGGATTCATTATATAGATCACAGTATAGATATGCTAATTTATTTATAATGCTTCACCGATAGTGTACCAGTTTTTATATATATAATGACTTGGGGGTATAATGTGAAAGATATAATTTGCATAAGTCCGGGTTGGTCAGCTGAGAGGAGGAGGAGGGGGAGGTCATTAGGGGGGTGAGGTGAGGCAGTGAACCGTTTTACACTCGGGTTCTTTACTGGCAGTGACGAGGGACGTATAAACATCAACACGTGCGTCCTGTCTCTAATTTCACCAACACTACTCTTAGTTATTTATATTCATGTTATTATTATCGGGGTTTTTTTAATACCAAGGCTCAGGGGGGAGGGGGGTATGGTAGTTTATTTTAGTAGGAGAGGAGAGAGCACCAACACCCGTCGTCGTTACTCGTTGCACATCCCTCGCTGCCTCGTTCCTCCAGCACATTCAATTCATAAACTTACGCTGGATGTTACTAGCCGAGTAATTGTCTTCCTAGTTTTTATGTGGCTATTATTGCGTTTGTTTTTTATTAATGGTGGCTGTTGTAGTCTCATAATGTTTATTTATATTTATCGTGTGGCTCACTTTAAAAGCTCCATGACGTTTATGTTCCCGCGCGCGTCGCTTCACTTTTGTCACGCTGTTTTTTTTTTATATTAAGTTTATATTCCCTCTTCGCTCATTTCCCCCCCTTTTTTATGCTTTGTTTTTTACGTGTCTTGTGTTTTTTATGGGTGTTGTGTTTTTTATGGGTGTTGTGGGAGGGTGTGTTGTGGTGCAGGTGGCCGACTTGTGTTTACCGTTATTTACCCGCGAAGCCGTAAATTTGAGCTTCACTTGTTTTTTTGATCGCCATTGGTGTTGTTTTGGAGGGAAATTTACGATTCCGTTGCTATTTTGTTTGGTCTTTTGTCTGTATTGCTGGTATTGTGTTCTTGTGTTACGTAATGTTATTGTTTGTTATTTTATTGTTCAAAGCGTTCTTGTTATTGTTACCGCTATTTAATTATTTTTCTGGACGTTATTGTTGTTGTGCTATATTTTTCTAGATATTATTATTGTATTATTTTGGGAAGACTATTTTATCGTATTTTTTTAAGAGGTAATATTAATAATTTTATCCTTAACTGATAATTTATTTTGTTTCCGAGATAATATTATTAATCATTTTTATTCCACCATATACAATTATTATTACATTTCATTTCGTAATACTCTAATGATAACACGCACAGGACATTATTATATACTTAACAATATTTATGTTTGATTATTATTTAAGTTACAAGTTTTACGAGAGTGGAACCGGATTTATTTATTTTTATTTTTTTTTTCAATTCTATACACGAGTATATTTTAAAGCAATTTTATTAACAGTTATAAGCCCAATTGAGTGTGGTGGGAGAGTGACTTTGAATTCTTCACCTTTTGATGCTGACAGTTATCGTTCATCACACAGGCAGGCGGGTGATAATAACGCGCGTCCGTTTGTGTGTCTGTGTCTGTTTCTGTGTGTAAAGGGTTAAACCATCGTCATCAAAGGGTTAAGATGGGACCAAAAAATAATATATAAAAATCCATTCCAAAATGTCAAGATGACTCAGAAACTTTACTTAACTCGACTACAGTAGATAACATTCACTTAAAGGCAATTACGAGACGAAATTAACATACAGTAGGTACTAGAGATTCTTGGAGCGAGGGAAATAGATTCTGTACGTTAATTTCTATCTCCCAACTTTTTTTTTTTACGTTTCTAGTTAATTATAGAGTTAAGTAGTCCCATTATAATGTTGTTTTTGTGTTTTGAGTTGGATTAATATGTTTGTTGCATTCTCACATATATACTTACGAGGAAATAATGATTGTAAGAGGGTTTGTGATACAGTAGGGTAGTGTATGGTTGTCGACTGGCTCATTCATATACCTGGCTCACACACCTGGTTCTCACACACACACACACTCACTCACATACCTGTCGTCTCCATTACATCATATTTATAAGTGGGCGTTATAGGTGATGGTATAATGACTGTGATGAGCGTGATAGGTTATACACACCTCGGTTCTGTTATTAATGTTTTGTGATGAGATATTAAATTGGTGTTATTACGGGGGCGTGGGATGTATATATTAATCATTACAGTACAGGTTGGTTACAGGTCGGTTCATTATTTGGTTGTTATTACAGGCTGTATTCTCTAGTGACGGTCATGTTGTATATATTGTAGTTGTGTTATTGATGTGTGTGTGTTGGGTATGATTTGTATTCCTAAAATTTTCTGTTTTTTGACGTCATTCTTCGTTTATATATTGTTATAGATGTTTATTATTATTATTATTATTACACACGCTTAGCAGTAGCAATTAACTTTATCCATTATACCACACAATTATATAATTAATTTACTTGACACTATCCACACATTAACCATGACCTGATTGTTGAGTTAATGTTACGTATAGACATTAAAGAAAAGAATCCATTTTTTGAGACTCGTTTTGCTCGCGTTTTTTTCCTCATTATCGTCAACTAATTGCTTGGTAATTAAGTTTGTATCGGGAGGTGAGTGTGTGTGTGGTCGCCATTGTTGTCTCTCCGTTAAAGTCAGTCATTAGTAGGGGGTTTTGGGGGGGGTCCGGGGGTGGGGGGTGGTTGTGTGTGGTCGCCATTTTGGGATTGTTGGGTTATCCTTGTTTCTTCTCTTCCCACATCCCCTTTCTTTCCTTCTCCTCTTCATCCCTCCTTTCCCTCTCTTTCACATTCCCCTACTTCCTCCTCCTCCCCATCTCCCCTCTTCCCCTCCCCTCCTCCTCCCACCTCTCCCCTCCTCCCCCCCTCCTCCCACCTCTCCCCTCCTCCTCTCCCTTCCTCCTCCCTCTTCCCTTCATTCCTCTTCTTTTGTTCCTCCTCCCGGGTCGCTACAAACCATGGGGAAATTTTGACTCAATATCTTGCTTGCTGAATCGTCCACCAGATGGCGTCGGGGGTGTACGAAGAGGATAGTGGGGGAGGGAATATGATCCTTAGTCCCAGTAGGTGTAAGGATGAGAGTGATCTGGCTGGGGGAGGTCAGCTAGATCTATCACTATAATGCCTCCCAGCTGAGGTCAAAAGGTCATGTTGGGTCGGTAGAGAGGAGGAGGAGGGGGGTGCGTTTGAGTTGATTTTGAAAGTAAGGTTGAGAGAGAGAGAGGGAGGGGATGGAGGAGACAGATTGGTTTATATATGTTTACACTTAACGATCATGAAGGGAAGTGGGTGTTGGTGGGTTCGGGAGTGTATAGGTGGGTTAGGTGTCGGTGCCTAGGTGGGTTGGATGAGTGTATGGGTGGTGTTAGGTGTGGGTATTATTGTTATGGTAATCGCCTGTGTTAACCCCCCCCATACACTAAAGGCACCTTGCCAACACCCATCTGTCATTATAATTATCATGGCTACACCTGTATGTTTCCTAACCACACACACACACACACACACACACACACACACACACACTCTCTCTCTCTCTCTCTCTCTCTCTCTCTCTCTCTCTCTCTCTCTCTCTCTCTCTCTCTCTCACCCCTACTCACCTAAGGCATAACTGGGTGACCCTGACCTCCCACCATGATCGTGACGTCACATGTAAACATTCCAGCTGGTCCCCTCCAAGTGAGAGTCAATAATTACGTCATGAATAAAGATCTCACTTGTGTGGTCTAGCTGCTATTGGTCCACTGGCAGAGAAGTTTAGATAGAGAGGCTGTGATTAGTCCTCCCTGATAGCCAATCGAGGCACAGAATCAGTATTGCGTCACGAAGGTAAACATTGTATGCGAGTCTAGCCCACCAATTACTGGGGAGTTGAATCATATCATCATCGGGTATGACGTCACGCAGGTAAACAGTGACCACCAGTCCACCATTTATGGAGCAGAAAAGTCGTGACGTCATCGTAAATAGGCTGGCTGATAGGTTCAAGGCCAGCCAATTACCTCTGGCTTCGCGAGTGGTGCCGCCGAGTCTGAGAATCCATTGAAGCCAGGGAGGGACTCGAAGCTTTATATTTCCTTCCAAGAAGAATATGGCGGCGAGGATAAGATGGCATCGAAATGGCATAAAGACTCGACTGTAATTATATTAACACACACACTTTTATTTGCTCTAGATAAGTGTTCAATGGTGTCCCTCCGCCTGTCAGTGACCCAAGTTAGGTTAGGTGTTGTGGCGAGTGGCCTAACCTAAGCTCGTGTGTGTGTGCCCCTGAGAACCTAACTACTGGCTGTAGTGTAGTAGTGTTCGTAGCGTATGGTGTATCCAGAGCAAGGTGTCGAGGGGGGGAAGGGGGGAGCATAGCGGAGCATTGTGTGTAGCGGCTCTGTCAAGGTGACCTCCCCCCCTTCTCTATACCCCACCCCCCCATCCCCCCCACACACACATATATATATACTGTACACATCTGCTCATGTACTCTGCCTATACACCTGTTTAATGTGTTTGTTTCACACACACACACACACACACACCTGTTTACTACATTCACACACCTGGTGGTCATTATATTCAGCTCACGAAGACGCACAGTGAGAGAGAGAGAGAGAGAGGTCTTGATATTGTTTTTATTTGCTCTTTACAGGTGAGTCGCTGAACCAAGGACTTGCCTAATGGTTTGTATGGTGAGGGAGGGAGGAGGGGGTGGGAGAGTGAGGAGGGGATGAAAGAAGAGGGGGAATTAGGAGAGGAGAAAGAAGAAAAGAACAAGAAGTGAAATAAATACATACATACATACCTTGTACACACATACATACATACATACCTTGTACATACATACATACATACATGCAGGTGCTACTATAGTATGCGGTCTACCGAGCTGGATCACCACACTACCTTATACCCTTGAAGACGTGAACGAGGGAGGGCCAAGTCCTGTCATCCATTCAGTCAGTCCTGCATTCATCCATCCAAGTCCTGCCATCCATCCATCCAAGTCCTGTGTGTGTGTGTGTGTGACTTAAACGTTGGCATGTAAGAAAATAAGGAGTCTGCAATAGGCCGGTTGGCAGCTCCTGTCGAGAGTTACTACCACACACTATCATCCATGAATCTATCTAGCCTCCTAGTCACGGAGGGGGCGGCGCCGTCTGAGTCATACCCAGTGTTGGTCTCGAGTGTGTGTCTTTAAGTGTGTTCTCGAGTGTGTCTTAAGTGTGTCTCGGTGACGTCTGGGGTGGTCGAAGAGATGATTCCCGTGTGTTAGCTCTCTCTCTCTCTCTCTCTCTCTCTCTCTCTCTCTCTCTCTCTCTCGCCATGGTAAGTGTAGATGGTCGCCTCTCATGTGCGGGTCAGTTTACATTACACCCCTTCCAATTCCCTCTCCCTCCCCTCCCTCTCCATCCCTCCCCTCCTTCCTTCCCCCTGTCCTCCCTCCCTTCTTTATCTCCCTTCACCTCGTCTATATTACACACTCGCACTTTAATTCTCTACTTTTCTCCTTCCTTTCCCAGTTTCCCCTTCCTTTCTCCTCCTCTTCACTGCTCTCCCTTCCTTCTATCCCATCCTCTTCTCTCCCCCCTCCCCTTCCCTCTTCCCACCGCCTCTCTTCAATTTCTTTATTCCACTTCCCTCCTTTATTTCTCTCTTGCCTTCATCCTTCCTTCGTTCTTTCTCTCTCTACCTCCTCTCTTCACACTTCTCGTATATTCTCTCCCCTTTCTCCGTTTCCCCTCCCATCCATTCTCCTTTCCCTCTTCCCCTTACACAGCCTCCTTAAGTTACACCCAAGAAGAGCTTCATCTCTCTCTCTCTCTCATGGCTTTCTCCCCTACCCCCATATCTTTACCCCCATCATACTCTCCCTCTTTACCCATCCTTTCTCCCCCACCTCTACTTCTCTATCACCTCACTCTTCCTCCTCTACTTCCTCCCTCTTTCTCCCTCTGACTCCTCCTTCCTTTGGTCTCCCCTCCTGCCTCTTTACACCCTCCTGCCTCTCCACACCCTCCCTTCCTCTTACACCTCCCTGCCTCTCCCACCTCCCTGCCTCCCACCCCTCCCTGCCTCTCACACACCCCTCCCTGCCTCCACATCCCCCCTGCCTCTCCTCCCCTCCTCCCCTGCCTCTCCCTCCTCCTACCTCTCCCCACCTCCCCTGCCTCTCACACACCCCTCCTGCCTCTCACACCTCCCTGCCTCTCCCCCCCCCTCCTGCCTCTCCCCCCTTCCTGCCTCCACACCCCCCTCCCTGCCTCTTGCCCCCCTTCCTGCCCTGCCCCCCTCCCTACTCCCACCCCCCTCCCTGCCTCTCCCACCCCCCCCTCCTGCCTCTCTCACACACCCTCCTGCTTCACACACCCTCACTGCCTCTCACACACCCTCCTGCCTCTCCACACTCCCTCCCTGCCTCTCCACCCTTCCCTACCTCTCACACACACCCTTCCTGCCTCTCACACACCCCTCCCTGACTCACACACCCCTACCCTGCCTCTCACACTCCTCCCTGCCTCTCACACACCCAGCCAGTCAGTCTTTACTGTTGGGCTACACGCCGTGGACACTAATGCCTCTCCCTCTTATCTAAATTGGGCACGTGGTGAGCTCTGCCCTCCCCTCCCCCCAGGTCCTTGTTCCGCTAGTTAAGGAAGAGGAGGGGGAGGCTCGAGAGGGAGACGGGAAGGGAGGAAGAGGGTTCGAGAGGGAGTGAGAGAGGGGAGGGAGGGTCGAGAGGGAGACAGGAAGGAAGGAAGAGGGTTCGAGAGAATTGAGAGAAGAGAGGGAGGTCGAGAGACAGGAAGAAGGAAAAGCTTCGAGAGAAGGAAGGGTCGAGAGGAGAGGGTAACGTCGAGGGAGGGATGCAGGGAAAGGGGATAGGAAGAGGAAGTGTAAAGTGATATTAATGAACCTGTCCCCCAAAACCAGAACAAATTCCTAGCCGCCCGATAGTGTTGGTAGTAACAGGGGGAAGAATAATGTTCCTTCCTCTACAGCTTGTTGAGTTTCTTATCTGCCACAGCTCAGCGCCCTTCACCCCTCACCCCTCCAACACCCTTCACACCCTTCTCGCCCTCCACCCATCACCACCCCTGTTGCCCTCCACCACCCCTCGTACTCCACCTTTCACCCCCCTCACCCTCCCCCCTCCCCACCTGCTACTCTCTTACTTGTGTGAATTACAGTCATCTCACTCGAAAGCTTCTGGTCTTGGTACAGCCAACTACCAAACCACTACTCCCCCTCCCGTCCCTGAACCACTACTCCCCCTTCCATCCCTGAACCACGACTCCCCCCTACCTCCTCTGTACCCACTAACCCCAAGATTCAAACTCATGAACCCGAAGCAGTAGACTTGATAATGTTATTCTGTCCATAAATGCTTCGGATTCGTGAGTCTCAATCTCGGGGTTCGTGATTCAGGGGAAAGGAGTCGTGGTTCTGGGGGAGGGAGTCGTGGTTCAGGGGGAGGGAGTCGTGATTCAGGGAGTAAGAATCTTGGCTCAGGGGGGAGGAATCATGGCTCAGAGGGGAGGTCGTGGTTCAGGGGGAGAGGAGGCGAAAGCATTTGACTGTATACCGTATCTTAACTCTGGTGTATTTATATAACTTTGATATTACTCAAACAAGTTGGCTCGTCATTGTTATTTTGTTTACATGAAAAATAACCAAACAAAAACACGAAGGTCGGGGACATGACTCAAACATATGTAAACCTTGAACTGTTTACCTGACAGTTTGTTTACAGTTTATTTTTGTTTACCTTCAGTATCAGGTAATGTCTGTCATTCTTCTGTAAGATACCTGGATTATATTTGTTTCCTTGACTGTATTAAAAGGTAAAATAATTTCATCAATTATTCATTCTTTACTGTATGATGGAGAACAACCTAACCTGACCTAACCTAACCTGGGAGAGAATAACTAGAGTGAATGGAAATATTTTGACTGGTTATGTGAGAGAGAGAGAGAATGGGTTATGAGTGAAAGGCATGGGTGTGGGCATCATGGGCGTGAGTGCCGGAGGGAGGGATAGACGTGCCGAGGAGGGGCGTTGTCCGCGTGTGAGGTGAGGTAAGTGTGAGAGAGGAGGGTGGGTCAGGGGGAGGGGGGGTTGAGGGTGGGGTAGGGGGGAGCTGAAACCAAGAGGAAAATACAAGGTGAAAGTAGTAAGCTGTTGGTAATGACACTTGTGCCTTTCAGAGGTTATTGTGTGTCACTGTGGGCGTGAGAGGGGTGTGGTGGACTTGGGAGGGTGGCGTAGGGGTGTGGTAGATGTGGGAGGGTGTGGTTAACGTGGTGGGTGTGTGGTGGTGTGTGGTGGGTGTGGTGGACGTGAGAGTGAGTGGGTGGGTGGTGTAGTGGGTGTGAGAGGGCGTGGGGAGGGTGGGGGTAGTGTCTGGGTACTGCCGGCCGGTGAAAGTACTTGGGCGTAAAGCAGGATTGTAATACAGTTTAATAGTTAAGAGTTAGTTCAGCTGTATTTATTTTATGCTCGACGTGTGAAGACTGTGGTGTGGTGGTTATGTGGTGATGTGGTGGTGATGTGGTAGTTATGTGGTGGTGATGTGGTAGTTATGTGATGGTGATGTGTAGTGGTGTGGTAGTCATGTGTACTGGTGTGGTAGTGATGCGTAGTGGTGTGGTAGTGATGCGTAATGGTGTGGTAGTGATGTATAATGGTGTGGTAGTGATGTGTAATGGTGTGTTAATGATGTGTAATGGTGTGGTGGTGATGTGTAGTAATGAGAGGAGGATGTGGCTTTTTAGGAATATAGAGTGAGGCGTAAGATTGTGGTTAGCAGTGTAGTTTGTGTTGTGACTGGTAGTGTGTGGGGGTGGGAGTACAGAGCTGTGGCAGGGAGGTACAGTACACAGTGTATTGACCCCACAGTCATTATTATGGTGACTTTTTTCCCGCACTGTCTGTTCTCAGCGTCCTTGTACAGTCCTTAATCTGTCCTTGTTTCTTTCTTTCTTTGTGTTTATGTCCGTGAATCTGACCGTCACTGCACCCTTGTCAACACGTATCGTATCATTAACGCCAGTCAATTACAGTCACCTTCACTATCACCACCATCATCACCACCAGTCACTATCACCTTGACCACTATGCAGTCACTCACCACTAATCCCACTCGTCACCATTACTATTTAACTCCCTCAGGTCACCAATCACATGAACCACTCAGTCACTCTCACCATCCCACTATCGTCATCACCATCATTACCTACAAGACATAACCTAACCTTACCACTGTGCTTGAAGGAACATTAACCCAGAACTGATGTTAGTTTATGTTAATGCTCTCCCCCCCCCCTTTTCCCCCAACTGTGTTCTCCCTCCCCCTTCTCCGTGCACCCCCACCCCCTCTTTGCTCCCTCTCTCCCCTCCGTCCCCTCTTCCCCTCCTCTCAGTACCCCTCACCCCACCGTGCCCCCTCCTTGTCTCCCTTCCCCTCCCCTCTCCCCTTCCTCTCTCCTTCTCCCTTCCCCTCCCCTTCCCCTCCCTTCCCCCTCCCCTCCCCTCTCCCCTGCCTCCCCCTCGCAATGTTGTGTTAGTTATATTGTGCCTCATGTAAACACTTCAGTTAGTGGGGACAGGAGGAAAGGATGTTAACCTAGCTGTGTGTGTGTGTGTGTGTGTGTGTGTGTGTGTACTGGCCACTTAACATGCTTGCTAGGTTAAGGCCCCCACCGTCACTCTCCCCTTCCTAACATAAGTGTGGGAAGTTGGTGTTTTTTGTTGTGTCTGTCTGTCTGTCTGTCTGTCTCACTCTGCTAGCTGGTACGTGGTGATGGTGTTGTTGTTGGCGTTTAATGGTGTTGCCGATGGTGTTTATGTCTGGAAGATTGCTTAAGTGTTATTGAGAAGGTTTGGGGGTAGAGGGAGAGAGAGATCATGCAAACACGTGTCAGAGAGAGAGAGAGACCATGCAAACACGTGTCAGAGAGAAGACCATGCAAACCCCGTATCAAGAGACCCTATCACAAGCACGTGTCTTAAAGAGGGAGAGAGAGATCATGCAAACACGTGTCAGAGAGAGAGAGAGACCATGCAAACACGTGAGAGAGAGAGAGAGAGAGAGAGAGAGAGACCATGCAAACACGTGTCTTAAAGAGAGGGAGAGAGAGAGGCATCACGACACTTGTCTTCACCAATACTAAAAGGAGGATCCGGCGGCAGGGTCTTCATTATCCTTCAGGAGAGACTCGCATCCCAGTCCAGGATCTGTTGGTTGATCCCTCGCCAGCCTCAAACGGGGTACAAAGGGTTGAGATTGACCCTTCAACCCCTTCACCGGCATTAATCACCCCACCTGTCAAGCCCAGCTGAGGGTGAGAGACTGGGGAGAATTGAGGGAGGGGAGGTGAGGAAGTTGAGGAGAGTTAAGAGGGAGAGGAATTGAGGGGGTGAGAGGCTGGGGAGAGTTGAGAGGAGGTGAGAGGGAGAGGAATGATGGGAGAGAGTTGAGGGGGGTGTTGTGAAGCAGGTGAGAGTGAAAGGGGAGAGGAATAGAGTGTGTGGGAAAGAAACTAGATAATTGAGGGAGAGGAAAGTATGAGTGAGAGATTATGAGTTGTAGAAGGAGAGGAGGAAGAAGATGAGGTGGCGAATGTGAGACCAGATGAGTGTAAGTATGAGTGAGAGAGATAAAGGATGAGTGTGTGAGGTACATTTGGCGAGAGAGGATGGACGTGATGGGGGTGTGTGTGTGTGTGTGTGTGTGTGTGTGTGTGTGTGTGTGTGTGTGTGTGTGTCGACGAGCACTTGTTTGTATTCTAAATTTGGCTTGGTGAACCAGCTGTTAATTTTGGAGTGGTTGATTGTTGGGCATCTGGGTGGTCAGCTCACGGTTGAGTTGGTGAAAATGATTTGGTTTAATGGTTGATTAAAAGACTGGTGATGTGGAAACCTTTTAATGCTAATGATCATTTTATGGTGCTTGATGGAGAGGTGATGATCGCAGGATGCAAGAGAGTGGTGTTGACCGCAGGATGCAAGAGAGAGGTGTTGACCGCATGATGCACGGGGGAGAAAGAGGCGGCAGAGAACAGCGACCGCGTCATGCGCCGGTGCGTGTTGTGATGACGACTAATGTGGAGGTTATTCGTTGGGCCCTGGCGGAGGAGAGAGAGAGAGAGAGAGTAATAAACGAAATATAAATGGCTGGAACAGTAATGCCTTAAGAGTACAGGATTAAGAAAAGTGAAGAAGAATGTAACGGGGCTTTCCAGTGTCCACCATGAAGAATCTGGCCACTCCACCTTCCAGCATCCACTACGGAGGATTCCAGAGGGTCCACCATCCAGTACGGAGGATTCCAGAGAGTCCAGCATCCACTACGGAGGATTCCAGAGGGTCCACCATCCAGTACGGAGGATTCCAGAGAGTCCAGCATCCACTACGGAGGATTCCAGAGGGTCCACCATCCAGTACGGAGGATTCCAGAGGGTCCACCATCCAGTACGAGGCTTCCAGAGATCCCCAACTTCCAAGTCCAAGCGTTCAGTGTGAGGGTTTTAGGGTGTTCCAATTTCGTTTGAGGGTTCCAGAGGGTTTACGTTCCAGCATGATTGATAACCAAAGGCTCCACGTCCCGCAAGAAGACGAAAGGTTCCAGTTTCTAGCACGATGACCAAAGGCCCCAGGTTCCAGGCACCACAAAGGCCAAAGGCTCTAAGCTCCAGTTTCCAGTACGATGACCAAAGGCTCCAGGTTCCAGGCATCACCATCACAAAGACCAAAGGGCTCCAACAGCTCGTCCAGGGAAGGGTAGAGAAGACCATCATCCTGTTCCCTGTCTAGCGTACATTGACTTGGGCCGCCCCTCCGTCGCCACCGACTTGTGTAAAATATGTTGGGAGGTTTCCATTCTTGGGCCTGAGTAATCGTCCAGTTTTTGTCTGGTTTACGATTCTGGTTTTTAATCTGCGGGTTTATCGGCTGTATTTTATTTATTTATTCGTTATTCTTGTGTGTGTTAAACGCTTGCCTGAGGTACGACTCGTGGCGGTAGGATGTGGCGAGGGAGTGTCCATAATGCCTTAGTAAATGAATGGGTCTTTTTTTTTGTCACCTAAAGTTTTAATAATAGTTTCCCCTCATAATTTTTCTTTTTGTTTGTTTTCTGTTAATTTGTTGGATTTGTTTTATAATTTTTTGTCTCTCTCTCTCTCTCTCTCTCTCTCTCTCTCTCTCTCTCTCTCTCTCGGGGAATTTCCCCATTTCCTGTTCATTTTCCTTTAATTTCTGTTCTTTCTTCTCATTCAGTTTGCTGTTTTTATTTCAGCCTTGTCTTTTTATTCTAGTAATTCCTCCCCCTCTTCTCTCATCTCATCCCTACCCTTTCTTCCTCCTTCCTCACTTCGTCTCCTATCTCCATTCCCTACCTATCCCCTCCCTACCTCCTTTTCCCCTTCTCTCCCTACCCGTCCCCACCTTTGCCTCCCTACCCTCTATCTCCTCTCCGTACCCATCCTCACCCTTATCCCCTGGTGGTGGTGGAGATAACCAACGTAAGTGTGGCGGTGCGACAAGTGACCATTGTATAAACTATTCTTATAATTAGCATATCTCCCCCGAGAACCTGTACTGTAGCCAGCCAAGGCACCGTGTTTACAGTTACCTCCCTCCCTCCCTCACCACGGGTCCGTCTCTCACACACTGGTCCGTCTCTCACACACTGGTCCGTCTCTCACACACACTGGTCCGTCTCTCACACACACTGGTCCGTCTCTCTCTCTCATACACACTCTGGTCCGTCTCTCTCTCACACACTCTGGTCCGTCTCTCTCTCTCTCACATACTCTGGTCCACCTTTCTCACGCACTGTACCGGGATGGATGCTCTCAAGTGCGTACCTGCATGGGATATATTCTGAATTTCTACCCCAAGTTAAAGGTATTTGGAAGTTATGGGTTAGGTTAGGTCACTGTAGGTTAGGTTAGGTAATTGGACTGTTTCTTTACCTCGAAGCCTGATGAATTCTCTTGACCCGAGGTTGAGGAAATAGTTCTAGTCGACGTAAGAACCTTGAAGAATTAGAACTCTGGAAAGTGTCTCTCGTGTCTCTTACCTTTACCTGAGAGACGGGTGACATTTACCTGTTGGTTGGTCGTCAGGTGAGCGAGAAGAGGAGAGCACCTGCTGAGTTGTGTCAGGTTTATGAATGGCGTGACATTTGCGGCCAGTCTCTTAGTACTCCCTCCCTCCTCTACCCCTTCCCCTCCCCCCTCCTCCACCCACCCTTTTGAGGTGTAGGACGGGGTATTGGAGAGGGGGTTGCGGAGAGGAAGGGAGAATGTTGGAGGGGCAGGTTGATGAGAAGAGGGGGTGTTAGGGGAGGACAACAAGGGGAACTGTGGAGGGAGGAAAGAAAGGACTAAGGGGAATATTGATGGAGAGAGTGGGGCAGGGGGGGGGTTGAAGTGGGAGGAGAGGAGTAATGGAGTCATACATTAGATAAGGAAAAGGGGGGGTAGGGAGAGGAAGAGATCCTACACGTGAAGGAGGAGACGAAGGAATGGGAAGGAGGAGAGAGAGTTGTCGTGGATCGTGGGCACGGGATTAGGCAGGAGGCAGGATGTGAGGCAGAGAGAGAGAGAGAGTCGTAGGTGTGCAGGGAGGAAGTGGGTAGTGAAGGAGGCTAATGTCTTGGATGGGATAGATACAGGGAGGGAGGGTAGTGTCCAAGGAGGGTAGTATCCAGGGAGGGTAGTGTCCAAGGAGGGTAGTATCCAGGGAGGGTAGTGTCCAAGGAGGGTAGTATCCAGGGAGGGTAGTGTCCAAGGAGGGTAGTATCCAGGAGAGTAGTATCCAGGAGGGCAGTATCCAGGGAGGGTAGTATCCAGGAGGTAGTGTCCAAGGAGGGTAGTATCCAGGGAGGGTAGTGTCCAAGGAGGGTAGTATCCAGGGAGGGTAGTGTCCAAGGAGGGTAGTATTCAGGGAGGGTAGTGTCCAAGGAGGGTAGTATCCAGGGAGGGTAGTGTCCAAGGAGGGTAGTATCCAGGGAGGTTAGGTACACCGTTAGGTCACTGGAGGCACCACAACCAGTCGTATATTTAATCCTCTCTCCCGTCATCATGTTCTCCCTCACCCACCGTTTATTCTTTTTCTTCTCTTCATTATCCTGATGCTAATATGTGTGTGTGTGTGTGTGTGTGTGTACGAGATGGTCCACTTAATAGCCCTTGACTTACAAACACACAGATGGGTCATGATAATCTCTCTCTCTCTCTCTCTCTCTCTCTCTCTCTCTCTCCAGCGACCCTATAGATTTGTGTGTGTACGTAAGAGTAGCCCCAGGTGTTATCACTTTACCTGTACTTCACTCCGCCCCTCCCCTCCCTCAGGTGTGCAGAGGTTAACTTAACATCTATTGGTGGAATGTTAACTGTTGTCCGATACTTGAAAGACCTATAATTGGGTTGTTAAAGTTAGTATTGGCCGTGTACATTGTGGTTTATTGTTTGTTAATTTTCTCTTTAAGACTCTGTATATCCAATTGGCTAGTTTAACCCTTTTTTAACGACCTGACCCCTCCCCCCTCTGAACGTTACCTGGTAATTAAGAGACGCAACAAATAATTATATATCTGGCAGTATGGTAATTGAGGAGCATAACCAACGACCACCACTGCTAACTACCCAGGTGTGACTAATTCGCTCATTAGGCTTTTGTTTTTCCTCACGCGTTAACTACCCTGTGTAATGTCTGTATGAGGGGGGTTTATGGCAGTGGCAGTGATTAGCGTGGATTGCCTTGTTCCGTCCAGTGAGTGTTGTTGAGTGGTTGAGTGTCTTGTTGAGTGTGTGGTTGAGTGTCTTGTTGAGTGATTGAGTGTGTGGTTGAGTGTCTTGTTGAGTGTCTTGTTGAGTGATTGAGTGTGTGGTTGAGTGTCTTGTTGAGTGATTGAGTGTGTGGTTGAGTGTCTTGTTGAGTGATTGAGTGTGTGGTTGAGTGTCTTGTTGAGTGTGTGGTTGAGTGATTGAGTGTGTGGTTGAGTGTCTTGATGAGTGATTGAGTGTGTGGTTGAGTGTCTTGTTGAGTGGTTGAGTGTGGTTGAGTGTGCTTGTTTGAGTGATTGGGTGTGTGGTTGGAGTGTCTTGTTGAGTGGTTGGAGTGTGTGGTTGGAGAGTGTCTTGTTGAGTGATTGGGTGTGTGGTTGAGTGTCTTGTTAGAGTGATTGGGTGTGTGGTTGAGTGTCTTGTTGGTGATTGGGGTGTGTGGTTGGTGATTGGGTGTGTGGTTGGAGTGTCTTTGTTGAGTGTGGTTGGTGGATTGAGTGTGGTTGTGAGTGATTGGGTGTGTGGTTGGAGTGTCTTGTTGGTGGTTGGAGTGTGTGGTTGAGTGTCTTGTTGAGTGATTGGGTGTGTGGTTGAGTGTCTTGTTGGTGATTGGTGTGTGGTTGAGTGTCTTGTTGGTGATTGGGTGTGTGGTTGGGTGTCTTGTTGAGTGGTTGGTGTGTGGTTGGAGTGTCTTGTTGGTGATTGGTGTGGTTTGGTGTCTTGTTGAGTGATTGGGTGTGTGTGGTTGAGTGTGTGGTTGGTGATTGGGTGTGTGGTTGAGTGTCTTGTTGAGTGGTTGAGTGTGTGGTTGGAGTGTCTTGTTGAGTGATTGGGTGTGTGGTTGAGTGTCTTGTTGAGTGGTTGAGTGTGTGGTTGAGTGTCTTGTTGAGTGATTGGGTGTGTGGTTGAGTGTGTGGTTGAGTGTCTTGTTCTAGGTCTGATTCTCACCGCCCTTGTCCTCAGTGATACCATGAGTGTATATTGTTTACACCGAGGAAGACTATTTAAGTGAAGCGTTGTTAGTGGTTGGTGTAGTTAAGGTAGTTGTTAGTAGTTGTGGTTGTTAGAGTGTGTTTAGTTGTTGTGATGGCTGTTAGTTGTTGTTGTGGTTGTTGTTAGTGTGTTGTGATTGTTAGTGAGTTATTGTGTTGTCACGGTCCGGTAGTATTGTGGTAGTAAGCGTGTGTGTGTGTGTGTGTGTGTGTGTGTGTGTGTGTGGTGCTGTCAGTATAATTATTCCTCTTAGCATAATTAGCACCCTAGAGACAGAACGACATGACTACAGATTATATACACCCCCACCTCCTCCATAAGGCTCTCCATGCAGTACAGTATAATAGGATATTCGACCGTCTTCACTGGCGAAACCCTTATAGCACTGTGTTGGCTGACCCCAATGAGTGCCCCGGCCATAGAGTCTACCTTCCGCATTGTTTTCGTTAAGATTACCGATCATATTGTTGTCGGGAGAGGGATAGGATTGTTTTGCCCCGAATTGTGGACACTATGAAGGGGGGGGGGTGAGTGGGCCAGTTTATAGGGTCCATGGTTACTGGCATTGATGGTCATGGCCTTTTTAGTGACAGCTTAAGTGAAGTGAAGGTTGAGATGAGAGGGTTGCTCTCTCTCTCTCTCTCTCCTCTCTCTCTCTCTCTCTCGTTCTTTCTTTTTTCTCTGCACTTAAATACACTATTAATAAAGGGAAAGAAATTATGACGAGGAAAGTAAGAGAGAGAGACGGCGCGGAGGAAGAAAGTAGAGAGAGAGAAATTGAGGGTCAAGCTAATTATAGTGACCTTGGCAGTGGAAGATTCCTCAGCTCTCCTCACCAGCCTACACTCCTCTCTCTCTCTCTCTCTCTCTCTCTCTCTCTCTCTCACAGGGGGTAGGTGGTGGCTGGGTGGTAATATTGTTGTGTTGGTGTATTTATAGTAGGAACTGAGGAGGCCTGATGCCCTTCTCGACTCACCCCACCTCAACTGTTGCAGAGAGAGAGAAACATTGGTTACAGTACTAGAAGAAGGCATTGGTTACAGTGCTAGAGAGAGAGAGAGCATTAGTTTACAGTACTAGAGATTAGGTTTTACAGTACTTCAAGAGAGCATTAGTTTACAGTACTAGAGAGCATTGGTTACAGTACTAGAGAGCATTAGTTTACAGTACTAGAGAGAGCATTAGTTTACAGTACTAGAGAGAGAGAGAGCATTAGTTTACAGTACTATCTGAAGGCCAAGTGGAACCACGTGTGAGGAAGTGTGTTTTTAGGCGAGTCAGTTAAGGTACATTTTCGTGTATCTGATATTTAGGAGAAAGATTTGTATCGTCACTTAAGTATATCGAGAGCTAGTGGGGCGATTATATTTAGTCTCTCTCTCTCTCTCTCTCTCTCTCTCTCTCTCTCTCTCACAGAGGCTCATTAACCTTACTCCTCCATGTCCACCCATATGTAAGGTACCACCACACACTACACCCACACCCCAGTCACACTCCAACCACATCCCAACCTTACATAAGCAATTACACTCCATAACACTACCACCACTTCCTCCTCTTCCACCACCTCCATCCTCCTCTTCCACCACCTCCATCCTCCTCTTCCACCACCTCCATCCTCCTCTTCCTCCATCCTCCTCTTCCACCACCTCCATCCTCCTGCTCCAGAAAGACATGTGTCGTGAAGGTGTAGGAGGAGGTCCCTGGGCACGGTCGGGTGCCGGTCATTTACAGCCGGTGGTCCGACACATGTGGTACAAACGGTTAACTGCCGGAACATTACCTCCCTCCCCCGGCTGCCGGACGCTGAGTGTCGGCGGCCGGTTCTTGGTCACACCTCTATGATATACTTGAGCTGATAACGGTGTGTGTGTGTGTGTGTGTGTGTGTGTGTGTGTGTGTGTGTGTGTGTGTGTGGGTGGTTAATTAGAAGTAGATTAGCACGCTAGAATGACTGTGATTTGCTTGATTAGGTATGGCTGTCCGTGTGTGTCTTGAGTGATTGGAGATGAGTTGGGATGGTTGTACAAGTAGTTTGGCTTCGCAGGTGATTGGGCTGTTACTGATGTTATTGTCTGTGTAGGATTAATATCAACCAAAATGAGGATCACACGAAGATTAGACACCCCCCACCAGCTTATTTCACCTGATGATTAACCAACCTTACGCTACCTGGGGAGATTAAGTTAGGTTGTTTGTTTTTTGTTATTGTTCTTATTCTTGTTCTTGTTCTTCATCATCTACCTTCTTCTCTTCCTTCTTCCCCCTCTTCCTCTTCCTTCTTCTCTTCCTTCTTCCCCCTCTTCCTTCCTCCTCTTCCTTCGTGATCCTCTTCTCATCTTCATCTTCCTTTTTTATTTCTCTTTTCCTTTTCTTTATAACAAGGGGATGAGGTGAAGGGTGAGGTGAAGGGGGGGGGGGACCTCGTTTTAGACTTGCGGCCAGACTAGTTTTTAACAGCCCCAGACGCTAATTGCTAGTTCGGTCGTTAATTCGTTGCTTAGTGGGCTTGTTATGCGTAATAGATTAGTAGCTAAGTGCGGGTGATTAGCTTTCGACTGCCGGGGGTGATTACCGGATGGAGCGATTGGGAGGTGGGTGTGATTAGGTGATTGGCAGATGACGTTGGGGTGATTGTGCTTGCTTACATTTCCAGTCGTAGTTTACAGCGAATCAGATGTATGCCTTCACACACACACACACACACACACACATCTAGTTTGGAGAGAAATTTTCCCTTTTTTTTTTAACTAATGATGACCTTTGAGAATCCATCTTTACGACGTAGTGTCAGAGCCAGCGAGTCATGGTTAAGATACCAGCTGAGAGAGAGAGAGAGAGAGAGAGAGAGAGAGAGAGAGAGAGAGAGAGAGAGACCTTAGGAATCTTCGAGAACGTGTAACCAAAACAAAGGATGGGGAGGGGGGGCGGCTAATGTCGGGGTTCTGTGAGGGAGTAATTGCCCAGCATAGTGAGGCAGACTGGTGATGGTGATAGCTGGTCGGAGATGAATGTTGATTATTGCTCAGCAGATGATGATGACGGGGGTGAAGGCAGATTGAGTCGAGGGTTTGATTAGGTAAAACGCGTGATTAAGAATGCTGTGTGGCGGGGTGGTAATGATGGTGATGAGAATGATGATGACGGACATTGATGGTGAGCAGGTGGCGTGACTCACACACACACACACACACACACATTTGGGTCGGCCATAATTTACATACATACGTTTTCTTGTGTTTCTGAGTCAGGCGTCGTGATGTGGTTTTTGCTCTGGTCGCTTCGGTCTACTTCCTGACACACACACACACACACACACACACACATCACACACACACACACGCGCGCGCAGACAGACAGACAGATATGTTTCCTCCCTCTGTACACTCCCCACCGTAACTTACGCCACCTCAGGAAGAACTCAAGTGAATGTTCGTTTGGCGTAACTTCCTGGAGCTTATCATTGGTGGGAAGGTGGGTGGGGGAGGCTGTCGTTGGTGGACAAATGGGCCCTGTGCTAATAGACCCTGACCTAACCTAACCAAAGGCATTCTAAAATTCCTGAAACTGGCAAAGCATATAATTATTCCTTTTCCTCATCATTCAAAAAAAAAAATATATATATATATATATATATCACCTTTGTTTATTTTTACATCAGTTTTTTTTCTAGACACTCGGGAACAACATCTTGACTACTTATACAGTACCGAAATTCTCCCAGTCTTTGATCTCAGTAAAAAAGCGAGGGAAGTGTTTTGTGTGTAGCTCAAGCAAGTACTGTACTGGCATCTTGTCGTCATGTGAAGTAGCATTGTCGTAAACTGAATTTTTCGCACCGATTGAAAAAAAAACGCCGTAATAACCATGAAATAAGGCAGGTGTGGCCCTTCTGGTGATGTGGCCCTTCTGGTAGTGTGGCCCCTCTGGTGGTGTGGCCCCCCTGGTTGTGGTGGACGGGATGTGGGCCACGGTGTTTATAGTGTAGTATATGTGTGTGTGTGGCCCTGTTACCGTGTGAACTATACCTGGTGCACTTGTGGCTGTTAAGTTCACCCCCTCCCCTCACACCCCACCCTAGCACACCCCCGAAATTCATAAATATAAGATCCTACTTTTTCTACTTTTTTTTTCCTTCTTTCTCCTCACTTTTCTTCCTCCTCCTCACTCCTCCTTACTAACATATGCTAGCATACTTTTAGTCACCCCCACTTCTCCCCCACCACCCCCTCCCTCACATACGCTACTCGACACACACCTTATGTATGCTCTTTAAGTAATAGAAGTAAAATATTATTATTATTATTATTATTATTATTATTGTTATTATTAAGTGGTAGTGGTGGTGGTGGTGGTGGTGGTAGTAGTAGTAGTGGTGGTGGTAGTAGTAGTACTTTCCAACAGTACAATAACAATAGGTACTTCATATTTACCATTACATTAACCTGAGTCTTTGTGGCATAGTACGTGGAGGCTTTTACAGTAACCCAGATATTGTGAGCCTGAGTACACCACCACCACCACCTGACCTCGAGTGTGTTTATTGAAGGTACTTGTGGTTCACTCTGAGGTGACGTCGTGGGGTTGTATGTATGTTAGAGGAAGATTTATAGGTGGGGGGGGGGGAGGTACAGGTGTTGGTGGAGGAGGGAGGTGTGAGGAAGAGACAGGTAGTGAAGGAAGGAGGTGATGGAGGAAGGTGTCAGTGAAGCCCTCCCAGGACGGCGTCGCCACCCCCCCGAGACCCTGTTCTCTCTCTCTCCACAATTTTTCGTAGTTGTATTATGGTGTGTGTGTGTGTGATGGTGACCTGTGGTGTAATTGTCAGCATTCTGTCTGACAAGCGAATGGACCCGGGTTCGATCCCCGGGCAGGATGAAACTATGGGCAAGTTTCTTTACGACATTTGCTTCTTTCTATCCAGCAGTAATATGGAACGTGGATGTTAATGTGTTCTGGGGTAATGGTTCGCCACCCGGGCCCCGTCTCCCTCCACACACGTGCCCTGGCACCTCTATGGCCTCGGTGTCCCTCCCTCCCTCCCTCCCTCCTTCACGACTCCTCCAATGGCCTCTCACTTGATCCTCCTCACCCTCCCCTTCCGTCTACTGCTGGGTTTGTGTATTGTGGGTTTTTATACACAAAATAGAACGTGTAGTCATGTTGTTTGTCATACATACATACATACATACATACATACATACATACATACATACATACAAAAGGCCTGGTGTGGTTGTATCAATGTTGGAAAATAACATGGTTTTTTTTATAAATTATAATGTATTAAATTCATCAAGTGACGAAAGAGCTCTTTGTGTATGAAGTACAACTGTGTATTAATGTGACTTATTTGTGTTTTGTATATCCGTGTGTTATAATGGGGTGTTTGTTGTGTTGTGTGTGTTTACAGTGCTACTTTGTAGTGTCGAGTATTGTGTTGCAGGTGTTTTATAGTGTTGTGTTGCGGTGTACTGACGTGTTGTGTTGTGGTGTACTGACGTGTGTTGTAGGTGTTTTATAGTGTTGTGTTGCGGTGTACTGACGTGTGTTGTGTTGTGTTACAGGCCAGCAGGAAGGTGTCTAAGTGTGGCTACCTGTTCGTCGCCCCTGACTGACTCCCTCCATCCCCTCAACAGAATCCAAGGTATGCACTCCTTACTCCCTGAGCACTGCCTCCCTAGTACTGCCCCCTAGTACCACTGTTCCTCCCTGCACGTCCCTCCCTAGTACTGCCCCCTCCCCTAGTACTGGTCTCTCCCCTAGTACTGCCCCTACCCCATAGTACTGCCCCCACCCCATAGGTGCACTGCCCTCCCCCTAGTAATCACCCCTTTGTAATGTCTCCCTAGTATTGTATTGTATTGTCTTGCTGCTGTGCTAGTAATATCCTCCTAGTAATGTCTCCCTAGTATTATCTCCCTAGTAACATCCCCTAGCATATTAAAAGTCAAGAAATTTATGAATCCATTATATGCATCAATAATCATATACGTGTTCATATATGACTCGCCTCTATAATGTCCTGTGTTTTCCTATAATGTTTTCTTGTACCTTCATGGCTGTATAATTTGGCGGCCAAGTCCCCAGGTGTGCCGCAGGTGGTTGTCGCTGTGCGGGTAATTTTGTAGTTCACTTGGTCACTTCTGTAAGCTGTGAACTTCCTCCACTACGCCGCGGTAACTCGCTCATTACTGCCGCCGCCGCTTGTCTGGGGGGGGGGGGGGGGGGTGGAGGAAGGGCGGGGGTAGACGTGGAGGAGGAGGGAAGGAGGAGGAGTAGGGTGAAGAAGGAGGGTATAAGAGGGGAAAGGGAGTGGGTGTTGAGGAAGGAGGGAAATAGAAAGGGGAGGGGGGGTGTGTAGGGGGAGGAAGGAGGGAAGTAGAAGGAGAAAGAGGTGTGTGGAGGAAAGGGAGACGTATGGAAGTATTTAGCTGAGGGAGGGAGGGAGAAGTATTTAGCTGAGGGAGGGTGGGAGGTGTGGTCTCGGTCAGCTGGTCTCCTCCAGGTCACTCGGCCGTCCACTGACCACCACAAAACACCGCCCAGGTAAGGCTTAAGTATACCTGGCCAGGAGGGTGGACGGTCACCTCGGAGTGTAGCCACCAGGTTAATTCTCACCGTGGGAGTGAGGTGAAGTAGTGTATGTCACTCTAGAGTACACACACACACACACACACATACATACATACCAGGTAAGGATTAGGTTAGGTTCATAAGTAACACCTGAAGGAACACTCGTCAAGGTAACACCAGGTGAGTCAGAGGTTCCTGGTGGTGAGGACGACACGAGACTCAATTCCAGGTTAGAGTCTAGGTGAGTCAGGTTAGGTTTGTATATGGAGACCCGTTTTCAGGTGTGACTGGACCTCTAATTCACGTTCCAGGTAACTCACAAGTGTAATGACCCAGTAGACTCCTGCAACAGTGACCAGGGAGGAGGGGGATGTGCTCGGTGTTAGAGAGAGAGAGAGAGATATGGTGTGGTAGTGTGTGACACATGGACCGTGGTGAGGTGGTGGTCAGCGTGTGGTCGGAGGAGGAACTGGTGTGGCCTACCTGTGGTGTTGGAGGGTCACACACACACACACGAATGTATTTGTCTTCAGGTATATATATATATATATGTGTGTGTGTGTGTGTGTGTGTACTGTATAAATGTGTGTGTATGTATAACTGTGTGTGTGTGTGTGTGTATATCAGCAACCCAACCCGGACATTCCTGGTCGGCCACGGATCCATAGTAGTCATTTCATGCCAAATTCCTGTCGTTCTCGCGCCCGTAGGCCCAGCAGTGCCACGTCTTGCTTGGCACCCGAGCCCGGCACTCTGTGGCACCCTCCACGCGTTTCCGGGCATGTGCTGCTCTGAATGGTTCTTTGTTTACCAAGATGCTTCCTAAGCCTTCCTTTTATTTCCTCTACAGTCCATCATGTTATTTGGTTAGGTTAGGTTAGGTTTAGTTGGGTGAAGTTAAGGTTAGGTGAGATTAAGGTAAGGTTGGGTTTAGGTGAAGTTAATGGTAAGGTTACTTAGGTTAGATACGGTTAAGGGTGATGTGAATTAGATCTGGTTAGGTTAATATAAGTTAAATTGAGGATGAGTTTGAGTATTTAGAATTGATAGAAGTTTGAGAGAGAGAGAGAGAGAGAGAGAGAGAGAGAGAGAGAGAGAGAGAGAGAGAGAGATTCCCAAATTATCACTGGTGTTGAGAGCAGCTGGTGGCCTTAGTACCCTCCCTCACCCCTCCATTCTCCCCACCCCCCCTTCCGTCCTGAGGCCTATAACCACAGATCATTAAATGGAGGACAAAGAAAACGAGAAGGTAGAAAAAAATAGTTTAGTTTGGCCAAAAAATAACGTGTGTGTGTGTGTGATCGCGCCGCTTATTTTTTTTTTTGCTTTTGTTCTCTCTCTCTCACAGCAGGTCCCAATTTTTTTCCCTCCTGACCTACTGGACTGTATTTATTACCCGAACAGCCCAATTTTTTCCCCGTCTAGCCCTATTTATTTCCCTAGCCAGCCCTACTTTTTCCCCTCCCCGACAGGTACAATTTATTTCCGACCCGCCATGTGTTTTTTTTTTCTCCCCTCCGATCGTAAATTTCCCAGACGTGTTAATTTTTTCCCCCCCCGACAGACCCATTTTTTTCCCTACGTCACTCCCCCACCTCTACCATCAATCACTACTACCATCACTACTACCATCACCATCACGTAGAAATCAAAGAAGAAGAGAGGAAGAAAAGAGAGAGAGAAAGAAGATGAGAACAAGAAGAGAGGAAGACAACAAGAAGAGAAGAAAAAACAAGAAGATTGGAAGAGAAGAGGAGAGAAGAGGAGAGGAGAAGAGAAGAGAAAGCCGACACCAGGAACAGTGACCGCATATTTGAATCCCCCCAGACAGACATGATGGACGGACATACACACATACATGCATGCATACATTAATACATACATACATACATACATACACAGCAGGGGGAGGAAAGTACCGTGTTTTCTTGACAGATTTATAAACTAACAGATATTTTGATTACAAGACGTTGGTTGATGGTTGGGTTTAGCTTAGGTTAGGTTAGGCTCAATCTGTCCAGTCCTCTGTCTGCCACAACAGTTAGAAAGTGTGACGGGAGCAGTGATGTGGTCTGGTGGTGAGGGGAACATGGAGTAATTACTGTGTGTGTGTGTGTGTGTGTGTGTGTGTGAGGATAATGCAAAGTATGTTATTGCTCTTTAGTTTTTATTGCCAATTATTTAATTTACAAATCAAACACTCACAACCAAACACTCACAACCAAACGCTCACAACCACACTACCTCCCCCCAGTACTGGCCCTCAAGGTATAACCGTACAGGTATACTCTTCATTTACCTGTACTTTCATCTGTCTAATTATGTGACAGCCGGTACCGTCTTGCTGCAGGTGTTTGGACCCACCTACCTGCTCTCTACCTGTTACCAATACACGGGTTTAAAGATAGACGGAACATCTGAAGATTAGACACCCCGAGCCTGTTTCACCTGAGTAATCTAACTTAATCTAACGCAGCTTTACCATAACCTAACTTAAGCTAGCCTACCCTACCTTACCCTACCCTACCCTACCCTACCCTACCCTACCCTACCCTACCCTACCTTACCCTACCCTACCCTACCTTACTTGTAATTATATCATGACACAGTTACATCCCGTCCTGTCAGTGTGTTTGTCTTATATATATACATATGTAGAGCCAACAGCAGATACTAGTTAGTACAGCACTTCTGGTCTCCCGTCACGAGTGAATTAATGGTCGCCGTCTCCCATAATGTGTTGGAGACGAGAGAGAGAGAGAGAGGGAGAGGGGTCTTTATTTTTCCACCCTGACCTCACCACCACCACCTGTGTATCGTCGTACCACCAGCTGTGAGGTGATGTGGTGCAGGTGGCTAACAGATGACGAGGCCACCCCCCCCTCTCTCACCCCTCACCTACTCCCCCATCCCTGACTCCTCCTAGCACCACCTGCACACCACCAACGCCTCCAGCTGGTTCAAGTGTTGTGTCGTCTGCTGAGTATTTTGGTTACATCATCGTGTTGGAGGAAGTTGGAGCAGGGAGGTGGTGATGGAGGTGTGGTTGTTGGAAGAGATAATGATTGTTGTGGTAGTGGTTGTGATAGTGTCCCTCTTACTAAAACAACCATAGGATTCACAACTCTATTCTCTACAACTGCCCCCTCAAAAAGTCTCCTTCACTCCCCCCACCGTCTACTCCCCGAGTACTGTCACTGCCTTGTGTGATTAACCTACTTTCTTATCTCCTCCTGTGAGCTATATTTTATTTCCTCAGTACCGTCTCTCTCAGGGGTGTTATATTATTTTCTAACTATTAGACTTTTATTAACGAGAAAGTATCATTAAAACAAGACATTTACTTGAGTTTCATTAAAAGTCTTTTATTTATATGTCCTTTATTGGTCTAATTAAAGGTGTTAATTAGATAGGTATTATTAATAAGAAGTCTAATTACATGTGTGGTGGTATAATTAACGAGGGATTGCTATTAATTATATGGGTGTTATAGTGAAGCATAATTAAACACACGAGCATCATTAAGGAGAGAGTTATTATGAGGTAAGGTTTGGTGAATAAGTTAATATTTCCTGTGTTTTTTGGTTTAGTGTTTTTATTGGAGTTATTTTTAATCACTAATTATTTATCAAAGGCTTAATCTGACACCTGTCCTCTCACCCACCCCCCACCTCTCCTCCCATCCACCCTCACCCACACCTACCACACTGTTGTTTCCGGCCCCACCGTACACACCCTGAGTGACCACGTGTAACTCAGGAGATGTTACTGTCGAGTGTCTCTTTATAACTCGCCCTGGTGTTGAGTGACCTAGGAGGCAGCGCCCTGAACCAGCCAAAGGCCCCGGATGCTGGGGGTTGTGTTGTCATGTCGCCCGTGTAATAAATTTTTCTCTCATTGATATTTATTACACGTGTTGTTTATGAGATGAATTAATGTGATAAATTACTAACAAGCACTTTTAAAACACCCGTTGTTAAATACAGTCCGGGTGATTGATTAATGTTATTGTTCTGTTGTGTGTGTGGAGTGTTTGTTATTTAATGTAAGCGAGAACAATGAGAATAGTCTAGTGTCTTATCTGAGTCCAGTACACAGGCGGGTGTTTGTGTGTGCTTGTGGAAGAGTTATGAAGGTGATAGTGTAGGCAAGATCAACACACACACGGTTCACAGCTTTTGGGTATGACTGAGAACTTGTGTATCTTATCACCCCTCTCCCCACCCTCAACTCCCCTCCTCCCCACCCTCAACTCCCCCCTCCTCACCTCAACTCCCTGCCTCCCACCTCAACTCCTCCTCCCCCCCTCTCTCCCCCCCCTTCAACTCCCTCCTCCCACCTCAACCTCCTCCTACCTCATCCTCCTCCCCACCTCAACTCCTCCTCCCACCTCAACTCCCCCTCCCCCACCCTCAACTACAGACGAGGGAACTAGCCACAAACAATAATAGTTCGTCTGTGCAGTTTGGGTGTAATTTTGGCCGTCTCTATGCAACAGTCGGAGTGGATAATTTTGGTAACATTCTCACAGCCTCAGAAAGCTGGAACAAAATGTACTCACGAGTCATTGATAACACAAGTGAAGGTTTGTAAACAGATGAAACGTGACCACTCCTGTAAAGAGATGGTTTTCATACTTAAATAATGGCATGAACTGTGGTAAATCAAGTGCACTTAATTAAAACTTATTGACTAATGAAACGTAAATTTTAACTCTTTTACAAATACGTTACCGAGTTTTACTGTATTGGATGGAAGGAAAAGGTAGTAGAAAAATATGAGTATCTTTTGTAAATATCGTTAAAATGTGAGTATCTTTTAATATCGTTAAAACATGATTTGTCTTTTGTAAATATTATGTAATAACAAAATCCCCTTGAGCATCTATGGGGTGTGTAAGTCAATGGGACACGACAGGAAAATATAGGAAGCTGGAAATATATCCCTCGTTCGTGGTGGTGATCCATTACCAGTCGTGTTTACCTCTGACGTCACGCATGTCGGGCAGAGCTGCCAACCGTGACTGAGTAACCACCCAGGATTACCACCACCACCACATCTCTCTTGTTGATTGCCTAAATACCTCTTGGTAATACTTAAACATTGTGGCGAGGTAACACAAATATTTTTAAGTAATGTGTTTTTTTTTTAGCTAAACTGTGACTAAATAATGTACTACGTGTGTTTTATTAACAGCCAGAACACAAAAAATACTATTATTGCATTCCTATCTGTGTCCCTGTTCAACCAACGTAAATGAATTCCCAATTAGTATTTTAAAATCTTCCGAGACTTAATACCAGACCTTGTATCCTTATATGCGACGCAACGTAAAAAAAAAAACGGACCGCGGATTCTCAGATATTGATACGATAATTTTTTCCCTCTTAATTAGCGACGAGAGAATGCATCTTACAGTCTCATTGCAGTATCGACGCCATCTTGGTCCCTAACTTTATGTGGTAGTTTTGGTGAGTTAGTTTCAGGGGAATTCGAGGGGGTCAGACAGGTGAATTTAATCTTTTTGTCGTAGCGTAAAAAGTGACCCCAGGTATAATTTAAAATAACAACCTTTGAGAGAATCTACTTTAGTCTCGTAGTCCAAGTATGTCAGTTTAGAAACATTCACACGTAGCTCCATATACGAGGAAAATCTAAGAGTAGGAACCTTTGAGAATCGATCTTTTGTGCCTGGCCTTTAAAGAGAGTCAATGAGATGCGTTCCTACTTGTGTCGAGTCAGAGGAGAAATTGACTTAAGATAATTTTTTGAGAATCCAGTTTTGTTTACTTGGAGATACGTTCTTTCTCACATCTCTTAATTACGATCACAATTTTAAACTTACGATCCTCTGAAAATGCAATACCCTGAAGTGAATGTTTTAGCATATAAGATAATGGTTAATTACATAGTTATGGACTAACCACCGTGAAAGGGCTCTAGTAATTACTTCATAATTAAGTAGTTTTAATAACAAGAACTGGAGATTGCCCGCCCTCCCTCCCTCTGACAGTGACAAGACGATGGAAAGATTGAGATAATGGAGTTATTAAAGTGAATGTTTGGGTGGCTAGCGAGATGTTGTGGATGTTAGGGAAGATGTTGAGGATGTTTGGGAAGATGTTGAGGATGTTTGGGAAGATGTTGAGGATGTTTGGGAAGATGTTGAGGATGTTTGGGAAGATGTTGAGGATGTTTGGGAAGATGTTGAGGATGTTAGGGAAGATGTTGAGGATGTTTGGGAAGATGTTGAGGATGTTTGGGAAGATGTTGAGGATGTTAGGGAAGAGTGTTGAGGATGTTTGGGAAGATGTTGGAGATGATGTTTGTTAATTTTTAGACGAGGAAAAATTGGACAAAAGGAAAATATTTGGGAATAAGTCAGGAATTTTTTTTTATGTTGGTTTCGTCGGGGTAGAGAGAGAGAGAGAAAGAGAGGGAGCAAAAACATGTGATGATGATGTTGGTTTTGGAGTTTGTGGTAAAATGTGGCGCTCAGGCAGGGATTGGGAGAGATGGGGTGAGGATTGTCAAGGATTAGTAAGGGTGAGTCAGGAACAGGATCCCCCCTCTCCCCTGCCCCTCCCATCACCCCTCCCCCCTCCCCCCCCCAAAAAAAAATATTGTGCATTTTCCATAATTGGTGGATGAGATAATGCACACAGGTATAAGGTTAGTCCCAGTGTGATTTATTTGTATTTATTTTTTAATTTGTTTTGCATTATTTTAGTTTTCTTCTTTAGTTAGTAAGTGAAAAGTTACCTGTCGAAATTTTGTGATTATCTTTGTGTCGTAGTTTAAGGGAGGGCAGTTAGATACGTGCTTATAACTTCATATACTGAGAAAATCTTACGAATATTGGAGTGAGAATCTATCTTGTGTCGGAATTTAGGTGAGGAAGGTAAAGGCACAGTGCTTGGATTTATATGTTTAAGAGTAAAATATTAAAATTATGGATCTTGTGTAAATGTGGCAGTAATGATGGTGGACGCCCCTGGTCTGTGGGTTAAAAGTGGCGTGTGTTTTTCAGTTTCTGTGGCGTTGCGAATTGTCTTGTGACGAGATAGTTTAGAAGAGACGACATTATAGTGGTGTTGTGTTTGGATCTCTCTCCTACCAACGTGTTAAACAATTGTCCCACGGGTTGAAACTGCACCACCATGATCCCCGCTTAACAGTGTTTACAAACAACAGCTGATAGAGGACAAACACCGCGGCCAACTGTAGTGTGTATGTCCTCCCACAAGTCTTATGTGATGATTATAATTATGCAAATTAGACTGTAAATTAATACGATCACGATGCAGAGAACGCGTGCTGAAGGAGGGGGCAGGCAGGCAGGCAGGCAGGCTCTCCAATAAACCTTACTACAGCGGTGGGTGATAATGAGGCTTAATGCGCCGTACAAACTGAACAAGAAATTAATTACTCTAGTTTTGGCGGTAAGAAATTCATTAGTCCATTTTTGGCGGGAAGAAATTGGCGGGAACGACGAAAGGGATTGCCGTTCTCTGTTTACGACCTCGTTATTGTGTATCTCTTATTTTTAACGTTCTCGCTTTGGTATACTACAGTGTGGGCCTGGAATACAGAGAGAGCTATATTTAACGATGTCTTAATTTTCTCTCTAGTTAAGGAGATTCATAGGAGCTCGAGGTAACGTAACCGGTTGTTTTAGTTGGTCTGTGTTGATGTAGTGGTGGGGGGAGGGGGTTGTGGATGGCCTGTTTTGATTACTCTTTCAATCGTGTGTGTGTGTGTGTGTTTTACCATTTTCGTTATACAGGGTATTTTTCTTTCTCTCTCTCTCTCTCTCTCTCTCTCTCTCTCTCTCTCTCTCTCTCTCTCTCTCTCTCGTAATATTTTCGTCGTGTCTCTCATATATTCATTTCACTGTAATTCTTCAATATTTTTCTCTCTCTTTCCAGGTAATTGAGCAAGAGGGTCATGCTGACTTGACCTCGACGCTGATTGGGTAAGTCACCTGTGTACACCGTGAGGCAGGTATATAGGCTCTCTGTGTGCTGTGTCCTGAGCTCACCCCTCCCTCCTCGCCCTAATCTTGTGAGCTTGTCCAGGTAAGTGCTATGTCGTGATCTCATCCTCCAATCATGTACCGTGTCGTGATCTCATCCTCCAATCATGTGTCGTGTTGTGATCTCATCCACCAATCATGTGTCGTGTTGTGATCTCATCCACCAATCATGTGTCGTGTTGTGATCTCATCCACCAATTATGTGTTGTGTCGTGATCTCATCCACCAATCATGTGTCGTGTTGTGAACTCATCCCATCTTTAATAATGTGTTTGATTGGATGAAAACTACTCATGACGTCAGAGTTAGGATACTGACGTCATCGTGTTGAAGAGAGAGAATGAGAGAGAGAGAGAGAGAGAGAAGAAGAGAACTTCTAAATAAGACTGGAAGGAGAAATTGGCAGCTGACATTTTACTGTTGTCCTGAAATAAATTTGTGTGTGTGGTAATAATAATTTAAAGGGCCGTGAAGATAAACGCTGCCAGAGACTAATAATTGGACTGGAGTACAAGAAAAAATTGTGCAAGAGAAGATTATGTTGAGATTATTATTATTATTATTATTATTATTATTATTATTATTGTTGTTGTTGTTGTTGTTGTTATTTTATATGTATTTATTATTGTTATTATTGTTTATATTATTGTTATTATTGCTGTTGTCTAAAAAACCCTGCATGGAAAAACACAAACACTTAAAACACCACAAAAAAAATCAAGCAAAACATTCCAAAAATCAAGATAAAAAAATATATATATATTAGAAAACTCAAATAATCGATAATCAAACCTTACCTTTACCTGTATAAGAAACACCTGTAATTAATGAGACAATGAACCTTTACCTGAGACACAAAAATAGGTAAACAGCGTCGATTATATCAGTACCATGAATGTTGTGACGTGGGAAATAGAATGAGTAGGTGGAGAATGTTGAGTAGTGGTGAATGATGTAGGTGTTTTAATTAATCTACAGGTGGAATAATGTTGGGGGGTGGTTAATCTTCAGGTGAGGAGGAAGGGGTGGGTAGGAGGAGGGTTAGAAGGAGGAGGAGGCAAAAAGGACAGAGGAGGATGGGGAAGGTGGAGTTCTTCGTCTTACCATTGACAAGATTCAGCTCTTGCCAGTGAGGGGGAGGGGGTGAGGGTGGGTGGGGAGGATTGCCTGACTCTTTCAGGCACTGACTGACTGACTGACTGACTGTTTGACTGACTGACTGACTGACTGACTGAAGAAGAGAGAGAGAATAACAAACCGGAATACAGAAGAAACATAGACAGACAAAGAGACAGAGAAAGAAGACAATGACAGGATGAGAAGGAGGAAGAGGTCGATGAGGTGGAGGAGGAGGGGGGAGCATGAACATGATAATTGTATCTACAAGGACAAGGGTGAAAGAACCTCCCCCTCCCCAAGTATAACCTACATCTTTCCCCAGGACGTACGACTATGACACTACTAGCTACACTTATACAACGCTACACGACACTACAGTACACTATACAACGCCACACGATACAACTGCACGATACAACTACACACTTATCTGTATATTATGTAAGGCGCTGTCCTCTGTGCCAGTCAGCCGGGGGTAGTGTTATGCAACCGAGGTTAGCCCGCAATCGATCCTGAGATTACGCGGTGTGAAGAGACATGGATAGATAAAGATAGAAAAGAATAAATGGATAGAGATAAAGAGATAGTGAAAGACAAAGAAGAGGGGGGTGTTAACTAGCTTGAGTGTTGTTCAGTTAATCCAGAATAATTTTAAATAATAGGCTCCTTGATAGACAGTTCTTTTGGTTGGTGTTCGTCTCTCTTTTTTTCTCTCTCTCTGTCGTCGTCGTTCATCATGAATTAAAAAAATTATCTCCCTCACTAGGTTAGACAAAGGTGGCTGTCTCTGTTCGTCCTAGGATAAGAATCAAAAAACAGACAGACAAAGGGGTGATTATGCCCATCAGAAGTCTTTGTCCTGACCCCCGTCTCTGTCTGTCTGTCTGTCCATGGCGTGTCGGTCAGGGGCATCTTCACCACCTTGAGTACACGTTCGTATCTACCCCCCAACAGGTTCATTAGTTCAAGGTCATGGTGAGGTGTGGCGGTTGTCCCGGATCTCTTTGTTTGTATATTTATTTATTATTTATTTTAATTTTATTTTGTTTATCTTTCAAATGTTTCTTTTACTTTCTCCACTTGTCTTCATAATGGTAGGTTTGGTTAGGTTAGGTCTCTCTCTCTCTCTCTCTTTTCTCTCTCGGTCGTGGTTAGTCTCAGTAAATTGGAAATAGAGAGTCGAATCCCAGTGTGTTGATGAGAGGGCAAAAATACATCTTTGTGTTGTGTGTGTGTGTGTGGTGAAAGGAGAAGATGTAATAAGGACCGGGGGTGTGGGCGTGACAAAGACGAGGAGTGTGGGCGTTAGTAAAAAGGGTGGGCGGCAGTGAGGTAATGTCAGTATCGTCACCACACACCCAGTTCTACCCTGTGTGATGTCACGCTGTTGGTGATGTCATGTTGGTGGTGGTAGTGATGTTCCAAAGATGATGATGATAAAGGTGGTTGTAATGGTGATAGTAGATGGTAGTGGTGTTGGTGGTAATGGCGGCAATATAACAATCTATTTTAACATATGCGTCAGGGTGTTGAAATAACTACTATACAGGATGTCATTAAGTGATATAAAACTGTTTCATCATGACAAGCTAAGCCATGACACCTATATGACATCACCCTCCTCCCCACACCACTTTCCCCTCCTTCCCTACCCCTCTCCCCTACCCCTCCTCCCCTCCCCCTCCCCCACCACCTCCTCCCCACCACCCCCTACCTACCTCCCCTACCACCCCCTCACCCACCACATTCCCCCCTCCTCCCCCCCGCCCTCCTCCCCCACCCACCCCCTCCTCCCCACCCCTCCTCCCCCACCACCCCTCCTCCCCACCCACCCCTCCTCCCTACTCCAGCACCTCCTCTCAGTGTATCTCTACCTAATACAACGCTACCTCCCTCGAGAGACGTAGAGTGAGGGGCGATATGATAGAGGTGTATAAATGGAAGTCAGGGCTAAACAAAGGTGATATAACAAAGGTACTCAAACTATCCAACCAGGAGCGAATTCGTAACAATGGTTTTAAATTAGACAGATTTTAATTTGGGCGCGAAATAGGTAAACGTTGGTTTGGAAATAAAGTAGTGGATGAGTGAAACAAATTACCAAATATCATCATTAACTCGAATATTGGAGAGTTACAAACATAGGTTGGATGGATATATGAGCAATAGGGTTTGGGTGTAAATGGGACTGCCCAGTATGGGACAATAGACCCGCTGCAGTTTCCTCCACACTCATGTTCTTATGTAGTTATGTTGTATATGATGCGGTAGTGTACATTGTTATTTGTACATTGCCCAGAATAGTGTACAATGTGAGGCGGTGAGTCAACAGACGTGAATTCACTCGAGTCTCTGGTAAACACTATAAAAATACTGCTTTGTGCGGAGTGACACCCTGCAGATGGTGACCAGACTGCACCTACCTACCTACCGCAGCTCTGTGACGAGAGAACACACACACACACATTCCTTCATCCAGCCTACCGAGTCCCTGTTCCGTATACCCCACCCATCAGCTCCCCTCCCAGCATCCCCTTCCACCTCTCAGCTCCTCACCAAACTCACCCCTCACTAACCACTTTCCCTCACTTTCCTCCCAAACTCCCCTCTCTCTCTCCTCCACTTTCCTCCTCCTGCTCACCCCCACCTTTCTCTCCCCACCCCTCCCCCCTCCCATGACACAGTTTGTCTCAGCACTTCCTCATTTAGGGGGAAGTACTATATTTAGACTGCCCAGATGTTCCCTGCTACTGCTTACACACACACACACCTTTTTTTTTTTTTTTCTCTCTCTCTTTCTTTCTTTCTCGTATTCTAAATCGTGCTACTGCCCCACCGTTAATATACCATGGTGTGTACTAATTATTTTCACCGAGAAGAATAATATTAAACATAAGAAAACATTACTTTCTCTAAACTGGTAAAAAAACAAAAAAACAGGCGACTCACAGATATTCAGTTGTCGACGGTCGCTATATGACATATTCGTTAACGCTTGTATATCGAATTTCGTTATGTTCCACTGTACTGTTCTAACGATTCTACGCTTCAGGTGTTCGTAGAAGGGTTATATAATGAACTGGGGTGAATAGAACGTAATGTATTAAAGATAAGAGGCAGTGGAGTGTGGGGTAATTTGACGTAGGTGTGTGTGTGTGTGTGTGTGTGTGTGTGTGTGTGTGTCGTACCATTGTTGTAGCCATCACTATATGAAATAAAACACTAATTTAGAATAAGATTTTCTTGTCTAATTATGTGTTTTTATATGTAAATGTACGTGGGTGTGATACATAATTTATAAATAGAACCCGGTTTAATATTACTTTGTCGTGTCGTTTTTTTTGCATTTTTGTCTCTTTCTTTATCTTTCCTTATTTACCTATATATATGTTAATTAGTTCTAGCCCCAGGTAAGGCCTGCAATTTCCTCCCTACAAGGTGTCCTGTCCTCATTACCTGGTGTGTGTGTGTGTGTGTGTGGTGTGTTATCTCTGCATACTTCACAGTGGCTATAAATCGAGGTAACGGAGTAGGTGAGAGATGAGTAGTATGTGTTGTCATCCTCATATATATAGTACAGTATACACCCCAGCACAAAGCTCTGTCTCACTACACACACACACACACACACACACACCACACACACACACACACACACACCTCCCACACCTCCACTCCCACACACACACACACACACACACACACACACACACACACACACACACACACACACACACACACACACACACACACACACACACACACACTACACACACACACCACACACACACACACACACACACACCCACACACACACACACACACACACACTCACACACACACACACACACAGACACAAACACACACACACAATAAACACACAGTGACCAGAAGAAGAAGAATGTAGTGGAATGGGTTAGGGAGGGTGAGAGGCCGTCAGTATAGAGATATATACCTGTAGTCGTGTGTGTGTGTGTGTGTGTGAAAAGTTTGGCAAGACCCACCTACCCTCCCTCCCTCCCTACCCTGGGTATATTATGTAACCTATGATGACAGGTGAGCTATGAGTCTCTCTGTTTTATTCTGTTCGTGTTTCTGCAGTTAACCTTCTGTATCTGAAATTGAGAGAGAAGAGACAGATAGAGGGGAGAGGAGAGAGAGAGAGAGAGAGAGTTGTGCTGCCATGTCATTCTATATCAGTAGGAGTGTAAGGGAATGCTCTGTTTCTCTCTCTCTCATGATGTTTAAGGAAGGGGAGCCACGTACACAAGACACACAGGAAAAACCATGTACATAGAGAAGGAATCACGTACACAAGGCAGAAGGAATCGCGTGCACAGCAAAGAAGGATTCACGTGCATAGGGAGGAAGATAGTGCACACAGGGAGAAAAGAAACACGTACACAGCGAGGAAGATAATCACGTACACAGGAGAAAGAAACACGTACACGGAGAGGGAGAGTCACGTACACAGGGAGAAAAGTCATGTACACACGAGACAAGAGGGAACTGTTACGCACATGGGCAAGGAGGATGATATTATTGAATTTTCTTGCGCACCGGAAGGGGAAAGTGTGTGTGTGTGTGTGTGTGTGTGTTTTGCCTTTGATTATTGTTGATAAAACGTCATCTGATTGCCTCCGTGTGTGGTGGTTGAGAAGTGCTCGTCGTCTGATTGGTTGAGTGTACACCTGTAGCTCTGAGAATCTCTCGTCAGCTACCACCCTCCAGGTATATAAACCTGATCCACCACAACCACCACCTACAACCCACAATCCACAACCACCCATAACGTTACCCCCAATCTACAATCAACCCACTACCATACACAATCAACCCACAACCACCCATTACCCACCACAATCACCACCCACAACCAGTCATAGAAAACGGGATTAAAAACATCAAAGAGGTTTGAGACAGACAGACAGTTTCCGTGTGTGACCCCCAAGTCTGTCTGTCTGTCTGGCCTCGGGCTCTCTACCTACTATTACCTTCTTACTGGAGGAGAGAGAGAGAGAGAGAGCATCTAGTTACGGTGCTGTTTGGTCGCCATTATGAACCGTTATCCCAGTGCCTTTGGAGAAGAGTTCTCACACGATCACCAGCTAGGGGGACTTGCGGGAGGCAACCTACCTAACCTTGACCTACCCTGACCTTGGATCTACCTGACCTGACCTTGAGTATCCTGACTTATGTATGTATGTATGTATGTATGTGAAAAAACACTCACTCACGCACACTGGGGTTGGGTAGTTAAAAGGCCTCCACTTTCACTCCTTTTGTATTTACCTTCGATTGTTTGGCAGGAAATTGGTGGTTGGGTCGTTAGGGTCGAGCCGAGCTAGTTGAGGAAGTGGTAGCGGGTGATTGAGGAAGTGTTGGTGATTGAAGGGGGAGGGCGGAGGTTCAGGGGACTTTCACTCTGGGCGGTGATTGGTAGGGAGAAGGGGAGAGAGGGAGGTTGGTAGTCCTTAGGAAACACCGCCCCCACCTCCCTCACCCTCACCCCCACCTTCACCCCACCTCCCCTCACCTCACTCCCACCCCCACCTCACCCCCCACCTCCCCCACCCCCACCTCCCCACCCCCACTTCACCCACCTCACCCCCCATCCCTCACCCCCCACCTCCCCACCCCATCCCTCACCCCACCTTCCTCACCCCTAACCCCCAACCTCCCTCCACCCCACCCCCACCCCACCCCCCACCTCCCTCACCCCCCCACCTCACCCCTACTCCCCACCCCACCTCACCCCCCACCTCCTCACCCCCCACCTCCCTCACCCCACCTCCCCACCAATTCCCCACCTCCCCACCCCCACCTCCTCACCTCACCCCACCTCACCCCTCACCCCCACCTCCTCACCCCACCTCCTCACCTCACCTCCCCACCTCACCCCACCTCACCCCACCTCACACCCCCACCTCACCCCCCATCCCCACCCCCAACTCTCCTCACCCCCATCCCTCACCCCCACCTCCCTCACCCCCACCTCCCTCACCCCCACCTTCCTCACCCTCACCCCCACCTTCCTCACCCTAACTCCCACCTTCCTCACCCCCCACCTCACCCTCACCTCACCTCACCTCACTTCACCCCACTCTCACCCCCACCTCCCTCACCTCATCCATTCCCTTACCCTTCATGTCACCCCTACAGTTACCACCCTCAATAATAGGGACGGCGAGGTGATGACAATTCAGTAGTTAGAGGGTTTAACGACCAAGATAATCATTGCTTTTAACATCTTCCTCCCCATACACGCTAACTACCCCTCGCACGTCTCGGGTAGTTAGCTCTCATGAGTCGCCAATCACGTAAACTACCGTACGGGATTGGTTGGCTCTTCTAACGGTGACCATGAACCGGAAAAAAAAATTGAAACTCATAGATTAGCTGAAGCTTAGACACCCCAGCTTAGTTTACCTTTAGATTAACCTAACCTAACCTGTTTCCGATTGGTTAGATTAGTTCTGTGGTGACATGTGTAGATTAGGTGAACAGGTGATAATGATTGGTTATAAGATCATGTACCTGTGTTGGAATTGGTGTCGGTAGTGATTGGCTGTTTGATTGTGTGATTAGAGGTTGATGTCATTAGTCAGAGGAGCAGTGGTGATTAGGAAGAGGAGTGAGGGAGGAGGAGTGAGGGAGAAGGAAGAGGAGGAGGGAGAAGGAGGAGGAGGAGGGAAGAAGGAAGATGAGGAGAGAGGAGGGACAATAGGGAAGGAAAAATGAGGAGGGAGGGGGTGAGATGGCTTGGGTTGGAGGGGGGGAGGAGTGGGGGAGTTGAAGGCAGTAGGGCCTGGAGAGGCCGTGGTGGTGGTGTACATGCTCGGACTGCTCACTGGGTCACACGTTCCAGGTCGTGCTGGGGGGCTTCAGGAGGGGGGGTCATGGCACTGCAGGGAGGGGTGGCAGGGGTGAGGGGAGTTGTCAGGCTGTCATGGCCACCCCTCCCCCCCCCGCACACCTTGACAGTGGTCTCCTCCATCCCCTGTCCAGTGTCACCTCTTCACCGTTCTCATGCCACCCAGACACCGCCCACCCACCCACTGGTCGTATCGTCCATGCCGCCCTCAGCACCAACGTCACCCACTTGAGGTACACCAATGGGCGGCCACCTTACTCACCCTTACCCCACCTCTCCCCTCACCTCTCCTCTCTCCCCCCTCTCTCCCCACTCCTCCCCTCATTGTGGTGATGGTGGTGACGAAACTCTTGTCAAGGTGATGCTCAAGTTACGCTCACGTCCTTATTGTTTAGGAGAGAGAGAGAGAGAGAGAGAGGTGTATGGTCGATTGTGTAAGAGCCATCCAGGGAGAAGTAAGTTAGGTTATGGGGGGTTGGGTTAGGTTAGCGAGGGAGGCAGGGAGGGAGGGAGGCCAGTTATGGTCTGCATGAGCGAACTTGACAACTTTTTTTCCTCCATTTTCCCAAACTGGTCTTGATCACCCAGGCCGTGGTGGCTCGTGGGCTGTCGGAGGTAACAGTCTGGTTGTCGCCCGTGAACCTTGATCAAGTGAGGTGAGGTTAGGTTAGGGGGTTAATTTAGGTTAGAGGAGATTAGGTTAGAGAACGCCCGATGACGCTGCAACCCCCCCACTTAAGACCTATCCGTAGGTAGATGACGTCCTCCTCTTTAACTCTAATTATGGGAGGGAAAATTAAGAGGAATCCGTGAGAGTGAGTGAGTACCCCCTCAGTCATCGTCCCCTCCCCACACCTCCTTACTCCCCCTCCCTCACAACCTCCCCACCTCCCTTACCCTCCTCACACCTCGCTCACCTCTCCCTCACTTCCATCCCTCACCTCCTCACCTCCCTCCCCCACCTCTCCCTCGTTCTCTTGAAGTATCTTGGGCGTCCACCTGCCTCCTCCAGTTGGTGTGGGGGAGGAGATGGTGTCAACATTCTGCTAATTGCTGACATCACTCATCTCCTAATGACGTCGTTTGGTGATCTGCTGACGTCAGTGAAGGTCGCCATTACGTTGAAGTGGAGGAGTTGTTGCTTCAGTGTGATGTCATTGTTATCTTGGGGTTAGGTGACATTTCCCATAATCCTGCTTCAGTATCTATCCATCCATCCATCCATCCATCCATCCGTCCGTCCATTCATCCGTCCGTCCGTCCGTCCGTCTGTCTGTCTGTCCGTCTGTCCGTCCGTCCGTCCGTCCGTCCGTCCGTCCGTCCGTCCGTCCGTCCGTCCGTCCGTCCGTCCGTCCGTCCGTCCGTCCATCCATCCATCCATCCATCCATCCATCCATCCATCCATCCATCCATCCATCCATCCATTCGTCCATCCATCCACACCCATCATCCATCCAAGTATCTCTGTATTGGTCTATCCATCTCTATCCTTGCCATCCACCCACGAGTCTATACCCTTATCTGTCTATTCATCTGTCTGTCTGTCAATCTTCTCTACCCATATCCAGGTATCTGAGTGGATCTATTTATACCCGTTAGTATACCCCCCCCCCCTGCATGTGGGCATCGCTGACCCTCCACTCACCTCGGTGTATCACTGTTGGAGTGCCACTTACCCCTGGCCGCTTATGGTGCCATCACAGGATCAAGTGTCACTCAGAGGGCCAGTGTCGACACCTAGTCCTCTCTCTCTCTCTCTCTCTCTCTCTGATGTAACATTAGCGAGAGATAGGATGACGCACACACTTCGCTTTACTGCAGTGACGCTCATCTCGTGTGTGTGTGTGTAATAGCAATAATATCCACTACCACAAAAATGATAACAATAATAATCACACACACACACACACACACACACACACAGAGCAGTACAATACGAGTTTGGTCATGACCCTGAAGAGGCCGCCCACTCTAACTAGGTTTGTCTGTCTGTCTGTCTCCCCCGTCAAGGTCCCCCCGGTGACACCATCTCCCTCCCCCTCCCCTACCTATTTCCTAGACGTAGAGACTTTCACCTATGTTTCTCTTCCATCCTTCCCCTTCCACCATCCCCCTTTCTGCCCCTTCCACCATACCTATCACCACCATCTACCTTCGTCTATTCCACGATCATATAAACCTAACCCTTTCCCAGCCCTCCCCTCCCACCTCTCCTCTCCTGTAACTCCTTTCCCATCACCCCTTCACCTCCCTAATCCCTTTCCCATCACCCCTTCACCTCCCTAATCCCTTTCCCATCACCCCTTCACCTCCCTAATCTGTACGTCTCTATTCCTCTCCCATCTACCGTTCCATATCTAATCTTCCTTTCCAGATGATGATTAGAATTTGAAATAGAAATTAGTGGGATTTTTTGTGTATATTAAAGTATATAATTTTCAAACTTTTATATCTGGAAAAGTATATAATTTTTCAACCTTTTTTTTTTAGACTTTGGGATAAATTATTAATATAATCTTTTACTGGTTGTCAGAACGAACGAGTATTAAGAGTATCTGTATTTTTAAACCAATTATTGTAAAAGTTTGTGATGTGGCTTTGAGGTATATAATTATTATCAAACTTTTTTTAGACTTAGAAGATTAATTATTTGTAAACTTTACTTAACTTCCAAAAATAATTAGACTAGAAATTTGATGAGACTTTGATATGAATTATTATATTAAACGTTGCTAGACTTAGAAAAAAATATTATTAGTCTTTGAAAATGAACAATTAAGCTTTTTGAGACGAAAAATAATAATTAAGCTTTACTAGATTTTAAAGCGTTATTATCAGACTGAAACATTATTTTAATCCTTGGAAACGTTAGATCTTACCCAGAAACAAGCGAGGAAAAATGGCTGCCCAAAGTTCACCCATTATAATCCATAAAGGGCGGCTGAGGACCATGGTGGAGCACTACACACCATCTTAGGTTAAGGCCGGGGTGTCTGGGCGGCGAAGGAGGGCGGTAGACGTCGTCGGCCGCCCACGCTGGGTGGCGGGCGGCACCTGCAACAGCCGCCCGTTGTTGGCGTGACCTTGGTGCGCCCGGGCGGGTTGTTGACCGTGACGTCAGGGAGTTGGCTTGGTGACGTCACGTATCCGCCCTACACCCCGGGGGATGGGGAGGATAGTGGGGTGTTGGGGGAGGATAGTGGTGTGTTGGGGGAGGATAGTGGGGTGTTGGGGAGGATAGTGGGGTGTTGGGAGGATAGTGGGGTGTTGGGGAGGATAGTGAGGTGTTGGGGAGGATGGCGGGGTGGGGAGGATGGCGGGTGTTGGGGGAGGAGATGGTGTGGGTGTTGGGGAGATGGTGGGGTGTTGGGGGAGGATTGGGGGGGGAGGATGGTGGGGTGTTGGGGGGAGATGGCGGGGTGTTGGGGAGGATGGCAGGGGTGTTGGGGAGGATAGTGGGGTGTTGGGGGGAGGATAGTGGGGTGTTGGGGGAGGATAGTGGGGTGTTGGGGAGGATGGCGGGGTGGGGAGATGAGTGGGGTGTTGGGGAGGATAGTGGGGTGTTGGGAGGATATGTGGGGTGTTGGGGAGGATAGTGGGGTGTTGGGGAGGATAGTGGGGTGTTGGGGAGGATAGTGATTTTGGTAGAGGATAGAAGTTGGTTGGGATTTTGAAGACATGATTTCTGATGAACAATAATAATAACAACAACAGTAATATAATGACAATAATAATGATAAATAATAATAATAATAATATTAATAATAACTAACAATAATAATAATAATAATAATAATAACTAACAATAATAATAATAATAATAATAATAACAACTAACAATAATAATAATAAATAACTGGTGATTAAAGGAGACATTACCAAATTAATTAATCCAATAATGCATTAATTAACATAAGAGCCAGAATAACGGACAGACAGGCAGCATGACACAGTGTACAGAAATAGTAGTGTGTGTGTGTTGTTAGTTCATCTGGGTGTTGTAATGGGTGAGTCTCTCTCTCTCTCTCTCTCTCTCGAAAATATATATCTATCTATCATTCTTCCTAAATCCTTTCCAGTCATTCTCCTCCCCTTCCTCCCCCTTCCTCCCCACAGCGCGTCCACCCGATAACACACAGACAGCCATAGTGACGGGCAGACGCGTGTGAGACTCTCAGTGTTAAGTGATTTGCATACTGCACTTGAGAATAGGTTACAAAATGAGAGAGAGAGATTGAGGGAGTATGCATAAAACAGATGGCAAGACACAAACCCTGAAAGAAAGAAAGAAAAGAAAAGATAATGAGAGAGGGGATGATATCAGAGCATAATTATTCAGCGCACTTCACCACACACTCACCACACTCGCTCACACTCTATTAATATCACAACAATACTTAATTTATTTTTATTTATGTTTATTTTGTAAGGTTTACGTGTGTGTGTTTTATTTTCAGCGACTAAACATTATTATAAAGTTTTAAAAGTAAGAATAGGAGTAAGTAATAAAATAGTACGTAGAAAAATACATTTGCTAGTAACCCGCCCTGCCCATACCTACTAGTACCCGCCCACACCTACTAGTCCCCGCCCACACCTACTAGTCCCCCGCCCATACCTACTAGTACCCGCCACACCTACTCGTCCCCGCCCCACCTCGTCCCCCGCCCACACCTACTAGTACCCCGCCCATACTAGTACCCACCCACACCTACTAGTCCCCCACCTACTGTTCTCCCCATACCTACTGTACCCGCCCACACCTACTAGTCCCCCGCCCGCTAGTTCCCACCAACACCCGCTAGTACCCATTACAGTAGAACCAGTTCGTGAAAGTTCTATTTTTACATAAAGAAGAAAGTAATAGAAAGTTTATAATTTATTTAGTTATTTTTTTATCATAATTTTTAGTGTTTTAGTTTTTACTCGGCGGTTTACTGATTAATTACTTGATTTTATTGGTGTATTTTTTATTTTATTTTGGCGGGAAACACTAGTAGATATTTCAGTTATTTTGTTTCATTTATATTTATTTATTTTATTTATTTTATTTATTTATTTATTTATTTTTACTTGTTTATTTTTTTTATACTTGAGATAATGATTTAGACAACACTATACTGAACAGACACGTAGGCAAGTCCAGAGAGACAGAGACTCCAGGACTTTCACCTCATCTTCCAGCTGACTCGGTAATTATCCACAGTTCGGGGCCTTTGATGCAGTCATTATCCTTAGTGTGGGGCCCCCATGCTGGAGTCATTGTACTGTATACTGGGCCCTAGCTGGAGTCATTATGTTTGGTGGGGGCCCTAGCTGGAATCATTATCGATGGTTAGGGGCCCATGCTGGATTGAGTCATTGTCCATAATACGGGGCCCATGGTGATATTATACCAACTGCGGGGCCCAGGGGTACATCATTATACCAACTGGGGTCAGGGGACATCATTATACCAACTGCGGGGCCCAGGGGACTTCATTATACCCACTGCGGGGCCCAGGGGACATCATTATACCAACTGCGGGGCTAAGGGACTTCATTATACACTACGGGGCCCAGGGACTTCATTATACCCACTACGGGGCCTAGGGGTCATTATATCACTACGGGGCTGGGGGTCATTATCACCACTGCGGGGCCTAGGGGTCATCATTATACCCACTGCGGGGCCTAAGGGTCATTATACTACGGGGCCTGGGGTCATCATTATACCCACTGCGGGGCCTAAGGGTCATCATTATCCCCCACTGGGGCCTAGGGGGTCATCATTATACCCACTGCGGGGCCTAAGGGGTCATCATTATACCCACTGCGGGGCCTAGGGGGTCATTCATTATACCCACTGCGGGGCCTCCCATTCATCCGGGTGTCGTGCGTGGAAATCGTCTGCCTATTGAATGAACCCGGTGTCAGGTGTGGTATTTACGGGGCCCAGGTGTGGCGAAAGAGTCACACGGTGTAGAGAAAGACTCACACGGTGTGGATAAAGTGGAGGAAGAGGAGATAAGGTGTGGAGGAAGAGGAGGTAAGGTGTGGAGAAAGAGGAGATAAGGTGTGGAGAAAGGAGATAAGGTGTGGAGAAAGAGGAGATAAGGTGTGGAGAAAGAGGAGACAAGGTGTGGAGAAAGAGGAGATAAGGTGTGGAGAAAGAGGAGATAAGGTGTGGAGAAAGGAGACAAGGTGTGGAGGGTGTGGATAATGGAGTCGAGAAGTGTAGCGAGGAACAAGAATAATGAAGCTGTATCAAACGCCACAGTGAAGGGGACAAGCTAACAACAATGCGCGTTCATAAATGATGATGATAAGAATAATAATAATGAAAACTATAATAATAATAATAATACAGACGACGATGATAGTAATAATAATAATAATAATTTCGACGGCGACAACGAATAAGAAATGAAAAAAAAGAATAATGGGATAAAGAAACTTGTTAAGAATGAATGACAGTGATAGACGTGAATGATGAGTGATGGAAGAATGATGAGTGAACGAAGAGTGAAGAATGAATGACAGTGATAGACGTGAATGATGAGTGATGGAAGAATGATGAGTGAACGAAGAGTTGTGTGGTGAGGGAGGGGGGTTGGATGACATGGTAAGTGTAAATAATTATATATGAGGATGACTTTCTCTCCTCCCTCTACTGCTTCCATTAATGACTCCCTCCCACTTTCACTTTCTACTTTCACTTATTCTCCTTCCATATTAATTTTATTCCTTCTCTCTTACTCGTTCTATAGTCATTATCCTTACTCCAGGGCCCCTATAGATGTCATTATCCTTACTCCAGGGCCCCCCTATAGATGTCATTATCCTTACTCCAGGGCCCCCTATAGATGTCATTATGCTCATTTCCGGCCCATCCCTTCTTCCCCATTGGCGTAGTAAGTCATTATCCTTCCTTCGGGGCCATCACAGGTATTACGGTCAGTACGCTCACTCCCGGGCCCCTCCCCATACACACACACACACACACACACACACACACACACTTGGTAAGACAACATGACAGCAGGAAATGAAATCACAACAGATGGCCGAGTATTATGGTGAAAAATGTGATATAGGCCTATCTGAAGATTTTTCCTGTAGGCCTAGGTGGAGATTTTTTCGGCGAGTAGGCCTATTTTGGTGTGGGGGAAAAATGTGGGTTAATGTTCTGTGTAGCTGAGGATGAACGATAATTACGAAGTTACTGAGTAAATCTCCTTTACAAACTTGAACATTAACTCTACCGTTTGTATTGTCTTAGAGCATGAAATAATTACCCCCCGCGTATTTAACCGTGCGTGATAAGTGTAATTTATCCGCTGACGATAATTCTTAGGAGTAATGGACGATCTTTCTCAAAATTACAGCCTAGTAGCCGTTATGTACCGGGACCATTTATCTTGGAAGCCTCAAATGATACACAACTCTCCCCCGCCTGTGTAGATTTCCCCATCGTCGAGCGTGAAAAGTTAATAGGGAGAGAGTACAGGTTATGAAGCGAGGGATAATAACAGAGGGGCGCCATAACGTGGGTCCGGTGTATCAGCGTAGTCCTCCCTGTGATGACGCCAAGGAGGCAGTGTTCATACGTGGTGGTAATGTGTGAGTGAGTGAACGTTGAGGCCCTCGCGCGTGTATTTATTTTATTATTATTATATATACGTTTATCTTGTATTATGAATTTATCTGTGATTTATTTTATGATAGTTTATTTTATTAATTTTAATGGCGGTATTTTATTTATTTTCGAAATTACTGTATTTTTATGTCATTATTTCCAGATTGGTGTAATTGTTTATTAGTATTATTGTTATTATTATTATTATTATTATTATTACTAGTAGTAGTAGTATTGCTTCTCTTTCTCTTCCCTTTGACCTACTTGCCTGTGAGAGAGAAAGAAAGAGAGGGAGCGAGCCAGATGGATGGACGGATGCAAATCAGGATAATGTTAGCATCTCCCCTACATCTATGGTAACGAGAAGTATGTGTTAACGACCACTAACGAGGCCGCAAGTCGTTAGGCAGGCCACCACCAGAGGGAGATAACGACCTGTTCACAAAATGGTCAGTTCAGTAGTTAGCCAGTGGGGGAAATAACCATCTAAATGTTCAACCAATCAGCGGACACCAGTTTAGGGACAAGACAGGTTTAGCCAATCAGCTACCTCTACGTGAGGAGGGGGATTTTGTGTGTGTGTGTGTGTGTGTGTGTGTGTGGGTAACTTTGTGCGTGGAAGAGGGCGGGTACTTGTGTGTGTGTATGTGTGTGTGTCTATGTGAGACTCGGCCAGACGACGGGCGCCATGGACATTCCTCACGCTAATTTGCATACGGTATAAATATTGTGGTGATGGTGGTGGTAGTGATGATGTTAGTAGTAGTGGTGATAGAAACGATGTTAGTAGTAGTGGTGATAGTAGTAATGGGGATAATAGCTGTTGTGGTGAAGTTAGTGGTGGTGTGATGGTAGTAGCTAGTTATGGATAGGGTAATGGTGGTTACGATGATTGTGGTAGTGTTGGTACAGAAGGTTCACCTGATCTACCTGTCTTAAATTAGTTATATTGTAAACATTTCAAGTAAACAGAAAACCTAACCTAACCTAACCTAAAGTGCCGGTACTCTAGCTTAAAATTGGCGGCAGTATTCCGGTTTAAGGCCCAAGGTGTACAGTGACCGGATTTACACTTAAACCGACACCGGACACTTAGAAGACCCTTGAGGTGTATCGGAACTTCTCCCACTTAACGGGTGTAAGTGAGGTGTAAATATGCACTTTATGACGCCGGTTTTTATTTTTACACATGATGATTATGAGTCCCTTGATGTTTACAGTTTTACATGTGTTTACAAAATGCCTTCATATTTGCAATTTTTTGTGTGTTTGCAAAGTGTCAGGATATTTGTGTTTACAGAGCCCCTGGATGTTTAGTGTTTACAGAGTTCCCTTGATGTTTAGTGTTTACAGAGTCCCTTGATGTTTAGTGTTTACAGAGTTCCTTGATGTTTAGTGTTTACAGAGTTCCTTGATGTTTAGTGTTTACAGAGTTCCCTGGATGTTTAGTGTTTACAGAGTTCCTTGATGTTTAGTGTTTACAGAGTCCCTTGATGTTTAGTGTTTACAGAGTTCCCTGGATGTTTAGTGTTTACAGAGTTCCCTTGATGTTTAGTGTTTACAGAGTCCCTTGATGTTTAGTGTTTACAGAGTTCCTTGATGTTTAGTGTTTACAGAGTTCCCTGGATGTTTAGTGTTTACAGAGTTCCTTGATGTTTAGTGTTTACAGAGTACCTTGATGTTTAGTGTTTACAGAGTCCCTTGATGTTTAGTGTTTACAGAGTCCCTTGATGTTTAGTGTTTACAGAGTACCTTGATGTTTAGTGTTTACAGAGTTCCCTGGATGTTTAGTGTTTGCAGAGTCCCTTGATGTTTAGTGTTTACAGAGTTCCTTGATGTTTAGTGTTTACAGAGTTCCCTGGATGTTTAGTGTTTACAGAGTTCCTTGATGTTTAGTGTTTACAGAGTCCCTTGATGTTTAGTGTTTACAGAGTCCCTTGATGTTTAGTGTTTACAGAGTCCCTTGATGTTTAGTGTTTACAGAGTCCCTTGATGTTTAGTGTTTACAGAGCCCCTGGATGTTTAGTGTTTACAGAGTCCCTTGATGTTTAGTGTTTACAGAGTTCCCTGGATGTTTAGTGTTTACAGAGTCCCTTGATGTTTAGTGTTTACAGAGTCCCTTGATGGTTAGTGTTTACAGAGTTCCCTGGATGTTTAGTGTTTACAGAGTTCCTTGATGTTTAGTGTTTACAGAGTTCCCTTGTAGAAGTTACAGAACCAATTCTTTATCTGTACTGTACACCTTCACTTTCTGTACCTAACTGTATTCTACCTTCATGTTCGCTGTGAATGATAAATACAGGCGGCATTACAAAGAACGTATCATGCACGGCGGCGATGCGTTCTGTACCCGTTCTCTTGTAATTGGGATTCAGAGCCGAGACGGTGAAGAATGCAGTTACTGTATGTCTTCAAAGAGTGATAGAACACGCGCTAAAGAGACTCTGTAAACACAAACATCAAGAGACTCTGTAAACACAAACACCAAATGACTCTGTAAACACACCCAAAAAAAATCTTAAAACACATTACATTAATCATTGCCCCCATGATGTCACCACTTCCATCTTACATCATCACTTCCTCTCTGACGTCATCAACACCAGGATCCACATTCCCGCCAAAAGTGACTCAAGATTTGTGTATATTAGTTTACTGGAGTTGAGTGTTTACGTCTACTTGAGCGATGGGCGGAGATGGTGCTCGAGGGGGCCCTTCTTCTTCTTACCTAAGTGCTGCCGGCCATTTTGGATTTTTTTTTTTCGTGGTTCGTTTGATGTTGCGGAGTGGCGTGGTGTTTGCTGTTTCTTGTCTGTGTGTTTGTTTGTGTGTGTGTTATTATAGAGATTTTATTTGTTATTGGTGTTGTTTCGTTTTTTATTCTTATTTTCATTATTATTATTTTATTGTGTTTCTTCCCTTCCTTCACACACACACACACGAACATCTGTTATTACATTCTCTGCCAAGTCAAGTTTATCTCTGTTATCAAGCATCATCATCATTGTTCTGTGTGTGTGTGTGTGTGTGTGTGTGTGTGTGTGTGGTTGATATCCAGGTGATGTGTTTCCTCTGTAATAACTGTAGTCATGTTTATTTTATCATTAGAACTCCTGTATTCCTGTAATAATTATTTTTTTTGTATTTATTAGTTTGTAATTATGGCGTATTAAGCATTAGTTTATTTACCTTTTGTGTTAACCAGGTTCCGTTTTCTGTTGCAGGTATGTATGCGTGGGGAGGTGTGTTGGTGAGGCGTGTTGGCGTGTAAGTATGTGTGATGCTGTGTACATTCACTTACCGTCATGAATATGGTAATGAGAGAGAGAGAGAGAGAGAGAGAGAGAGAGAGAGAGAGGTACTGTAGGTGTGTGTGGCTTACATGTGCATTAGGGCCACGATAGTGTGTTATATAGGACAGAGGTCAGTGCTCTCTCTCTCACACACACACACACACAAAATTTAATGTGTAGATGATTGATTTGCTTTGCTCAGAAGGAAGTTTATATTTTTTAGGTTTATCTATATCCATCCATCCTCTATCCATCCATCCATCATCTATCCACCTCACCGCAACAGGTAGGGTCGGCACACCGTTAACACGTGGGGTGGATAGATAATGTATCACACTTTCTGGACCCGGGGCGCGAGGGGTCAGCTGTAGGTAATTAAACTCTACCTGATTTATAAGGTGTGGTGAGGGTGGTGGGGTGGGTGGTGTGTGGTGGTGGTGGGGTGGGGTGGGGTGGTGGTGGGGTGGGGTGGGGTGGGGTGGGGTGGTGTGTGGTGGGGTGTGTGGTGGGTGTGGTGTGAGGGGTGATGAATGCTAGCGGTACTGTGGGGACTTGTGTTGGTAATACTCGACCCTCCCTCCCCCCCCACAGTATACAGTACCTTATGCGACGGATTATTCGGTTTGTGGTAGTGGTTGGGTGTGGCAATGCAGGTGGAAGGGTAGGTGTTCGTTGTGGTTGTATTAGTGGTTGTGGTCGCTAGTGGGGGTCAGGTCGTTGGCATAACCTTGTTGGTCCTCCGTCTGGTGTGACCTGTTTATCGGGGTTGAGTCACTGCCGGAGTTTTATACGAGTGTTCACCTGAGACCTTGATCTATGTTTACCTGTTTGTGTGTGTGTGTTCCCTGGCTGTTTCTACCTCTTTCTCCCCACATACCACTTCCACCTCCCCACCCCCACCCCTCCTCCTCCTCCTCCCACCCCTCCTCCTCACCCCTCCTCCCCACCCCCTCCTCCTCCCCCACCCCTCCTCCTCCCCACCCTCCTCCTCCCCACCCCTCCTCCTCCCCACCCCCTCCTCCTCCCCACCCTCCTCCTCCCCACCCCCTCCTCCTCCCCACCCTCCTCCTCCCTCCCCCCTCCTCCTCCCCACCTCCTCCTCCCTCCTCCTCCCCCCCCTCATCCCCACCCCTACTCCTCCCCACCCTCCTCCCCACCCCTCCTCCCTCCTCCTCCCACCCTCCTCCTCCCCACCCTCCTCCTCCCCCCTCCTCCTCCCCCCCTCCTCCTCCCTCACCCTCCTCCTCCCCTCCTCCTCCCTACCCTCCCCCACCTCTCATCTTTTCTCCTAAAGCGAACAATCGTAGCCGTTGTCCTGAGGGGGGGGGGGAGTGGTCACGTATCTGGGCGGGTCAGCCTGACCTGCCTTGTTTGTTGACCCAGTGTTGCCTTACACACACACACACACACACACACACACACACACACACAGAGTTATATAATACGTGGGTAAATAGGAATTGGCTATGTTGTGTGTGGCTTAGCTATTTTGCATACGACTCATATGTGTTGCGTACGGCTCAGGTGTGTTTTGCGTACGGCTTAGGTGTGTTGAGTACGGCTCAGGTGTGTGGCGTACGGGTAAACAGTGGTGCGTACAGCGTAGCAGAAGCTCGGTGGGTTGGAGGTGGCGAGGGGCGTAACCAGGTAGCTCAGCAGGGGGTGAGGGAGGTGAGGAGGAGGGGTGAGGGGGAGCCACCAAGTTACTCCTTAATATAGGCAGGGTCCCACACAGACCCTGGTGAGACTCGAGGCATACCACAGGGTTGCAGGTCAAGTGGGCCCCCGGTCCTAATAGACCCCAGACTAACCCAACGTAACCTAATCCACCCCAACTCAATCTAATATAACCTAACCCAGCTTAAACTGAACCTAACCTAAGAAACGATAGAAAAATAAAGAAACAGACAAAGAGAGAGAGAGAGAAGAAAGAGATAAAGAGAAATAAAGAGAATGAATGCATCTCTCCTCAGGTGTGCTCCACTAATTAACTCCAGTTGTTGACACATCACCACACCTGGTCACTATCAGCTGACCGTCACCCCCCCCACCCCCTTTCTGCATTAGGATATTAACCCCCCTCCACCCGCCTTAACCCCTCCTCCTCCTCCACCCCTCCCCCAACCATTAAACTCTTTCTCTCATTTCCCCCCCCTCCCCTATTTTCCCTCCTTTAAAACTGTGATTCTCTCTCTCTCTCTCTCATCAGTAGTCAGTGAGCAGGTGGGCTTTAGAATCTATATTGACTAATATTACCTGGGTGTTGAAGATGTCTCCTCCCTTCCCCATCTTCCTTCCTCCTTCTCTCTCAACCTCCTTCCCCCTCCTTCCCTTCCTTCCCCTCCTTCCCTCCCTCCCCCGCCTTCCCCCTCCCCCTCCTTCCCTCCCTCCTCCTTCCCCACTCCACACCCAAATCATTTTCACCACCACCACCATTCCCAACACCAAAATGTGACCAACTTAGTGACGACCAATAAGAACGTTTTTCTCCATTACCACACAGTAGGATGGTCGCCTTTATCGCAGGGGGGTAGAGAGATGTGTGTTAGTACTGTCTTGCCCCGAGGCTGATTTAGATCAAACCAGTTCTGTGTAAATATCTAAATAGTTTTTTTTTTATTCTTTGATTGAGTTGTTTACTGTATGTTTGGTTGTTATGGAGAGAGAGAGAGAGAGAGAGAGAGAGAGAGAGAGAGAGAGAGAGAGAGAGAGAGAGAGAAGTGAACGTGTGTCATGTCTGTGTGTTGGTGCGAGGTTAAAGACACTTCTTTGTCATCACACACACAATAAAACAATTTATTCTCCTAATGGCCGGCGGAAGTGACGTCAAGAGGATGAGTGTTATTGTTGTTGGTCTTATTATTATTATTATTAATGTGTGATATTTAGTACTGTATCTGGGTAATTTATTTATTTTGTTTATTGTCTTGTTTTTAATTATTTTTATCTCTCTCTCTCTCTCTCTCTCTCTCTCTCTCTCTCTCTCTCTCTCTCTCTCTCTCACAGGTGTAAAGTCACTACCTGAAGTATTTGTTTACAAACATTAAATGTCTTACGCATGCGCCGTCACCCTCCGTTAGTCTATTTATTCGAGCGTGAGGAAGCTATGAGCCGTGACTGGGTAAGGGTCCACACGGCTCAGATTACCTACGTTAATGTGTGGGATGTTTCACCCTTAGCAACTGGAATGGCTTAGCACCCTCTTGAACTCCGGATGTTAATTAAATGTTAATAAGTAGGGGAGATAGAGGGTGGAGGGGAGAACCTTGTGGGGAGATAAAGTGGGGGTGTGGGGGGATGAGGAAGGCGAGGGTAGGGGTACTCTATATGGGACTGAATCCATTTAGATAGGGTTGGATGTGCTCTTAAGTGGGATCGGGACGCTTTTAATGGGATCTGTGTTCTTAATGGGATCTGGGTGTTCTTAATGGCTTCTGGGTGTTCTTAATGGGATCTGGGTGTTCTTAATGGGATCTGGGTATTCTTAATGGCTTCTGGGTGTTCTTAATGGGATGGAAGTTCTCTAAAATAGGATGGAGGTGCTCAAAATGTCGCGTGAGAGCTCTAAATAGTATAAGGAGAGGCTGTAGATGAGACAAGAGGCGCTCGAAGTGAGGTCCAAAGGGGCTCTAAATGGGGGGGGGGTGGACTTAGGAACTTAAGAGAATTTATTATTGTGTTTTATCGTAAGTTAAGCCAGTTAGAAAGTCAGTTACATCAGTCAGTCAGGGAGGAGGAGAAAAAAACTTAAGATCTGTGAATTTAAGCCATGTTGGTTATGGTAATGGTGGTTCATGGTAGTGTGTGTGTGTGTGTGTGTGTGTGCAGGATATAGAGGTCGTCGCCCTGGGGTCAGCCTTCACACACACACACAAACACTATGTAAATAGCAGTGATTGTAGTGACGCTCACCAGAGGGAAAACAAACTAGGGTATGACTTTGTTTATTGTGAGGACGAACACACACACACGTTTATGCTCACTTGAATATTCCTTTTTTCGTGCACACATTCTCTCTCTCTCTCTCTCTCTCTCTCTCTCTCTCTCTCCATTGTTGATATATTGTTACCGCGTCTTTGTACACCGCCTCAACACTTACCTCTCTCCCTCAGGTAATTAAGGAAACACCTGTAATTAGTGTCTTCATTAAGGTAGATTGTAGTGGTAATCATATACTGTACGTGTGTGTTTGTTAGTGTATAATATTGGCTTCCTTGACACACACACACACACACACAGAGTACAGTAATAACGCCGCAAGTTCTTTCAACATGCAAATTAGGTCTTACAAGATCCAGTAAAGTTATTAACATATTAACATAACTCCTCGATGTTAAAAAGAAAGTCCCGATGACCTTTAACGATGGCGGCCAAACATACACTGTGACTCTACTTGTACCGTCAGTATATAAAAGTTCCTATTAAAGATGGCGGCCAAACATATTGTACACTGTGACTCTACTTGTACCGTCAGTATATAAAGGTTCCTATTAAAGATGGCGGCCAAACATACACTGTGACTCTACTTGTACCGTCAGTATATAAAGGTTCCTATTAAAGATGGCGGCCAAACATACACTGTGACTCTACTTGTACCGTCAGTATATAAAGGTTCCTATTAAAGATGGTGGCCAAACATACACTGTGACTCTACTTGAAGTACCTGCAGTTACTTGTATAGAGAAAAATTGACGCGCGAAGCTGGGGGTGAAAATCCGGGCTTCTTGGTTGGTTGAGACTTGAGAGGGCGGGATGAGATAGGACATTAGGAAGCGTGAAGCCTTATAGAGGGTCTTCCCGCCACGATGCCCATGCCCCCCCCCCTTCCCCCAGGGTGGGTATCAGATCGTGGGGACTTGTAATGGGTTAACTTCTGGCACCCTGCACTGAGGGAGCTAGAGACGTCAGGTGATAACTTATTATTATTATTGTAAGTTTGACGATGGTGTGTGTGTGTGTGTGTGTGTGTGTGTGTGTGTGTGTGTGTGTGTGTGTGTGTGTGTGTGTGTGTGTGTGTGTGTGTACCGGAACAGATATGCTGGGGGGGGGCATAGCCAGTACGTCGTGTATGTAAATTTATCTTTGTGTGTTGTTACAATGGCATACACACATACACTCGCAGTATGTAGACAATCCATGTATGTGATAATGGCCGGCAAGGTCACGCCCATGACTGTCTCCAGCCCTGATACGTCACGCTCTAGTGTACACGCATCACACGGTCATGGAGTGGTGCACACAAACACACAGTCATGGTAATACGTGTAGGTAAAAACAGCCTTGGAAGTACACACACAAACGTTTACACGGTTATGAAGTCGTCCACACAGGCAGGTGCACACAGTCATTGAGTTACACGTTAGAGTGCACACAGTCATGATATCGTGCACAAAGAAGTACGGCCATTGACTCATTCACCCAGAGGTACTCGGGAGAAGTACACACACACACACACACACACACACACACGTTCATGGAGCGTGAACATGCCCACGCATGCACGCAGTCACGATTTCGTGCATGTACATTGTACACATATGGTCGTAGATTGGTTCACATACGTGCACACACACGCACGCGTGGTCATGGACTGGTGCACATGGGCACACTGGGGTACACACAGAAACAAGTGACCGTACACATGACAGTCACGTGTTTGGTGACGTCAGGCGCTGGTGGCCCTCGTGGGCGGCGGTGTGGGTGGGTGGGTGGGTGGAGTGTCTCGGGGATGAAGGCTTCTATATGAAAAGTCAATTATATAACAAACTCATAACGTTGACTATATACAGGTACATTATTGGTATCTCTCTCTCTCTCTCTCTCTCTCTCTCTCTCTCTATATATATATATATATATATATATATATATATATATATATATATATATATATATATATATATATATATATATATATATATATATATATATATATATATATATATATATATATATATATATATATATATATATATATATATATATATATATTAAGTATAGTTTATTATTATTGCTAAGAACCTACTGAAGTAATTTATATTTTTTTTATTTATATAAATTTTTTCATCTTTTCACAGAAGTAAATTGAGTGTGTGTGTGTGTGTGTGTGTTGGTAGACGTCACCTTGGACTATCTTTACTAGGAGAGAGAGAGAGATAATCAGTTAATAAAGAAAGTAAAATTACGAGATGAAATTAAAAAAACAATAAATAGAGAAATGAGAAAGAAACGAGAATAATTGGGACAAAATAATAAAACCCTAACCTTACCTTACTTACCTTACCTTACCTTACCTTACCTTACCTTACCTTAATTAAAGTATGAAAAAGAGAAGGAAATGAGAGTAATAATAAAGGAGATAATAAGAGAAACACGATAATTGGTAGAACGAAGGAATGGTCGAGGGTAAAGGAAGGTAATTGTTATTATTATTTCACGGGACGAAGATGACAGGTAGGTGAGAGAGAGGGGGGTAATGGTTTGAAGACAGTGTGTTGGGGTGGGTGATGGGGAAGGTCATAGCTAGGGGGACAGGCCGGGAGGTTCACGACACACACCATAAATGACATAAGGAATAACGGCCACGAATGACCCAGGTACAGTTATCCACCAGCAGACTTGAGGAACATGACAAAAACAGTGGCAGGAGGAACGGGCAGGTGCGGCCGCAGGAGGGAGGGAATGCCCCCGCCAACCTTGGGCATGAACTCTTGCCCGTTACCCATCGTGACGGCCTGAGAGATGGGGCATAGATGTGGAATGGACCTAGATGGAGGGGTTGGGGTGGAGGGTCGTAGTGGAGGAGGGAGGGTGGACCTACTGTGTGTGTGTGTGTGTGTGTCTGAGTTGATTAAGGTATACAGGTAAACTTAGGAGGAGCCTTTAGTTAGGGTGATAAGCAAGGCTGGGTTGGATTAGGTGACCAGGAATGACCCATGTAATCCTTAGAGGTTTCTTGCTAGGGGCGTCAAAGGGCTCAGACGTCTCACACTGCCTTATCATACAGAGGCAGTGTGAGAGATAAGATGAGAGGGAGACTTGGTGGCAGCGGTATTAACAGAATTCATATTGGGGGAGGAGATATCAGCTGTAGGGGTGAGTTGAGAGATAACGAGATGATACATGGTGGGAGGTGAAGACAAGAGGAAGGGATAGAGAGATAAACAATAAATCAAGGAAGTGTGAGAAAGGAGCAACAAGGAACGATGATGGAGTAACAAGGAACGATAAAGGAAGGAGCAACAGAGATATTTGCTTGTAGCAGTAACGTTAGTGGGTGTCGTGCTGGGCCAATAAAAATGTTTGAGAAAAAAAGAAGTTAGTTTGACCTTAGACCGAGCAGAGAGAGAGAGACGATAGAAGCTTCCCTCACCCGGTACAGAAGAGAAGCTCAGGAGTAAGTTTATACCGGGACCTGATACTGACGCTGAAATGTTCTCAGGGAAAATACCGAAAAAAATATGTTGAAAATTCTGAGCTCCTTCCCCTTCCCCCTTCCTTCCATCTCCCCTTCCTTCTCCCTTCCCTTTCCTTCTCCTTCCCGCCTTCCTTCTTCCCGCCTTCCTTCTCCTTCCTTCATCTCTTCCCTTCAATATCCCCCCCTTCTTCCTTCTCCTTCCCTTCCTCTCCTTCCCCCCTTCCTTCTCCTTCCCTTCCTTCCTTTCCCCTCTTCCTTCTCCTTCACCCTCTCCTTCCCCTCCTCCCACACCCCCCCCAAAAAAAGAAAAAAATCGAAAAGTCTTCCAATAACCTTCAATATTATCAAACAATATTTATAATAGACAATTGATAACTAGTGGGAATACCGGAAAGGGGCAATAACGAGTGGAGGGAAAAAACCCACACGCTGGGAAACTCTCCAGGGGAAACTAGGAAGAACCTTGAAGGAGAGAAGCAGGACCTGGAGGAGGAGGAGGTAGTGTGACAGGTCTTTACAGGTATCAGGTTCCAGAAGCAGGTGTGACGGGCAGCGGCTACAGTCTGGAGAACACCCGACTGCGGAAAACGACATTCATGAGAGATCCCTGACCCTAGGAGATACATTGGACCTGGGAGATGCATTGCACCTGGGAGATACATTGTACCTGGGAGATACATTGTACCTGGGAGATACATTGTACCTGGGAGATACCTGGACCTAGGAGACCCCACTTAACCGAGAGAAAGAGAGAGATCAACGACTAAAGAAGTAGTGATCCTGACGGAGAAGAGACGTAGAACCGCCCTTGGCCTTCAACCCCCTCCAGGAGAGAGGCGCCCTTAGGTCAACACGGAAGGTGGAATGTAAACACGAATATCTAGCATCAGTAAAGACGAAAATAATTGACAAAATATAGAAGAAGAAAAATTCCCTTAGACACGTAACTAAAATGTCTTAAGTTTGTCTCACGTGAATGTGGTTGAAATTACTTAAGATTAACCAAAAATTACCTTAATGTCCTGAATTTTGTATGGTATTTTTCGTAACCTTTGACCTTGGGATTTCTATGACCCCCCCCACCCCCCTCATTTTCGGGGGTGGGGGGAGTTTTCTATTAAAAATTGATAACATTTATATCAATTCCATCTTAATGATTTTAATTATGAACCAAGCAATAAGTGAAGGAAATAAATAAAGTCTTTGGAGTTAGTTTGAAGAAAAGTTCACCTATGACCCTCACAAAATCCTTCAGAAAATATAGTAAAAATGGTGATTATAAGAAGAAAAGGAGAAACAGAAGAAGAAAGACGAAGATAAGAAGAGGAGGAGGAGAACAAGAGAAGAAGGGGAACAAGAAGAAAGTGAAGAGGAAAGAAAAGAAGAAAAGGGATAAAAAATGAATAAAGAAAAGAAGAAACAAGAACAGCAACAACAACAATAGAAGAAAAAGAAAAACAAGAGGATAACAAGAATAGAGAAGAAGAAAGGGAAAACAAAAGGAAAGAAAGGAAAACATAAAGAAACATAAATAAAGAGAAAGAAAGAAAGAAATGGAGAGAAATAGAGAAAGAAGCTATATATACAGGTGACACTATCTAGTAATCTCACCTTCTGGCCAGACATAAACAATATACTTTACGAGACGGTGTAAGAGTTTTATTGATAGTTTATAGGAGACTAAAAGAGAGGGATAAAGAACGAAAGAGAGGAGATAGAGAAAAAGAACGAAAGAGAGGAGATAGAGAGAAAGAACGAACGAGAGAAGACGAAAGAATGAGAAGGGAATAACGAAAGAGTGAGAGAACGAGAAAGAATGAAAGGGTGAGAAAGGAGAGTCAATGAAAGAGAGAGAAATGACGAGAGGAAGAACGAACGAGTGAACGAAAGACAGAGAAAGAAAGAAAGAATGAAAACGAGAGAAAACGAAACGGAGAGAGGGAGTCGTTTAATAAGCCATTTATATTATTTCTCTCTCTCTCTCTCTCTCTCTCTCTCTCTCTCTCTCTCTCTCTCTCTCTCAGAAGGGCAGGAGGAGGAAAACGCGAGGTAATAAAAGAAATGAAAAGAAGGGAATAAAAATGATAAGAAAAGATGTTTGTGTCTAAGGTGTTGAGTTTGACTTGTTTATATGATTGTCAAAGGGTTAAGGCATCGTCGTCAAAGGGTTAAGGCATCGTCGTCAAAGGGTTAAGGCATCGTCGTCAAAGGGTTAAGGCATCGTCGTCAAAGGGTTAAGGCATCGTCGTCAAAGGGTTAAGGCATCGTCGTTATCAAAAGGTTATATCATCATCGTAAAGGTTTAGATCATCGTCATCAAAGGGTTAATATTCTGTATGCTGTAGCCATCCACACACAGGGTTTAAAAGGGCCTCCACTTTCACATGGTGTATGTTTATATAAGGAACAGCTGGGGTCACAGGTGGTTGTGTAAGATCCATCTCTCGTGTCACCACCACCTGTCCTTGTGGTTACCTGAGGGGGAGGTGAGAGGGATTGGAAGAAGAGAGGGAGGTAGGACGAGAGAGGGGGAGGTAAATGGCGATCGGTGGGAGATGGGAAGAGAGAGAAGGATCACATCTAGGGAGGGGAATTGTAGGGGGGTGGGAGAGAGAGAGAGAAGGGGAGTGCCTGGTGGAAGAGGGAAGGAGTGGGTTGTTAATCTAGGGTGGTGAAGTGGGTGGAGGCCTTTAAAGGGGTATAGGAGGGAGGGAGGGAGGGACGAAGGTCAGGAAGAATAGAGGTGGTGCGAGGGATGTAGGGGGAGGAGGGGAGGGGACTATGGATTAGTAGGGGGGTAGTGGGGAGGGTTTAAAGGTAGGTGGGGGGAAGTTAAGGTGAGATATGGGGTGTTAAGGCTAGGGGGAGGAAGGTTAAGGTGAGAGAGGTAGGGGGAGGTAAGGTTAAGGTGAGGGAGGGGGGTGTTGAGGTAGGGGGGGTAAGGTTAAGGTGAGGGAGGGAGGTGTTGAGGTGGGCGTGGCTAGCTATCAGGTCGGGCCAGGCTCAAGTGTGCGTATGTCGGGAGGACCAGTTTAGGACACGAGGGTTAGCACTATCTCGTCCCGACCCTCTTCCCACCTACCTCCTCCTCCTCCTCGGGGAATAGTCTCCTGGTTAGGCTCAGGTAAACTCATTTGTATGCCGAGTAAACTTAAATTGAGGGCAAGGTAAACACGGGGTAAAGTCAAGCAAACTCGAGTTGATTTAGTTAAACTTTATATAAATTCCTCGTAAACTTCAAACTCTTTATGAACTCCAGTAAACTTTAGACAACACTACGCCAAATAAATGCCTCAGTAAACCTCATTTAATTTCAGGTAGACTCTGTTTAGGTCAGAGTAAAGTCAGGTGAATTCCAGGTAGACTTCTGGGAAATACGTCATGATTTCTGATAATATTTCTCGTAACCTGTTTTTAGTTTTCCGCGAGTCCTGACACACCCTTGTTCCTCCCTGACACCCTCCTCACCCTGGTACCTGACACACCCTTGTTCCTCCCTGACACCCTCCTCACCCTGGTACCTGACACAGCCTCACCCTTGTACAGTCACCAAGCAAGGAGGTAGTGTCACCCTATTGTCTTTGCGGTGACGACAGAACACAACATCTGCATAATGGTGGTGTGGCGTGACGATTGCCTGTGTGTGTGTGTGTGTCGACTGTACAGGTGTGCATGTGTCTCAGTTATCAGGTGACATGATGTCTGTCCTCAATATGTGACCAACGCCCTAAACTGACCACACCGAACACGACAACAGTGACACACACACACACACACACACACACACACTCACACATTATGCAGATGCTGTTTTGTGTCATTGTGAAATTTCTTGTTATATTACCTGTACTACCTCCCCACCCTACAGATCACATGAAATACACCAGATTATCTCAATTCGGCTTCCCAGATCCCAAAGTTACGATGAGATATTATTTATTATATACGAGGGTTTGAGAATCGTCACGACTTGGGCTCGACGATAATGGTGACACGCGCTGGATTTTTTTATTTATTTTATTTTTTTTTCTACCGGGGAATTTGTGGCTCTTCTTCCTCCTCCTCCTCCTCCTCTTCTTCTCCTCTTCCTCCTCCTCCTCTTCTTCTCCTCTTCCTCTTCGGCGCTGAGAATTAGTAGGTGTTGCTGAGAGGGGGAGGAGGTGGGGTATTGCTGACACGATGGGAGGCAATAATATATATGTTTCAATCTTTCATTTCTTCTTTTCTTTTTCTTCAGTCATCGTTCTTTTCTTCTGTTGCTTCTTCTCTCTTCTGTTTCCCTCACCACCCCTTTTTCTCCATTCCATTCTCTTTCTCCCTCTTTTTATCTCCCTTTACCTCCTACACCCTTTTCTCCCCTTCTTTTCCCTCCTCTTCTCCTCCCTCCTCTTCTACTTCCTTCCTTCTTCCCTCTTCTTCTTCCTCCCCACCTCCCTAATACGTCACCAAGCCACAACCACCGCATGTGACGCCTCTCTCTCTCTCTCTCTCTCTCTCTCTCTCTCTCTCTCTCTCTCTCTCTCTCTCTCTCTCTCTCTCTCTCTCTCTCTCTCTCTCTCTCTCTCTCTCTCTCTCTCTCTCCTTAGCCTTGGACTCTTTTTCCTCCCTTCTCTTCTTACTCATCTTTCTCCACCTCCTCCCCTTCTCCTCTTCCCCCTCTTCCTCCTCCTCTTCCCCTCTTCTCCCTCTCTCCCCTCTTCCCTCTTCTCTCTTCCTGTCTTCCTCTTCCTGGTAACTACGCATCAAAAAGGAAGTAATATGATCTAAGCTGGCTGACCACCACCACCAACCCACCTTCCCCACCCACCCACCCCACCCCACCCCACCCCCCCCCCCCCCCCCACCCCCACCCCCACCCCACCACCCCACCACCCAGCCCCATACCCCACCTACATGTCTCCCACCCCTATGTGTCTTCCCCTCCCCTCTCCCCTCCACAATGACCCCTCTGTATTCCATCACGCCCTACTAATACTCCCCCGTTCACTGTGTCACCCCGCCCACTGCGTCATTCCGCCTATTCCGTCATCCCTCAATGCGTCACCCTGCGTCACCCCGCCCACTGCGTCATTCTATTCCGTCATCCCCTCAATACGTCACCCAGTCTACTGCGTCACCCCCCCACTGCGTCATTCCGCCTATTCCGTCATCACTCAATGCGTCACCCAGTCTACTGCGTCACCCCGCTCACTGCACCATATCCCCAACCTAAACATCGGCCAACTGATTTTCTTCCTCGCCCTCTTTATCTTACCCTCAACACAGTCGTACACGTCCCCCCTCCGCCCACTCCCCCTTCCGTCCCCCCTCCCCTCGTCCACCCCCCCCCTCTCGTCCACCTCCCCCTCGTCCCCCCCCCCTCACGTCTCCCACATCCCCCCTCCGTCTCCCTCCCCCCACGTCCCCTCACCCCCTCCCCCTCCCCCCCTCACCCCTCCTCCCTCGTCCCCCCTCTCCACCTCTCTCTCTCTCTCTCTCTCTCTCTCTCTCTCTCTCTCTCTCTCTCTCTCTCCCTATAGCTTAAGTGAGGTAAGTTATGGTCGTTTTCTCTCATATATGTTGAACACGTTTTTATATATATACAGTTAGAGTCGTTATCTCACCTCCACCTCCTCCAGTTGGAACCGTCCCCACACCTCCTCCTCCAGTTAGAACTAGTCCTCCTCCAGTTAGAACTAGTCCTCCTCCTCCTCCTCCTCCTCCCCCAGATAGAACCGAGGCGAGGTAACATTCAAGGACCACTCATCGAGGATTGGGTCTTGAGGTTCGTATTAGTGTTTGATCGGTTTAAGGTAACGAGGGTAAAGTGTTGACTGGGGGTGTGGTGGTAGTGTCAGCAGGGTGTGGCGTCAGCAGGGTGTGGCGTCAGTAGGGTGTGGTGTCAGTAGGGTGTGGTGTCAGTAGGGTGTGGCGTCAGTAGGGTGTGGTGTCAGTAGGGTGTGGCGTCAGTAGGGTGTGGTGTCAGTAGGGTGTGGTGTCAGTAGGGTGTGGCGTCAGTAGGGTGTGGTGTGGTATGTTGGTAGTGTCAGCAGTGTGCAGCTTTAGTGTTTAATACGATTCAGGAGCTTGTCGAAAGAGATGATTGGAACTCGTACTAATCACTCGGAGGAAGATTGGAAGGTATGATTGTATACTAGTCACTGGCGACATCAGACGGATTGGATCATGAAAAAAATAGATTAAGTCACTAGATTAGATTTACCGTGTCACCAAAAATGATTAGCACACAAGTTTAAATGGATTGGATCGCCAGAAAGAAAAAAGGGGATTTGACCGCTAGATTAGATGGACTGAGGGGGTCACAGAAGAAGATTAGGACAGCAGATCAGATTGGCTATTCAGTGCGAGGATGGGGGTGAAGTGGTGGCGGTGTAACCCGAGTGAGAGGGGCGAATTGGCGTCCACTTGAGAGAGGGATAGAGTGAGTGGGGGCCGTGGCCATCCAACCAACCATCAGGCCCTTGAGTTAGTTTGTTGACGGAGCGGCGGGCCAGGTTGGTACAGGTGAGGCGTGTGTGTTTGTGTGTCTCTGTTGGGGAGGTGTGTTGATGTAGTCGTGTGTGTGTGTGTGTGTGTTTTCAGTCAAGGAGATTGCATGCAGTCTCTCTCTCTCTCTCTCTCTCTCTCTCTCTCTCTCTCTCTCTCTCTCTCTCTCTCTCTCTCTCTCTCTCTCTCTCTCTCTCCAATAATCACCATAATAACATAAATCACCGATATTTCTTTTTACTTTTTATATATATATATATTTTTTTTACACTTTGACCACCATTTACTTTTTTTCTACGTTAACTGTTCCTTTTACCTCAGCTCTACGTTTACCTCAAGTGGTTAACCTTTTGAGTTCAATTTGGTTCGTTTTATCTGGTGAGCTAAATTGAGGCGTATCCTTGTGTCGATACAGTATTGGTGTGGGTGTGTGTTGTTACCAGGGCGAGAGGTGTGTGTTAGTGTTATCAGTTCATAGTTTAACACAGTCTAGGGGTGTTAAAACATAATCTGACTTAGTGTGGTGACCAGGCAGGTAGGGAGGGTGTGGTTATTGTGGTGTTGGCTTGGCAGGGAGGGAGGGAGGGGGGGTAGCATGTACACTTAGGTGCCACTAAAGAGTTAATGGTCAATTAAGATTATATTTACAAGTATCCAGAACCTCTCAAGTGCACACGTGATTCTCTCTCTCTCTCTCTCTCTCTCTCTCTCTCTCTCTCTCTCTCTCTCTCTGATGCTTGTTCTTCCTTCCCTTGGGGTTCTTTGACCTAGAAGAACAGATGGTGCCTGTTCTCCCTTGTTCTCCTTCCTTCACGACCGTCTGTCCGTCCATCCGTGAACAAGTTTTGCTTCAGTAGTGTTTGGGTGCACTGTTGTTGTTGCCTTGGTAACACTACACAGGACACTACACTACCTATACACTACACAGGACACTACACTACCTATACACTACACAGGACACTACACTACACCTCCCGGGAATGGTGGTGTTTTTTTTTCGTTTTATGATGTTTTACGAAATTCAAAATGGCTGTAGGGGTGTAGGGGGAAGTAAGCATTGTATGGGGAGGAGAGGGGGTGGGGTGAGGAAGGGGAGGGGAGGTACACTTGACTCCTAACAAGGCTCTTAACCTTATTGAACTTTAGTGATAACCTTCCCTCACCTCCCCATTGCTCCATCCCTCACCTCCCCATTGCTCCATCCCTCACCTCCCCATTGCCCCACCCCTCACCTCCCCATTGCCCCACCCCTCACTGTCACACCTCCTCATTGCCTCTCCCCACTTACCTTCCACCTCCCTCTCCCCTTGACTCCCCTCCCCTTCCTCCTCCCTCTCCCCAGGTCAGTATAAGGTACTTTGTCCCCCCCGTTGACCGTGACCCCAGCTGCCTGACCTCCCTCACCCCAACACTGACCTTCAGCTGGTGATTTTCCATCCCAGGACGAACATAACTCATCTCTTACACCACCCGGCCATTATCTAAGCTACCTGGGAGTAAAAATATAACTACCCAACCTGAGTTAATGTTGTGTGTGTGTGTGTGTGTGTGTGTGTGTGTGTTTGTCGATGTAGAGTTTGGGTGTTGTTATGGAGTAATTAGTGATGTTAGTCTAATGGCCGCCTTGTAAGACCTATGCTAGGGTGATTGATGACGCAGTTAGTTTAAGGTCCAACTTGTTACACTGTTGCCATGGTGATTGATGACGTCATTAATTCAAGGTCCAATTCGTTAAACTGTTGCTCTGGTAGTTCGCCCAGCTGTCGTCCAGAAACTCCTATTAAAAAAAAAATATGTGACCCCTGATTATTTTGTCCACTATAACCCCTGACCCCCACCAGGATGACCGTATGACGACCCTTGCCCCCTATCCTGTGTTTGACCTAGACTGGAGGTCAGTGGACTGTGGCGCCTTCGTGGAGACCTTGTTTTGCTCTCGCCTTCCCCGGGACACAAGACGCTGCCAACAGTGCACCCCGCCTGTGTGTGTGTGTGTGTGGACATTATATAACTTGTGTCTAATGATGATATTTTTTTATTGCAGGTAAGAGTGGGTGATGGTGACTCAATGGTGACTAATATTGGTGAGTACTTTTGTGGGTTAACGGCACACACACACACACACACACACACACACACACACACACACACACAATGTTAGTATGGTGGTTCTCAGGTGCGTCATAATAATAGTTAACACATCTAGCACCTAACTGGGGATTACCCTCAACCACCCCCTCACTTCTTTGTTACCTCACACCAGTACCTCAGTTACCTCACACCAGTACCTCAGTTACCTCACACCAGTACCTCAGTTAACATAGGACGGTGAAAGGGGCAGCAAGGGTGATAGAAGAAGGCTCGTGCCACCCACCAGGACTGGGTAGGTGGCCTGCAGGGGGAAGGTGCTGGTGAGGGTGATGTAGAGTTTTTGTGTGATGAGGAGTGTGTGCTTGTATTGCCCCCAAGGCTTTCCTCCTCCTGCACGAGTCGCCCCTTCTCCCTTTCCTTCTCTTCCTTCCTCCACCTCCTTCCTTCCTCCCTCCCTCCTCTCCCCGGCCTTCCATCACGTAGGAGGGGCAGCAGCAGCGGGGTGTTTGTACATTAAAGGTCTTCATTGGTCTGTATACAGCGCTTGGCTTGGGGTCTAGTGCGTCCTTCTCTCTTTAAATACAGTATATAACTATGACTGGTCTCGTTATAACTAAGATCCCTGCAGGAGGTAGAGAAACAAGAGGAGGAGGATGAAGAGAAGAACGGACATGGGTGCTTAGATTAACTCACTTGGTCTCTTCACCACCGCTAACCTAACCTAACCAAACGTCTTATACATGCACTGTGACACAACTTGAGGAAGGTCTTGGTGGTGATGCGTAAGGCCTGTCTGTCTGTCTGTCCGGTGTCGTCTCTGGTAATTGAAGGCTTCGAGAGTTTGAAGGAGGGTGGGGGGGGATGACATGCTATAGCGAGGAATGCTTTGATGAAATACTCTCTCTCTCTCTCTCTCTCTCTCTCTCTCTCTCTCTCTCTCTCTCTCTCTCTCTCTCACAGACGGACGGACGGACGCACCCACCCACCCACCGACCGTGGACAATGGGCTCCCCTTTTTGTCTCGCTAAAGTAATTACACTAACTATTAAGTGTTCTTGTGGACCATCGCCAGCCGTGTCGGAGCGTCGCCAGCCGTGTCGGACCATCGCCAGCCGTGTCACATAGATTATCTCGTCTCCCGCGTGTGCTGCTGTTAACGCTGGTGTGTTTTTTGCTGTGCCGGGTTTAATTTATATTGTATTTGGGTTTATTGGCTGTAATGCTGGTTTATGTTTTTATTCTCTCTCTCTCTCTCTCTCTCTCTCTCTCTCTCTCTCTCTCTCTCGTTTATCTTTGTCTCTATCCCTTTCTGCTCTTTCTATTTATATTATCTTTCTCTATTTCTTTATCTCTCCTCCCTATCTCCAATGTCTCACTCCGTTTCTCTCACTGTTTCATGCTATTTCTCTCTCTCATTGTCTCCGTCTGTCTCCCACACTCTGTCTCACCCTCGCTCCCTCAGTCTCTCCCTTACTGTCTCTCAATCTCCCACACTCCGTCTCTCTATCTCCCACACTCCGTCTCTCTATCTCCCACACTCCGTCTCTCCCCCAATCTCCCTCACTCCTGTGGTAACAGGTGGGCTTGGTCCGTGATGTTATGTTAATAGATGCCTCCGGGTTATCTCTCTCTCTCTCTCTCTCTCTCTCTCTCTCTCTCTCTCTCTCTCTCTCTCTCTCTCTCTCTCTCTCTCTCTCTCTCTCTCTCTCTCTCTCTCTCTCTCTCTCTCTGCCTACATGTGCGTGTGTGTGTGTGTGTAGTGAAAGTTATGTCCTTCAAATTGGCGGTCTGTCCCTAAGCGTGTGTGTGTGTGTGTGGGGGGTGGAGGGGTCAGCAACGGGACTATGTGGTGACTGGCTGAGTGTCACCCATATTTATGACGTTACCTTAGGCTCAACTACTACTGCTGCTCCTGCCTAATGATGGTGATAGTGGAGATGATAGTGACGTTGGTGGTGGTGATAATAGTGATGGTGATAGTGGTGATGGTGGTGATAGTGGTGATGGTGATGGTCTCTCTCTCCATTATCCCTTCACTAACTTCCTAAAACTTCTTCCTTCCACTAATACATTAGGAAGACCGTGGCGGTGAGGTGTGTCTCAAAGGCTTGGCTCTGAACTAGTAATTATGTCACTTAACACCTAATTACCCCGCCTAATTACCTCCACTGACTGGTTTTCTTGGCTAGTGTACAGTGTCTCAGAAGTAACTGCACCGAGAATGTGTCAATTTGGTGAGGCAAGTTTTTGGGACACTTTTTTGTTGTTGTTATTGTTATTATTATTATTATTATTATTAGTAGTAGTAGTAGTAGTAGTAGTAGTAGTAGTGGTGGTGGTGGTGGTGGTGGAGGTACAGATATACGATTCATGTTTATAATTCTTCCATAAAAAACTTGTGGATTACCTCGTAGTTTCAATATCAACACAGAGATCAAAACATACATTCATTTAAACTTAACATCACTATACTGTACACTGCGACGGGTCATGTGTGTGGTGAGTGTTTCTGGGTACTCTTGAGCCAGTAATACCAGTAGAGTGGGGTAATATTAAAGTCTTTTACCAAACAAAAACACCTTCAACATAAACACCCAACGATACCTGGCGTTCACCTTAGCTCGGCATTGACACGTGAATGTAAACTGCGTCACACGTCTGTTTGTCCTCCTCCCCCTCGCTCCTCTGCTTCCCTGACTGTCATGGCCGGGCATCACAGGTATAATGGCCAGTGAAGGGCCCTGAACTAGCTAGTGAGGGAGACTAACTAACTCCTAATGTTATATAATCCAAAACACAACAGTCAGTATAGAGATTAACCCCAGGGAAAGGACTAGTGGTGCAGCAAGACGGGAGGGGGGAACACTTGTCAACATCCGGGGCCCTCAGGTTCTTTACAGTGTTGCCAGAACCTGTAAGAAACACTCGGGGCCAACACCACCAGTACATCTTTCCAGACATTTTATTCCTGTTGTGTTGGTGTAGAAACTTGCTCTGTGTGCTGTAGGACCTTAATTGAGGGACCTTCACTTGCCATAACAAGAGCCAATACAGGTCTGGGGGCAGAATTCGACGCCATTGTTTACAGTACTGAGGTATAATGAATGTGTTATTGTGCAAGTGTTTAATTAGATATATTTCTCATTATCTTTCTCATTACATCCTTTAGGGCATTAAAGATCCAACAATTACATAAGACAGGCATGCCCCTCCGGCCTCCCTCCTTCCCCCACCGTGACTGAGCCATGATTGACTCCACGCGACGCTGCATAACATGTTTTTATACCCCCGATGACGTCATGGTACACAGACAATCACCTGCTTTAATTAGACCAATCACGTGCCCATCCCCCAACCCCCCCCCAAAAAAAAAGTTTGCGCGGGAAATTGATGTCGGGTGATGGTGGAGGTGAGGCGTGTCTGTATGACCTCTTTATTCCTTCCTATACCTGATTCGTATCACTGTGGTAACCTAACCTAACCACATCTACATATAATAACTCTGGATCATGTTGTATGGCCGAGTTGTGATATACCAAGATGAGCAGCCATTGGACACACACACACACACACACGCACGTACGCACTCACGCACACGCGCACACACACACACACACACACACACACACACACACTCACCTACCTACCACACCACACACACACACCACACACACACACACACACAAACACCTCACCTCACTCACACACACACACACACACACACACACACACAGACACACACTCACTCACACACACACACACACACACACACACACACACACACACACACACACACACACACACACACACACCAAAACTCTACTATATACTTTAACTAGACATCTTAACTACCCAACACCATTTGAAATAGAGAGAGAGAGACGAAAGTTAAGGCACAGTACGTTTAACATTCACTTAACTGTTACGAAGTCAACGGTATTCTTGCTTCTTAGAGAAATATTAATCTTACGAATCATTGAAAATTTAGTTACATACCCACATACATACATACTTACACATACATACATACATACATACATACACACACACACATACATACATACAGGTACGGTATTTTTATTTTTTTAACTCCAGTGAAATTCCCAGATGGCACTTAGTTACGGCAGTCTTTGTGGGATTTTGCCGCCATTAGGGTCGCCATCTTGTGTTAAGGGAGGAAATTTACGTAGGAGTTTATTATTATTTATTTATTTTGAGAATCTTGGCCCATGGAAGAGTATGTCTGTCTGTATCTATCTATCTTATCTATCTGATTTGTACACACACACATAACGGGTGTGTGTGTGTGTGTGTGTGTCAAGATCTTACTGTACACCACTGCCAATAACAGGTTCCTTATAAAAAAATATATATAATAATAATAATAATAATAAAATAAAAGTAAAGAAATTTAATAAAAACATGACTTCATCTTCTATCCCACACGCGTAACGGTTCCTCCTATTTCCATTTTGAATTTTTGAATCTTTGTTTAAAAATAACCGTCAAGTTGTGATTGTTGATTTGTGGGTTCCTATCTCTCTATCTCTCATGCCCGAGGTCACAGGTCACGGTCATTGAACGGTTTGGTGCATGACCCTCTGTCCGTCCGACCGTCTGTCCGACCCAGCGAGTGGATGGCCTCCTCGAGTCCGGATGTTGTGGTTAAGTTAGGTTATTTAAGTTTGATTAGGTTGAGTTAAAGTTTGGCTTGGTTAGGTTAGGTTAGATTAGATGAGGCTTGGTTAGATTAGGTTTGGTTAAGTTTGGCTAGGTTAGGTCAGGTCAGGTTAGGTTAGGTTAGGTTAGGTTAGGTTAGGTTAGGTGTGGCCAGAGCGTGGAGGAGGAGGAAAAAACACGAAAAAGATAAAATAATACAAAAATGAAGAAGAAAAACAGGAAATACCAGAAAAAATCTCGAATAATCAGAAGACATTTCGAGAAAAAAAAAAGTGCCGTATAGTACAACACCCACGCACCACCTAAGACAAAATCGAAAATAAACACAAGAATAAACAGTAGATAACGAAGATAATGAACAGATAAGGAGAATAAAAGAACACATAGACCATTGATGCTAGGAGGTCGGTTGGTGGCGTCACGGGGTAAGGCTAGTCTGGTAAACACATTGGCTAAGAGAACACCACAAGTCTCTATTTTTACTACCTCCGTCATAGAGACATTCGTAAATAAATAAATAAAATCGTAAACTAAAGAAATAGTATAAGAACTGCTGATCACATATACAGTCAGTCGTGTCTGTTGGTAGAGTCGTAAAACCTTGTGCATGTGTGCTTGACGAGTGACGAAAACACTACTAAAATGATAGGCCCGCCACCCCGCACTTGTGGACGGTCACACACCAATAGATAAAAATAAAACTCTATCGCTATTGTATCTCACACACACACACACACTCGTAATAACTAAGAATATTATTATAGATGATATCAACACTTAATTAGATGCAGATGAGCGCGCATAAAATAGCTTGAGTTTTAATGAAAGATGGGTATCAGAGGGAGGTATGACGTCACGCTGGGCTGGGCTGGGCTGGGCTGGAAAACAACATTGGTGCATTATGATTTTGTTGTCTTATTTAAGGATGATTTTGTTTATTTTTGTTGTTGTTTGATTGGATGTTAAGTTTAGGGTTTTCAATAAATGGGCTCAGAGGTTTAAGTTAGATTAGGTGAGGTGAGATTAGGTTTGGTTAGGTTTAGCTAGAAAAGATAGGAAGAAATAAATTATGATTAGATACAGTAAACGCCAAGTAAATGTTAAATATGGGCGGTGAAGAACAAGGTCACACACACACACACACACATACACACATACAGATGAACAAACAAGACATGAACTTAAATAAACAAGCAGGCACAGGTAGACACGAGACATACATACATACTGACACATACAAAGACAGACAGACAGACAGACAGACAGACAGACAGATAGATAGATAGATAGATAGATAGATAGATAGATAGATAGATAGATAGATAGATAGGTAGGTAGACAGATAGGTAGACAGACAGATAGATAGAGACAGACAGAACTATTACGGTAAAGTTTAAGAGAGAAGTGGACAGAATTTGTTTGTCTTGGCTGATAAAACATTTTAGTGTGTGTGTGTGTGTGTGTGTGTGTGTGTGTGTGTGTGTGTGGGCAGGTGTAGGTAGGTCGAGGCAACAGGTGTGGGAAGGTTCTGGGCAGGTGTAGGTAGGTTTGGGCAGGTCAACCCCACCATTACCTATTAGTTCCACACACTCTCCCTCCCTCCATCCTTCTCCCCTTCCATCTTCCCTCAATCCCCCTCCCTCCTTCTCCCACCCCTCGTTCGCCTCCCTCCCACTACTAATGGGTTAATCGGCATACCAATCCCCCCTTCTTTTTATCGGGTCAACTCTAATAAACCTTGTTCTGTTATCGGGTCCGTATATATCGTGGAGTTTCACTTAATTGGTATACAGTTTATCGGTACAAGGGTCATACTCGCTTTATCGGTCCAGTGTCTTATACCGACCCTTATCGAACTTGGCTACTGTCTCAATGTCATTTTATCGGTCTAGACTCTCTTTTTGAGTCCACTGGTATAGGGATCTCGGTTTATCGGCTCCCTAATCGGTTCGCTATGCCATGTACTCGCCTATATCGGTTCACTCGGCCAATTTTCGCATTATCGGTCCTGTGTCACATCCCTCTTACTGGTCCGGTGTATCGGCCCTCAACCGTGTTACACCCGGATTCAATTAACGTAAATCAGGGTTGTATAGAGACGGTTCAATCGGGACGTCTCATGGTCACTCCTTAATTCCTTGAACTTAAATTGGGACAAGACTCACCTAACCGGGGTCAGTGTTCCTTTAATCGGGGTCGGGGTTTGTGTACGTAATGAGTTACTTGGTTCCGCTTGTGAGAGAGAGAGAGAGAGAGAGAGAGAGAGAGAGAGAGAGAGAGAGAGAGAGAGAGAGAGAGAGTATCCCTTCATTTGGTCAATGTAAGCCTCGCCCTCCGTTATATCACTTAATTGGAGCCTCATCACCTCACCTGCCGCGGTAATGAGACGCCCTAAGGAGCCTGTCTCAATTTGGCTTCATTAATCATCTCCATTTGGGAAGTAATGTAACACTTGGACGTGTTTTCATTGTGTCTTTATTACCGAGCTTACCTGTCCGAAGGTAAGTGAAGCGTGTCCTTACCTGTCCGAAGGTAATTGAAGTCTGACCTTACCTGTCCGAAGGTAAGTGAAGCGTGACCTTACCTGTCCGAAGGTAATTGAAGTCTGACCTTACCTGTCCGAAGGTAAGTGAAGCCTGACCTTACCTGTCTGAAGGTAAGTGAAGCCTGACCTTACCTGTCTGAAGGTAAGTGAAGCCTGACCTTACCTGTCTGAAGGTAAGTGAAGCTTGACCTTACCTGTCAGAAGGTAAGTGAAGTCTGACCTTACCTGTCCGAAGGTAAGTGAAGCCTGACCTTACCTGTCCGAAGGTAAGGGAAGCCTGACCTTACCTGTCCGAAGGTAAGTGAAGTCTGACCTTACCCGTCTGAAGGTAAGTGAAGCCTGACCTTACCTGTCTGAAGGTAAGTGAAGCTTGACCTTACCTGTCTGAAGGTAAGTGAAGCGTGACCTTACCTTTCTGAAGGTAAGTGAAGCCTGACCTTACCTGTCAGAAGGTAAGTGAAGCTTGACCTTACCTGTCAGAAGGTAAGTGAAGCTTGACCTTACCTTCTGAACTTAATGCAGGTAGAGGAACCAAACCTAACCTAACCCTCACTTGGACGTATACGAACCTAGGCCAATGTGTACGTTTAATGGGACCAGCATCATCCATCAGTGTCTCCTGTAATGGGAACAAAATAATATTGGGGACGAGTAATTGAGGCAGGGCAGACACTACAGTATATAAATTAAGTTGACACTGTCGTAGGTGAGAGAGAGAGAGAGAGAGAGAGAGACTAGAAGTTTGTTTATTCTTTTATTATTTGCCTTTATTTGGGTAGATTTCGGTTTGTATCTCAAGTCTCTCTCTCTCTCTCTCTCTCTCTCTCTCTCTCTCTCTCTCCTACACTTCACGAGCGTGCGTGTGTCAGTCCGTCAGTATAATGTATTTACCTAACTCACACTTGATTATATACGTGTAGGTAATGTTGATAAATGGTCCAGTTATAGCCTAGCCAACGAGAAAATGGCCAGCCGGGGGTCGTCATTCTCAAAGATTCCTCCCGTAAGTTATACCTTCCCTCGTAACTAAACCAGGAGTTATAAAAGGAGTGTATTATTTTTGCCTCCATTTTTATTCTATTACTGGTTAATGCGTTTTCCTATTACCGACTTGGATAGAAGGAAGGTTTTGGGGATTATTCGCAGTACGACCTTCTAAGAATTCCTGACCGTAGACCCAAACCTCACAGGGGTAATTTACGATTTAAGTTATGATGTTACGGTGTAATGTTGTGAATGTTGAGGTACTGTCATGGCTGGTTGGCTCACTCACGCTTACCCGGGATTATGTTTTAGGGTATTTTTTTTTCTTTTTCACTTGTTTTTCTGAATGGACTACGTCATCACTCTTCCAAATTGCTCGCATGGATTTTTTCTATAATAGTTTTTCTTGTAGGATTAATTGTGTTTACGAAAATTTGACATGTTACTAACGAGCGTTCTTTATCTAGTTTGTGAACGCGTGATGGAACATATACAAAAATAGTCGTAGTTTTTTCTCCCTTATCCGCATACTCGAACGCCTAAGACACCCACGCTCATTATTTTGTACTTTTTCGAAATTATAAGCGCACGTTTAACCGTATGCAGAAACCATCCTTGAATATGCTGCGGCACGTATGTTCATTAATATTTGAAGCACGTAAGCCCATAAACTTTAAATGATACTTCAACACAATGAGCAACAAGCACACCCGCTCGCACACACACCGTGTTTTGACCATCACCGCCCCTGAATGATGGCGGGAGTTTTCTTAGCGGATATTTGATACTTTTAAGGAGAGTAAACCTGACATAAGGATCCTGTGCGGTGAGGGAGAAGGGCTATTGTACTCCATATGAGGGGTAGTATTATGTGTGCAGGCACGCTGCTTTCATGAATCACCGAGGGAGGGGACGCGCAGAGGAATATATTTTATGAAATTTATGGACCTCCCGGGCTGAACTACTTCGTGACGGGGACGTGACTCACGGAGAGAGGTGGTTCCTGGGTTTGTTTACCCTTTTTACATTTAATTTTAGTATGGTGTTATTATTTTCCTGTTTCGTATCATGTACAGTGCTTAATTTTGGTATTTAATTTTGCGTATGTTTTGTCCTATTTTTTTTAGTTATTGTTCGTAATGGCCAGAAAGATCGTAGATATTCTGAATCTTTTTATTTTGAGGAGAAAACAAAATATCACTGAAATTCTGATGAGATGGGAGTTCCTTTGAACGCCAGAGGATTTGTACACAGATATCGAGTTATATGTAATCTTATTTTATTATCTAGCTCATACGTTGAATAATGGCAGTGAAGACATTAATTAGATAAGAAAAGAAAGATTTATTCTATTAACACAAATATGGAAGGACTCAGAGGAAAGGACTAGGCACCGTTCTTACTGCCCTATCCAAATCGCCCTCCCAACAACCCTCTTATTAATTTATCTGTCTTTGTGTATGGGGGGCTAAGACAGTTTCAACCCACACACACTCCTAAGGCTGTGAGTTCCAAGGTCAAGTGGGCGGCAACACGACCTTAACACCTTGTATGGGGGTGATCTTTGACACAGACATCATTACTCTCTCTCTCTCTCTCTCTCTCTCTCTCTCTCTCTCTCTCACACACACACACACACTTACTTCACCGCAGCATGGGAGAAGGCTGTTGTATCTTTCACAGTACCTGCGGCCAAGTGCCCCCTGCTGCGGCAGGATGCGGCAACTTGCGGCACACATCAATAACCCGCTGGGGTAAGATGTTAGTGGTTGGCGCAGTCTACCGTTCCATTAATCACCGGAAGATAAAGGAAAAGAGAACGGAGGCGAGGAGGACAAAAACAACTAATAACGAGATAATAAATACGAAAAACAAATGAAGAAATAAAATAAAACAAACAACAAAAAGGGAAAAATTAAGAAAAGAGGACAAGAAGGAGAGAGAGAGAGAGAGAGAGAGAGAGAGAGAGAGAGAGAGAGAGAGAGATTGATTATGCGGCTAAGTTGCTAACCAACAACAACTATCACCATCAACTCTGCACCAACCATGATCAACTTCCCCCTCCTCCTCTTAGATCAATTTCTTCCCAATCAGTCCATAACGATCATTCCCTTTGTGTGTGTGTAGAGAGGGGTGTAAGGGTGTAACAGGTGAGTTATTTAAGGGTGTATGGGGGGTGTATAATAGGTGCTGGTGTATGGGTGTATTAGCTCCACTAACATCACAATGGCGTCGTTCATCATCCTGGGAAGAAGAAAAAAAACTTCCCTCGCTTAGTATTGTTGTTGGTGGTGATTCACACTTGGGAGGGGGGGGAGGAGTAGAGGGAAGAGTAGTGAAGGAAGGAAGGAAGAGAAGGAGAGATGAAGGCAAGTAGTCCACCTGTAGCTGAGCATGAGTACCTGACTTGACAGTTTGGGAGTGGAAGTGGTCGAGTGCAGTAGCGGCCTCACTACCTCCCTGTGCAACCAAATAACCTCACCTAACCTAACCCAAACAGGTCGTCAGGCTGATAGGGTCTGCTTTTTTTTTTTAATCTTAACTTATTGTATTTGTCTAACTGTTTTTGTTTTTTGTTGATGCAGGTAACTTGTTCGCTGGTCAGTGACGCTCACCTGACGTGTGTGTGTGTGTGTGTGTGTGTGTGTTTAACAAATCATAGTCTAGCAGGTCATCCACGTCTCTTTAAGTATGTGTGTGTACCAACATGCATGTATGTATTTATGTAGGCGTGTGCGTGTGTTGGCATGTGCGTGTTTAGAGCCAGTTAAATCCCACAGTAGACAGACTAATAACCCCTTCCATTCCTCTTCCTCTCTGCCCCTTACCCTCACCTCTTCCCCTTCCCTCACCCCCCCATGGTTGCCGTCAGATACTCTTCCTTACCACCATTTGTTCACCCTGACCGTGGTCACTACCCACTGTATGTCAATGCTCTCTCTCAGTAAGGGTGATGTAAAGACGATGTTGACTTATATCGATAGTGACGGTGTTGGTGAGGGTGTTGTAGCTTCACCATCACCCCCACAGGTGTCAGAAGGTGCGTTTATGTAGATTGTAGGGTGTGAAGTGAGGCCCCGCCCGTCAGCTGGTCACTGTGCCGCCACCACAAGATCACCACCCTGTCAAGACGCGCTCCACACACGCACACACACACACAGACTTCAAGCAACAGACACTCATGCACATATATTATTTGTGTGTGTGTGTGTGTGTGTATGTGCTTTTCCCAGATATCACATATCATTTCTCCTCTGCCCTAATCACTTCTCTTACTTTTTACTTATTTATTTAATATACGAAAACAACGACCACTAAACATCTATCTATAGTCCTTGACGCTACTGAAGGCCGTGTGTGAGTCGTCCTCGAGGGTGCCAGGAGAAGGGCGGGCGGGTGGGTGGGAGAGAGGCAGGTTCAAGGTGGTGAGCTGTAGTGGGTGGTGATGAGCTGTAATGGGTGGTGGTGAGCTGTAGTGGGTGGTGGTGAGCTGTAGTGGGTGGTGGTGAGCTGTAGTGGGTGGTGGTGAGCTGTAGTGGGTGGTGGTGAGCTGTTGTGGGTGGTGGTGAGCTGTAGTGGGTGGTGGTGAGCTGTAGTGGGTGGTGGTGAGCTGTAGTGGGTGGTAGACACTGGTGGGTGGTGTTCCAATTAATTGATAGGAACACTGGGATCTCGCTGTAAATTATCCTCACCGCCACCACCACCGGACTGCGTCACTTCTCTTATGGTTCCCAACAGTTAGTTTTAGGATTGATGTAAACACTTAAGCCTACAGACAATACATTCATGATACTATAGGCAGACAACAAAGGCGAGACCAGACTCCATAAAGTGTGAGGACCTGACCACACTGCTAAGAGCTCTTGCCTATGACCGCCTCGCGTGGTTTGACTTAAAAACTACCTTATTGTAATCTTTTTACCATGTTAACTACTTCGGGGAAATGGTGAACATGCTATGGGAGTTGACTCAGGTGCACGTGTAGGCTCGTTAATGTGGTGCCTTTGCCTGTGTTGGTTAACTATGTGGATATTGGAAGTTTTGATTAGTTTTACGAGTATGGGGCGTCATGATGGCTCAGTGGGTGAGGGGGCAGGGTGGGGCACAGTGGGTGAAGGAGGCATGATGAGGCACAGTGGGTGAATGAGGCATGGTGAAGTACAGTGAGGGAGACAGGTTGTGGCGCAGGATTAAGGAGGCAGGGAGGGTGAGGGAGGCACAGTGGATGAGGAAGACAGGATGAGGCACACGGTGAGGGGGTCAGGGTGATGCACAGTGGTTGGGAGAGGCAGCTTGAGGCACACGGTGGGGGAGGCACACGGTGAGGGGGTCAGGGTGATGCACAGTGGTTGGGAGAGGCAGCTTGAGGCACACGGTGGGGGAGGCACACGGTGAGGGAGATGGGTGAGGCATACGGTGAGCCCACAAGGTTGCTGGGTTACTGAGGTAAAAACTGGTCACAGGCTGTGCCCTACTTGTGGCAGGTGTGGGTAGTGGTCAACTGCACACCCACATTGATACATCCACACTGCTACCGTACCCACACGGAAGAATTGACACCCCAGCTTATTTCACCTAAAGGGTTACCTGCATCTGAACACCATTTGGGGGAAGGAGTTCAGGTCAGGTCAGGTCAAGTTAGGTGTTTAATCTTGAGATGAAATAAGCTTGGGTGGAGATTGTTCAGGTGATCCGGTAAACTGAATAGGTAAATTACACAACTTGTTTCTTCAGTACGTTAATGCCCCCTCCCCCTCCCTCACCTACCCATTACCACTGTCGTTTAACTTAATGATTTTATTTTGTTCGTAATGATCAACCCATTAACTCTGATGTTCACTCACTGGTCAGACCCTCACCCCTCTCACCTCACCCCCCTCCATCACCTCCCAGTCTCTCCCCACTCCATCACCCCCTCCCTCTCCTATCCCTCTTGCACCCTTCACAATGTATTCAGGTATAATGGGCACCCTTAGCTTGACCCTCCAATGGCAATCTATTAGACTGTCCATACCTACTAGCCAATTGTTCTCCCCCCCCCCTCATCCCTCCCTCCATCCCTACATCCGCTATTCCTCCCTCTCTACATCCCCGCCCTCTCTCCCACACCCCCTCCCCCCCCACTCGAGTATAATGGTACCTTCTAAACCTCTCTAATGGTACACCCTTGATCGCCTCATGGTTACAGGGGCAATACTTAATGTCTTTGGATATATAATAATTATTTTTTCCCTGTTGGTAAGCTGAAGCACTTTATATGGGCTAAATTATGACCCTCGCTTACTCCTCCTCCTTCATCTTCCTCCTTCTTCCCTCCCTTCATTCTCCCCTTCTTCATCTCCCTCCTCTCCTCCCTCTACTCTCCCTCTCCCTCATCTCCTTCCCCTCCTAGCTTCTCTTTTCTCTCGCCTCCTTTCCTATCCCATTCTTATTCCTCCTCCCCCCCACTGAGAGACAGCCGGTCCATACATAACAGTGAGTAGTGGTGGACCAGCAGCGGTGTTGGTAAATAATGATGATGGTCTTACCTGTGTGACGCCCGCCTGCCTCACCTGTACCTACCTACCTAACAACTACCACCATAGCTACCACAACTATCGACACAACAACAACTACCACCACACCACCATAACTACTACTACTACTACTGCTGCTGCTACAAACATTACTACTATCACAACCATCACAACTACGAGTCACAACTACAACATAACTACAAGAATCATCACTACCACCTCTTACACACCCCCATCAACCCCCTCCCACCACAACTACAAGACCTATCACTACCACCATCACCATCAACCCCCTACCACCACCACCCCATCAACCTACCAAACACTACCAACCCATCACTATCTTAGGTCAAGGTCACAGCAGAAGGTCATATGGACGTCTCTCACCCCCCTCCCCTTCCCCCCGTCAAAGACCATCTCAGCACAGACCAGGATGTGACGTTACTCAGCTGTCAGGACGGATTGGTGCTGTGGCCGTGATGTAGGGAGGCTGTCTGTGGGGGTGTGGCGTAGGTATATATGACGCTGTAAGAGGAGGGATTGCAGGTGTGGATATATGAGGTGGATAATGGTGAATATTCCTTGTATAATCGTATATACTCGAGAAGGTTAGGTTAGGTTAGGTTAGGGTGAATATTCTGTAAACCAACACACACACACACACACACACAAGCACTGCTACAGGTAGGTTATGAAGACAGGATCCCTGACCTTGTGAGGCAAACACCTGCTGCAGGTTAATAAGTCAAGGTGGGTGTAAGTAATGATCGACACTGCTAGACCTGTGCCTCCTCCCTGCTACCTCTCTCCCTCCCTCCTGCTATCACCCCTCCCTCTCCCCTCCCCATTTCCACCCCTCCCTCCCCCCTCCCTCTCTTCAATAATCCTTGCTTTTCCTTCTTCCATCCATCCTGTTTTGCCATGTTAGGAGGAAGAGGCGTGAGGTGTATAAAGTATGGAAAATGGGGGGAAGGGAGGAGAGTGTAAAAGGGAGAGGGAGAAGAGGATGAATAAGGGGAAAAAGGATAAATGGGATTAAAGGGGAAAGGAGATACCAGCCACTGACGGTAATAACAAGGGGAGGTGTGGGGAGGAGAGGAAGGGAGAAGAAGAGGAAATGTGTGGGGAGGGGGAGCAGGATTTGGTGTGTGGGAAGAGGGGATGGGAGGTCTTTAGTGGGGTGGGAGAGGGTAGGGAGGTGTGTGGGTAGAGGAGGAGGAGGAGTAGGTATGTGGGGGGAGGAAGGTGTGTGGGAGGGAAGAGGGGTTAGGTGTGTGTAAGGGGGGGGTGTGCCTATTACTGCAGACAAGATTATGGTCATGTTGCTGGCCTCTTACTGTACACGGGCGTTGAGGAGAGGGAAGGGGGGTGGTAAAATGTTGTAGCTCTGATGGTGGTAGTGGGGGGAGGTGATATAGTGAGAATGGGGGGGTATGATTGTGTAGTATGGTGGTGTGTGTGTGTGTGTGTGTGTGTGTGTGTGTGTGTGTGTGTGTGTGTGTGTGTGTGTGTGATACATAAAGCTTCCTCAACATCTTTTATTTAACTAGATACATAATTATATCAGTTAACCTTTCACGAGTTACAGTGTTTTTATGTAAAAGGGGTCAGTCGTGTCTGTATTTCCACGGTACAGTTTGTATCTGTAACTAACTAGCGACATAAACTGTTTGATGTCCACTATTACCACCTACACCCAGCCACGCCCCCACCTACACCCAGCCACGCCCCACCTACAATTTCATCACTTACACCCAGCCACGCCCCCACTTACACCCACCTCCAGACGCCCCACCCACACCCAGCCGCCACGCCCCACCCACACCCCCCACCCATACCCCCACCCATACCCAGCCACACATACACCCAGCCACACCCCACCCACACCAGCCACGCCCCCACCCACACCCAGCCACGCCCCACCTACACCCAGCCACGCCCCTGCACCTACACCCAGCCACCCCACCCACACCCAGCCACGCCCCCACCTACACCCAGCCACACCCTACCTACACCAAGCCACGCCCCCACCTACACCCAGCCGTCCCCCAGGTGTACAGTAGGTGTCGCTGCTGGAGGTTGTGTGGCCTCTCTGACTCACAAGCCGTTCTCATAACCTCACCACCTCCACCCTCTCACCCTTGTTAAATTTGATTATTATTTTTACTGTTAGTTTTTTCTTTCGTCTTCCATGTTCTCACAACTGTGGCTGAAGACGATTCCTGGAAAGCACATTTGTCGCTTCCTCCTCCTCCTCCCTGTTCTTGTTCTTCTCCTCTTCCTCCTCTTCCCCCACCCTAACTATGCCTCCCTCACTATCTACCCCCACCTTACACACACACACACACACGCAACCACTCCTTACCCACCACACACTTCATCACCCACCCACCCCACCTCATCACCCACTCACCCCCACCTCATCACCCACTCCACCCCCAATTTACCCACTCACCCCCACCTCATCACCCATCCACCCCCACCTCACCCACCAACCCGCTCCCACCTCATCCAATCCCGTCTCACCCCCAGCTCCGGAAACTTGCATCACGGGACATATTATTGCTTGTACGGCCCAGAAAAACTGACTAGATAATGTTAATGCTATTTCCTACCCTCATGACTCTCCCTCCCTTACTGAGAATTTTCCCAACGTGGCCACGCCCAGCTGGTGACAACACGTGGTGGCCCAGCTGGTGACAACACGTGGTGGCCCAGCTGGTGACAACACGTGGTGGCCCAGCTGGTGACAACACGTGGTGGCCCAGCTGGTGACAACACGTGGTGGCCCAGCTGGTGACAACACGTGGTGGCCCAGCTGGTGACAACGCGTGGTGGCCCAGCTGGTGACAACACGTGGTGGCCCAGCTGGTGACAACACGTGGTGGCCCAGCTGGTGACAACACGTGGTGGCCCAGCTGGTGACAACGCGTGGTGGCCCAGCTGGTGACAACACGTGGTGGCCCAGCTGGTGACAACGCGTGGTGGCCCAGCTGGTGACAACGCGTGGTGGCCCAGCTGGTGAAACACGTGGTGGCCCAGCTGGTGACAACACGTGGTGGCCCAGCTGGTGACAACGCGTGGTGGCCGCTGGTGACAACGCGTGGTGAGCCTGGTGACAACGTGGTGGCCCACTGGTGACAACACGTGGTGGCCCAGCTGGTGACAACGCGTGGTGGCCCAGCTGGTGACAACGCGTGGTGGCCAGCTGGTGACAACGTGGTGGGCTGGTGACAACGTGGTGGCCCACTGGCCGCTGGTGACAACACGTGGGTGGTGGAGCTGGTAACACGTGGTGGGCTGGTGACAATGGTGGCCCAGCTGGTGACAACGCGTGGTGGCCCAGCTGGTGACAACACGTGGTGGCCTGGTGACAACGCGTGGTGGCCCAGCTGGTGACAACGCGTGGTGGCCCAGCTGGTGACAACACGTGGTGCCGCGGGACAACGCGTGGTGGCCCAGCTGGTGACAACGCGTGGTGGCCCAGCTGGTGACAACGCGTGGTGGCCCAGCTGGTGACAACACGTGGTGGCCCAGCTGGTGACAACACGTGGTGGCCCAGCTGGTGACAACACGTGGTGGCCCAGCTGGTGACAACGCGTGGTGGCCCAGCTGGTGACAACACGTGGTGGCCCAGCTGGTGACAACACGTGGTGGCCCAGCTGGTGACAACACGTGGTGGCCCAGCTGGTGACAACGCGTGGTGGCCCAGCTGGTGACAACACGTGGTGGCCCAGCTGGTGACAACGCGTGGTGGCCCAGCTGGTGACAACGCGTGGTGGCTTTCTGGTGATAACACGATAGTTTTTTTTTCATATCTTAATGTTTCTGGACTCTCAAGTGTTCGTAAGGTAATTCCCTCTGTATTAAAGAATTTGTCTTGGAGTTGTCGACACATCTTAGGTGTTTTACCGTCGTCGACCTTGGCTGAGACATTTCTAAATTCTTAATCAATCGTAAGTTCATAAGTATAGTCTCAGTGTAGTTTTGACGTCATTTTGTACCTCCATCTTAAGATCATCTCTGACGTATGTTGCCTAAGGGAGTTAATCTTACGAACCACTGAGAATTAAGAGTAAGTTCGTTAAGTTATTGGTGCGGGATGATTGACCGACAACCATTAACGTGTTTGTGTGATGAACTTTTGACACTTTACCTGAGAAACCGTTATTTAATCTTGTTTTCTTTTTATTTACAGGTATGGATGGCGTGTGGTGAGTGTGGCAGGTGTGTCCTCCTTGGGGCGGTGAGTGTAGTGTGTGTGATCCAGTGTTATTCCCGCCAAAAACAATAATTCAATGATGGGCGGGAAGACTCGTGGACTTGCTAACACGAGAGAGTCTACCAATTCATTTAATACTTGTAATATATTATTGGTAAATTCTAGTGTTAATTCAATTTATGTTGAGATAAATCTCTATTGGGTAAATTTCCTACCATTAAAGACGCAAGATTCTCCCATATCGGGGTCGAGTTTACTGATGACGCTCATTCCGACAAAACAAATGACAGTCGGTAAACATTGCCTCCAGACCTGAACGTAGCGCGGGAAATGCCACTTCTTGTTGGTTCATTGTATCTACCCAATTTATTTCATTTTCAGACACGGTATGTGGAGCTTGTACACCATAAATAGATATTTTTTTCTCACAGTAGGTTCGTGAATATAAAAAGTTGAGATAGTGGACGTAATGATAATGAATGAAGGAGTGGCCGAGGGTTTATCGATGTTGGGTGTACGACACATCCTCACGAGGTCGCTGTTAATTATATCAGGATTACGTAACTGCTGACTGTGTTGCCTCCCTCCTTACCTTGACACCTGATATATATGTATTCTCTCTCTCTCTCTCTCTCTCTCCTAATTTTACTGTCCTTTGCTGCTGTTGTAGTTTCTCTCATCTGCTGACGCTGTTACTGGCGACTACTGCCGCTACTACCTCTCTCACTTGTTACTGCTACCACACGACTACCACCGCAAGTACTTCCCCTCATCCTGCTGTTATTATTATTATTATTATTAGTAGTAGTAGTAGTAGTACTTGTTGTTATTGCTGTTTTTGTAGTGTAGTGTTGAAATATATTTGTATATATTAGTAGTACAAACTATGTACTAGTTTAATTAATTGCGTAAAGATTATTTGTTTACCAGCCTGCAACTGTCTGTGTGTCTGTGTCCAAATAGCTGGAGAACAGGTTTTGCTGATTTGTGCCAAACTTGGTGGGTTTGATCAACATGTGACAAGGTCCACATAATCAACTTACGGAGAAAATACCGCCCAAAACTGACCAGGTGTTGCCATGGTCGTGTAAGCGGGTTTTTCAGAGGTTAAAGACAACGATGATATTAGACGGTCTCCAGCCAAGACTAGATTAATTTACAGTAACAGCTTCACTAATTCGTTATTTACCCCGCCATGATAACGGTTTGCGGGAAGGGTTTATTTCCGCTCGGACCTTGTTTATTTTTTATTTCATCTCTAAATTAAAGACAACTCAGGTTAGGAGAGGAAAAAATAAGGAAACCTCGTGTAACTGGTTTTATCGTCTGGTTGGGGAACTTGGTGTTTGTTTACCTGGGGTAGAGTTGAGGAGATATCGTACCGGGAAGCTCATGTTTACATAATTGTCGTCTGTGTGTTGAGGAATTGTCGAATGGAACCATTTACGTTGATATGGAACTAAGTATAATCCATATGCTGTGGAATTATCTTACTGAGGAATTTGTCAGGTCGGTGAGGTGTTTGTTTATATGGTTATCGTCCCTGTGGTGAAGAATTATCGTATGGCGGAGTTTCGATGTCGCTTTATGGCTATGGAAGATTTGTGTTGTTTTATGGTGTTTGGTGACGGTGGTGGAGCGGCGTTACCTCGACAGGGGTCTCAGCTTTACTTAGTCTGATCGTGTGGTTGTTTGTAGGTCGTGAGGAAGGTTGTTACCGGGGTGAAATATAACAGCACCAGGCGAGCGTCACCACGGTCACGGGGACTCGAGGTGGTCAGCTGGTAACTAGAGCTCACCTGCCGCGCTCTCACACACCCTCAACACGTACACATAAACACACTCTTGCGCACACGAACGAATGTTTATGTACACACATACACGCAAAACGTAAACACCGTTTTCAAATATACGTCTCAGGACCCAGTTGTGTATATACACCATCAATATATACACACTTCAGTCTTCATACACACACAGTTAGTCCCCGTGACGTGTGTTGTGTTTGAGTAATACATTGATGCAATGTGTGTGTACTGACGTTCACTCGTGCAGACATACAAACATGAACGCAGACAAGTACCGTACATGAAATACAGTTATAAATCGCTTATATAAACTTACAGTAACGCACATACAAGAACACAGTCACAGTTATATTGAAAGACACACACTGTACAGCTCACAACATGTACATATTTACCTTGATATATATTCGTCTTTTCTTAAAATATACATCTAGGAACCTATACATATTTATATACATTAAGAAATATTCATATAAACCACTGGACAAAAATCACGGTATACATATTCCTCGATAGACGGACAGACAGACAATCGCTGAATATTCCCTCGCAATAAACTTTATGGTCAGCCGTGCGAGGGTTAACGGCCGTCAGCACGTGGGTGAGGGCGGGTGTAAACACATGTAAACAAAAATAATCACCGCAGAGAACCAGGTAAAGCAAACAAACGGGAGCGAATGATCAGTATCAACAACTTCTGGTCATTAAGGGAAGGAATCTGGGTTAACTACGGGGGAAGAGCGAGGAGGGTAGTGGTGTTAGGAGACAAGGGGAAGGGAGGGGAGGGTAGTGGTGTTAGGAAGGGGAAGGGGGGTAGTGGTGTTAGGAAGGGGAAGAGAGGGGAGGGTAGTGGTGTTAGGAAGAGAGAGGAGGGTAGTGGTGTTTAGTGGTGAGACAAGGGGAAGGGAGGGCAGGGTAGTGGTGTTAGGAAGGGGAAGGGGGGTAGTGGTGTTAGGAAGGGGAAGAGAGGGGAGGGTAGTGGTGTTAGGAAGAGAGAGGAGGGTAGTGGTGTTAGGAGACAAGGGGAAGGGAGGGGAGGGTAGTGGTGTTAGGAAAGGGAATGGGGGGAGGGTAGAGGTGTTAGGAGGAGGCAGGGGGAAGGGAGAGGAGGGTAAAGTTCATTGTAAGCTGAAGTTACCACAGTATTAACGAATACGCAAACAATAATGAAAAATGTATTCAGAATCCAGTGATAATAATGCTAATATAGACAAAATTCTTGTTCATTTACGAAAACCACAGAAAATATATGATGTATAACATTACCGGTTTATTAGTATATTGAAGAACTTAAAAAAAATAACCACAATATTATCGGGTCAAATACAAGAGAAGGTGGTGAAGCGCCTCGTGTTTATACTGCGATGCTCGTTTGTTTATGCGCGGTCGGTTGCTCACTGGTGTACTCGTTTCGGCGTAACATGTTTGTTGTCAGTCATCATCCGCTTCCAGATTGTTTACTTGCGTGTAATTCTACGGTAACTGACCTCAAGTGGCGTGGACGAGATCATAAATAAATTTTGGTCTTTTTTTCCCTCCATGTGGTGAAAGTTCTGGATGATAAATAGGTTATGGCATCTGGCTGGAGTGCTGAAATATGTAATACACCGCGCGCGTGGTTTTAGACAGAATGCACAAGTTTTCGGTATTTTATTTCTGACGCTAGTTGTAAAATTCTTGCTTCTAGTGATATGAAATGAGGTTACTGTATTATTATTATTATTATTATTATTATTAAATTAAAGACCAAAATTATATATACCTGCCAGGGCGTCAGTAAAACACAGACGTCAGCTAGCCCTGGACCCTTAGTTTACATTATGTTTCGCGGGGTTTTATTCATTGTTTGTGCGTCAGTTATATTAGTCGAACATTCTAGCCGTTCAAGTTCAATATTATATCAACACTCACGAAGAACAGACGGCAAAGGTGAACTTGAGGAGAAGTGTGACTCGTTTTTTTTTACCAGTATGAGAGAATGACAGGCTGCCGACTTTTTATAAGGCTGACTAAAACATAATTACGTTCATAGTGTGTCCTGTTAACATTATCTTTCATTTTCCTTCATTCTACTAACCAGTCGTTTAGATTGTGTGGATTATTGATTATATTATTATTTTATTATGTGTGTTTATATAACATTTAGTTTATCGTGTCCAGAGGATTAGTTTGGGGGGAACACACAGCCTCATACAGTGAATCTTACGTGGGTTAGCCGTTGCTTTCGATGCGTCACTGAAATTTAAACAGTTTACGTAGCCTAACAATAATAGTGACACGGATGAGTTATTAGTGGTACAGCTCTCTTGAAGGCACCCGATAAAATCCTGTACATTTATCTCAAGACAAATTTAAAATACAAATTGAATAGCATCTGAATCACAACACTCTGGTCCAGTCCACATGTCCGATAGATAACAAGTGATAGCAGATAGATAGGTGGGTAGAGTAATAGGTGTGTGTGTGTGTCTGTCTGTCTGAAGCTGTTGAAAGAGAAATTAAAGATAATGTTAACATATATCTATAAATAATCCACTTTTTACGTCACCACGGCAGGGAAGGGAGACTCGAGGGGGTTTCTAAAGCCTTGATCGTGGCCATGGGAAAGTTAGACAGGAAAGTGGTAGGGGGGAGTGGGAGGGGGTGTCCTGAAACTGTTCCATCATGCGGGGGGGGGGGGGCTCTTGCACCAAGGCAACGATAATTATCAGTCTTACGTTAATTTATTTATTTTTACCTTAACTGGAGGTGTTATGAGGTGTAACCAATTCAAGGTTGGCAAAATGACTTAAGATATTACACTTGTGACTTGTAACTCGATGTGTTCTTTTCTTATCTGGAGCAAGATTAGAGTGGAATTTACACCCTCCTCCTTCTTCCCTCTCTCTTCCCTCCCCTTCCCCTCGCCACTCCTGTCCTCATCCCTTTCTCCCACTCCTACATTTATCACTCCTCCTTACATCCCCCCCTCCTACGTTCTCACTCCCCCTCCCACCCACTCCCCCTCCCTCACCCACACCCACTTGTCCTTACGAAATAATAAAAGTATGAAACTAATAGACAAAAAGAGAAGGTAAATAAAAGAGATGGCGAGAGGAGACGTCAGAGTGTTCAGTGAATAATTGTTTTAAAAGCTGACGTGTGTGTGTGTGTGTGTGTGTGTGTGTGTGTGTGTGTGTGTGTGTGTGTCAGTAAACATAACCTATCCCTTCGCCCAACATGACCTAATTTAACCTAGCTCCTACCCAACATGACCTAACCATACCCTTTTAACACGGTCCAGTCTATATACCCTTAACATAGCCTCCTCTTGAACTTTATATCAACAAGAACTCTGCCTTACCATCACAGGTCCTCAATATACTGCCAAACATAACCCTCGACTGCCACCTTTCCCACATTGCCACCACAGGAGCACCAGACTGACAACATGAAGGTGGGGGTGCGGGGGGGTCGCGTGCCGCGTCGTCAGAGTTAATGAATTAAACTCAATGATTTATAATGGACTGTTTATTTACCGTGTACCGAGATCTCGTTGGTGTATGTCCATTAGTTCAGGTTTCGTCGAATTCTGTTTTGTTTTTTCAGTCGCTTCAAGTTACACGCTGAGTTTTCGTAATGTTTGGAAGTCCGCACGTACACACACACACAGACAGACAAGTGTTATTCGTTTGTTTCTCCCCCATCTCCGACCTCTCCTTTCCCATCTTCACTTCTCCTTTCTTCCCTGCCCCTTCCTTTTTTCCTCATCCCCATTTCCTCCCTACCTCTCCCCCTACCTCCTGCCATCCCCACCTCCTCCTCCACCCCCACCTCCTCCACCCCCCACCTCCCTCCACCCCCCACCTCCCATCTCCCTCCCATCCCCCTCCTCCTCTCCCCCTTCCTCCCCCTCAGCTGGCCCCTGCATCACGAAGGACAATATTGTACAGTGGAGGAAGTCTTATGAAGTGAAGTTTCTTTATCTAATGACTTTGGTTTAGTTAGGTTAGGTCATGTCAGGTTAGGTTGTGTCAGGTTAGGTCAGGTCATGTCATGTCAGGTTAGGTCAGGGTGGTCTTGGTGATACAGTATTTTGCCCAACAGTCCTACAGTGGTCACCAATTTCCCAGTTCATCAGCAGGAGGAGGGTGAGGGAGAGCCGCCTTGGTGAGTCAACAAGCAGAGTGTCAGGAGGACCGGACCACGACGCTCTCCTCATGCTGGGGAACTAGTGAACAATTTCCTCCTGGTGGTGATGGGGGAGGAGGGAGGAGGAAGGAAGAGGATACAATATAAATCCCTCGGATGGTAACCCAAGATAGTGAAGTTAAGATTAAGACCGCCTTTGACCTTCGACAGTGACCTAAGACAAACTTTGACCCCTAACCTTGGGGGGAAAACATGCCGGTACAACGTGGAGGTAATGGTGTAGTGTTAGTTAAGGGTGATGGGGAGGGGGGGGGACACGAGGGTAAACTCAGGTGTGTGCTGAGTGTAGCGGTGGAGGACAGGTGTTGACAGGAACAGTCTGTTTGATCAAAGGGCACCGGGGTCAACCTTCTCCTCCTCGTCCTACTTCTTTCTGTCTTCATCCTCCTCCTCTGTCTCCTATTCTTTTCTCTTCCCACTTTTCTTCTTTCCTTCCTCCTCTCCCTTCCCCCCATCCTCTCCCTCACCCCCATCCTCCTCTTCTCCCCCTCCTCCTCCTGCAGAAAGGGGAGAGGAAGGGCTGAGAGGACAAGTGAAGGAGGGGAAAGGAAGGAAGGAAGAGAGGACAAGGGAGTGGCAATCAAGGTCATTGCACGGGGTATGCGTTGAATTTGCATGTTAAGTGGCTGTTGGGTGTGTTGAGTGTATGAAGTGCGTGTGTTGAGGGCGTGTTGAGTGTGTTGAGGGCTTGGTGAGTGTGTGTTGAGTATGTCCAGTACTTATTGTGTGGGTTAAGAGCTTGCTGAGTGTGTCGAGTATGCGTTTATAGGGTGTGTTGAGTAGCTGTTGAGTATCTTTAGGGCTTTTAAGTGTGTCGAGGGCTTGTCGAGTGTCTTAAGTACCTGCTGAGTACTGTAAGTGCTTGTTTGAGTGCCTTGTGTTTGTTGAATGTACTAAGTAAGTTTTGATTATATTGAGATGCATAGTATAGTATCACCATGATGTATTGCCCCGTGTTAAGTGCGTGCGTTGCGTGTGTGTGCGTGCAGGAAGGTGTCAGGGGAAGGGAGGTTATGTAAACACCATCTGACAACTTCATCACGCTCTGCTTGTGGGTGCTGCGAAAGAACGTGGGCGTGCTTGCAGTTAACGTGGTAGTAGCTGGAGCGTGTAAAGGCGCGGGCGAGATGATGTGGGCGTACAGTTAACGTGTAGTGGCAAGAGTGTGTTAAGGCGTGTGTATCAGGATAGAGAGAGAGTTTCTGTGAGTGTGTGAAAGAGAGCGTGAGGGAGGGAGTTTAACGAGTGAGAAAGTGAGTGAGTGTGTGTGAGGGAGAGCGTGAGGGAGGGAGTTTAACGAGTGAGAAAGTGAGTGAGTGTATGAGGGAGAGCGTGAGGGAGGGAGTTTAATGAGTGAGTGTGTGTGAGGAGAGTGTGAGGAGGGAGTAATGAGTGAAAGTGAGTGTGTGAGGGAGCGTGAGGGAGGGAGTTTAACGAGTGGAGAAAGTGAGTGAGTGTGTGTGAGGGAGAGCGTGAGGGAGGGAGTTTAATGAGTGAGAAAGTGAGTGAGTGTGTGTGAGGGAGAGCGTGAGGGAGGGAGTTTAACTAGTGAGTGAGTGTGACGTCAGCAAGTGCTTGAACGCTTCTCACAGAGGTCACTTAAGGGTCAAGAAGCCACCCTTGTGGAAGCTCCGTCTCTTCCCACGGTTTTTATAATCTTTCTTTTACACTTATTACAAATTTTCAACCTTTTTACGCGTTATTTACATTTTTTTTTATCTTTTACCCATTTTTTGCAATGAGTTTTACGTCTCTCTCTCTCTCTCTCTCTCTCTCTCTCTCTCTCATGGATAACTTCAGTAGGTTACCAGCGAGAGAATCGCCCTGTGAGAGAGAGAGAGAGAGAGAGAGAGAGAGAGAGAGCCCTGTACTGAACTGTTGCTATACAAGAGTAGTCATTATACAGACAGGGGAGGGCGGTGTCAACACACACACACACACACACCGTCGCCCAGTGTATAGGTCTGGCGCTAATTTTAGGGCGGCCTGTCCGTCCCGCCCTGCCCATCCATCATGGATTGTGTCCACCCAGGCGGGGAGGACCTGTGACGTCACCAGACCTGGGGAGGAGATGTGTCGCGTCGGGAGGCACGGAAAGATCTGGGTGACGTTTTTGGAGGTAAGGGAACGTCATAAAGCCATGTTGACGCCATAAAGCACGGGTGACGTCAGAGTCTAGGTGACGCAATGAAACTCGGGTGACATCACGATTCCTGATTGACGTCATAAAGTCTAGATGAAGTCACGAGCCCCGTGCGATGTCAAACGTGGATGACATCACTAGTACAGGAGGGTAACTGCGACGTCTTATTTTACATTAACGTACATGACTAGTGCAGTATTTTACAAGAAACGTTAAGTAGAGAGAGAAAGAGAGGTGTACATGGGTCGGCACATTGTAAACACACAGTTGAGTTGGGGGCAATGTGTGTGAGGTGTGTTATGTGGGCGAGAGTTGATGGATCAAGATGAAGTACGTGACGTCAGGAGGGGGCGGTGAGGTGTATGGCTGGGTGTAAGAACGTCAGGAGGGGGCGGTGAGGTGTATGGCTGGGTGTAAGAACGTCAGGAGGGGGCGGTGAGGTGTATGGCTGGCTGGGTAAGAACGTCAGGAGGGGGCGGTGAGGTGTATGGCTGGGTGTAGAACGTCAGGAGGGCGGTGAGGTGTATGGCTGGGTGTATGAACGTCAGGGAGGGGCAGTGGGTGCCTGGCTGGGTGTAAGAACGTCCGGGAGGCGGTGTGTATGTCTTGGTGTTGGACGTTATTAAGTTGTGTATAGCTGGCTGATGACGTGGGAAAGAAGATACCATTAGCTGCAGGTTTTCCCCCACCTACACCCCTACACAACCCCCTCTCACCACACACACACACCACCCTCCACAACCCACCATCCCACACCCTCCCCACTCATATGTAGTTTTGCAATTTCAGTGACATTTTGTTTGGTCCGTCACCTTGGTGTGGTTGCTTAATTGAGGTACCTGACTACTTTCTCGTATCTCTAGTAAAAAGAGTAAAAAAAAAAACTAACCAACCTCTGGGAACCCATGATGCATCTTGGCTAAAGTGAATTAGTTAAATGCACTTTGACATGTTCAGTAGAGGGTAAAATTTGACCTATAGGAGACGCCGAGTGGACACAGAACAGTTTGTGTCGAATGAGGCGAGGGTGAGTTGCAAGTCTAAATATAGTGCAACCATCGACCATCTACCTACACTGTACAACACCCAAAACAGTTTTTTCTTTTTTGTCTCGACAATTTCTGCACGGTTCTTGGATTCCGCCACCTTTTATTCACCCGCATTGCGGTGTCGTATTGATTAGTGTAGTTCCCCCTTGAGGTTGTGACTATAGAAAACGGAATGACTAGAGAAAATGGGATGTGTTTGCCTTTCTTTCCAACGACAAACAGACAGAATCGTCGCCCATTGTTGCTGTGGTGTTGTGTTGTAGGGACTGAGGAGCTCTTCCGGGTCACAGGTGGAGAGGGAAGGGAAGAGAGAGGGCGAGTGGGGTGCGACAGACAGAGAGACAGGCAGGCAAACAAACAGTCGTGTGTACAGGTCATGACTGTGATGTAAGTCATGGCCAGCTCGGAGGTTAAAGCCTTGACTAAGCAGGTGCCGACCCCTCTCAAACTATACCTTACTGAAGCCTAGTAAAAATGGCGTCTATATTACACTGAGACTCTACCATGACCTTCTCTTGTATACAGTCATGGGGAATAATTTGATTCCTGATGCTCAAAACTCCCTTAATTTTTGTCTTTTTTCTTAAATTAGTAATAAGAGAACACACATAGATAGGGTAGAGTTGCAGTGTAACATCGACGCCATCTTGGGTATTGTTTTTGTGTGTCAACCCTTTAAGGACTATGATTTAACCCCTTAAAGACGATGATTTAACCCCTTAAAGACGAGGATTTAACCCCTTAAAGACGAGGATTTAACCCTTTGAGGACTATGATTTAACCCTTTGAGAACTATTATTTAACCCTTTGAGAACTATTATTTAACCCTTTGAGGACTATGATTTAACCCTTTGAGAACTATGATTTAACCCTTTGAGGACTATGATTTAACCCTTTGAGAACTATGATTTAATCCTTTGAGGACTATGATTTAACCCTTTGAGAACTATGATTTAACCCTTTGAGAACTATTATTTAACCCTTTGAGAACTATGATTTAATCCTTTGAGGACTATGATTTAACCCTTTGAGAACTATGATTTAACCCTTTGAGGACTATGATTTAACCCTTTGATATTTACACTCACATCTCCAGGAGGAAGTCTTGAGGGTGTTGGTAGAGGGATCCGTCAGCCGGTTGTGGTTACGGACTGTACTGGGAGAGAGTTGTGGATGACGGTGTGTTGGGGTTGTGGTGTAGTGGGGTGTGGTGTGGTCGGGTTGTGGTGGTGGTATTAGTATAGTGATAGTGGTGGTCCGTAGTAGTAGTAGTAGTAGGGACAGTGTATACCAGGAAGCTGTCATATGGCTGCGTCTTAAAGGTGGTGTTTTTATGATGGCGTAGTGGTGGTGGGGGAGATGTTGGTGTTTTATTGAGGCGTTAGAAGTGATGCCTGGGAACGCGGTGTGAACCAGGAAGCTCTTTGGGTTGACGGGGAGGGAGGGGTTGTGTTGGTTGCTGTGTGGTGGTGGTGTGGCTACGAGAGAGAGAGAGAGATCTTGCCAGTACAGTGTATCAACAAGCTACGTCCAGTGTCGTGGTTGTGTGTAGACATGTTTGGCGTCCCCTGTAACCTTCCCATTCTCCATGCACACATCAACTCATCTCTATTTTCTAATCTACCAGTCATGTATTCATCCATTCTGTTAGTCATCCATCCAAGCATCTCTCCATCCATCACCTCCGTCTGCCGCCGCCAGGTCAGGTCAGGTCAGGTCAGGGGCCAAGAGAGTTGATCCCGTGCCTGGTGAACCTCGTCGACTCACGGAAATCGTCAGTTAGGTCTCGTTGTGTGGCTGTTAGTCCTTGTTACGTGGCTCTTACCTCATCCTATTGTGTTACAGGAGCTTGTTACCCCATGTTATTCGGTTCCTTTAAAGGGGGGCGGGGAGGGGAGGGGAGGGAATGGTTATGTTTACGATCGTCAGTCAGTCATATTTTTATCAGCTTTCTTTAATTGTTTTCATAATTTTGTGATGTTTAGACCAAATATTTTGTATTAGTCGACTAAATAGCCCTGTTGTTGTTTACGCTGGATTCTCGTAAAACACTAAACACATATTCAACATTACCTACGTCCGCGTTCCAGTAATATTTTCCCAGAGAGATTTATATTATTATTCAGGAGCGTTATGATATGCCCTCGTGAGCAGCAGCGTCCCATTGTATACACTCGTCGCCCGGCCAATCTGTTACACGCCGCTTTGTGTTGTCAAGGGAAATTAAACTTTTTAGAAGGTGGGATTTACGACCATTGTAGTCTGTCACGGGGCTGAGTGGGTTAGTACTTTGTGGCCTCCCTGGAGACAGAACATTTTTGTGCCGCGTTCAGGTTTGTTGATATTTTTAGGTTTTGGCGCGTGTAAAGAGAGCGACGGCAGTGTTGTTATGTCACGCTCAGTGGGGTGAGGGGGTAGGTATTGTCACGCTCAGTGGGGGGAGGGGGTAGGTATTGTCACGCTCAGTGGGGGAGGGGTAGGTATTCATCGCTCTTCAGGGGAGGGTGAGTATTATCATGCTCTTCCGGAAGGATGGGGTAGGTATTGTCACGCTCAGTGGGGGGAGGGGGTAGGTATTGTCACGCTCTTCGGGGGATTTGGCGACTTTTGTCTTCAGCTGATGTCGCTCTCATAATGTTGTGTCCCACGCTCTCACTTTTTTTCCCCAGTTGGTTGTATTATTGCTCTTTCTCACTTTTCCTGTCGTCTGAAGCTGCCACTTTCTGTCTTTGGAGTTTTGTTGCAGCCTTGGTTATGCGTCTCTCTCTCTCTCATCAAGGAGGACCGGCATGTCACGTGGGGGTCCGAGGTCACTTAGCTGCCCCGTGACCTGTGTGGGCTGGTGGTGACCTCCCTCAGGGCCGCCCATCACACCTGGGGAGTTTTTCTCAACACACAGGTGAAGGAAAAACTATTGTGTTAGGAGCTGCTCTGTGTAGCCGTCTGCCTCAGGGACCATTGTAGAGCGCTCTGCTTCCGTATAGCGGTGTAGTGCTCTGCCTCTGTATAGCAATTTTCTGTTCTGTAGGGTTCTGTTCGTTTATTGGGGTCGTAGGGATATATTACGGCCTGTTAACCTCTCCTTAGCGGTAACCTCTAGCAGTAACCTCTCCTTAGCGGTAACCTCTAGCAGTAACCTCTCCTTAGCGGTAACCTCTAGCAGTAACCTCTCCTTAGCGGTAACCTCTTCTATAGCGTTTATCCCCCGCGGTGAGTTGATGTTGACTACCTGGTCACATATCTGGGTTGATTACCTGTCCACGCTGATTGATCGTCTATCGCTTGTCACATCACTAGTGGGCGTCTCCTGTTATAGCGGCCACCTGATTATAGCGGCCACCTGATTATAGCGGCCATCTGTTTATAGCGACTACCTGTATATTATAGAAGTTATAGATGCAAAGATTATAATTATCAACCAGACAAATGTAAAAAGTAGTTGTTCCTGTGTTGTTGTTGTTTGTATAATTAAAACAGTTTCTCCCTTCTTATTCTCTCATCAGAAGACATAGTATTAGAGTATAGTTCAGGATAGGGGTGTCTGTCTGTCCTTCACCACACGCTAATTTTCCACAGATTTGGTGGATTATGACAGGTTGTTGGTAGTTGTTGTTGGGTGTGGTGATGGTGCCTGGTGGTGGTTGATCGTGGTAGTTGTTGGGCGTGGTGCTGGTGATTAGTGGTTGTTGGTGGTGGTAGGTGGGCGTGATGCTGGTGACTGGTTCTCGATCTGGAGAGTAATGGTTCTGTCACCAGGCTGGGAGACGGGGGGGGGGGTTAGTCACCATTATCACTCGGTGTCTGTGTTAACGTCAGAGCCACTAATGAACACTTTATTTTGTCCATACTGTGATTTAATAAACCTTTTGTGTTGACTTTATTTCCGTTATATTTATCCATTTTTTTTTGTCCATTTATTTTTATTTTACGTTTTATTCGTGTTTTTATTGTATTTGTGATTAGCCCGGTGTCTGACCTTCCTGACCTAACTGATAGTGTCTTTGGCGGTGAGTTGTATACCTGGTGGTGGTCAGTTGTGGTTGGCTGGGCGCAGGTTGAGCTGAGCTGGTTCGCGCGTGTGTGTGAACTCTACAATCACCATTACTACACCACTACCATCAACACCGCCATCGCTGCTCTTATTACAACGTTACTGATTATTATGCATGTGTATGTGTCAGTTGGCTACACCCCCCTCCACACACACACACACACACACACACACACACACACACACACACACACACACACACCCACACACACCATCATCAACACGAACACTAAACCATAAAAAAATACCATCATACAACATTGAAACCAAAATAATAAAAAAATAATAACAATAATAATAAATAAAACATAATAAAACTCTTTGCATCGCTACCCGCAAGCCTCGGCCCCGGACAGACAGTAGACATACAGTTACACAGATTAGATACAGTCATACTTGCTAGTTAAGATCGTATGTATACAGTTAGTGGGAATATAATACCTCCTGTCTCTCTCTCTGAATCTGACCTTACACTCCCAAGTCTATTATCAGAATTATCTTAAGTCTTACCTGTAAAATCTCACGTAGTTCCGGGATAATTTGTGTTGTTCCGTGTTTCGTGTTGCTCCGTGTTGTTCTCTCGTTCCGTGTTTCGTGTTCCATGTTGTTCCCCTGGCTGGTATTATCACGAGTGTCGTGATTAAAATCGGTGAATCACGTGAAGTAGATTACACAACCCCCAGTTTATTTCACATAACCACCCTAACTGTGTCTTGAGGGAGGGTTAGGGTTGGGTTAAATTAAGCTAAGTTAGCGTTGGGTTAGATTAAGCTCGGTTAGCGTTGGGTTAGATTAAGCTCGGTTAGCGTTGGGTTAGATTAAGCTAGGTTAGCGTTGGGTTAGATTAAGCTCGGTTAGCGTTGGGTTAGATTAAGCTAGGTTAGCGTGTCTAATCTGGTGAAATTAAGCCTGGGTGTCTAATCTTCACGTGATATAAATTCGACTTAAGATTACAAAATCGTCATTGTTAAGAATATATTAAGCTTAGGAAATATCAACCAGATTTCTATTAAAAGTTTATCAAGATAGAAAATATAAAAGTATTTCTCTTCAAATTATATAAAGTATCATTCGTGTTGTTAAAAGGTGTCGTTCGTTCTGAGATGTCACCAGCGGGAAGTTGTCTTAGAAATTAAAAAAAAGAGTAAATTACTCTTTTAAATAAAAAAGGAGAGAATTTGTTAAAAAGATAAAAATATTAGCTTATGGAGAGAGAGAGAGAGAGAGAGAGAGAGAGAGAGAGAGAGAGAGAGAGAGAGAGAGAGACGCACGCCAAATTCTCTCGTCACACCATAATTTAACAGTGTCCGTGTGTGTGAGTATCGCCCGTGTCGCCCCGTCTCTGTAATATACCCACACACACGCATAATTCCCAGCTTATATACGGCTCGCGTAAAAGATAACCTGGACCTTATTTACGGCTCGCACAATAGTAATCTCTTGGGGTCCAGATTCACAAAGATTCGCACGATGACTATTCTTTTTAACTGAAGATGTAAGTAAGAATGTGCAGTACCTGACGATTAGATACCCCAGTTTAGTTCACCTGATGATCAAACACTCCTAGCGCAGCCGAATACAGAGTTAACTTGTAAACTGGATGATAAAAAATAAATATAACGGTAAAAAAATATTCAAATTATACTGAGACTTAAACTATATATATATCTTCAGTCAGGATCAGTTATAAGAGAGAACAATTAAGATTCGGTTCCCTAATTTCTATTGGTGATAAATAAATTACGGTAAAGTCTTTGTATAATGTTGATGCTGTTTTGTTGTTATGTTTATAGCTAAAATCAATGCGTTAAGAGCGTTCTAGGGTGTTCTTTCGGCTTATAGGAAGGAATGCAGTATAATGCCGATGCTCTTAAAGATTCTTTCGGCTTGCAGGTAAGAATATTTATCGTACGACCCTTGGTGAATATGGTCTTTGGGTCTTATTTACAGCGAGAATAAACTGAGACACAATCAGAGGTCCACCTTAATATACAGCTGTCGTGAACCACACCAAACTCTTACATATTACTTGCATCTTATTCCCCCCCCCCAAGTGAAAAATTTCCCAACCGTGCCTTTTATGTCACACGGGTTACTGCCCAGAAAATGTATATCCAGTATAAATGAAGTCTTTCTTTTTAGGCTGAGATAAAATAAGTGGAATATACTTTTGGCTGTATATGATGGTATGGATTTTTTATTTATTTAAACTATACAGTATATAAGTGTATGTGTATATTTTCTGCCATAAAACAAAAATATGTTGTCACAGTTTTTGTATGATTTTTCGTAAGGTGAAATTTACTATAGTTTACCTTGTCTATATATCATTTTTCTTTCTATCGTTTACCTTCTCTGTACAGTGCGTGAGTGTTGAAGAAAAATAGTTTATATACGAAATTGTCTTATTTGTATTGAGAAAAAATAACTTCCCTTTTCTATATATTAGTGTATAGATAAATTTGATATAAAAATAAAAATTGTCGCTATATCGGCCTCTACAGTTATATAATTTTCATGTTATAGAAATAAGGACAAATACGATCGTTGGATGTTAGTGAAGGGACAAAAATAAATAAATCAGGCATATATATAGTTGGGATAAGGTGTTAGTTATTTACGATTATCACAAACCGAAAGCGCCTTCCAAGCCGTGATTATTATTATTATTATTTTAACCAAATACTGTATACGTGATTTGGTCGAGGTTACTATTTAGTAATCTGAATTATTATTGGAACATTTTAGGATCAGTCTTCGTGTGTCGTCTGTCACCCAGGGGGAGGGGGTCATGATGGGAGGTTAGTGGGAAGAAGATCAGAAAGGCGGCTGACGGAAGCGGAGTTAGTAGAGGCGTTAAATAAGTCCCAAGGGTATATAAGCCGCCACTGGGCAGTAAATAGCCATATTAGTGCCTGGCTATCAACGGTGACCATCCCGGGATTACTGACGTGCGTTCCGGAAGACTAAAGTCATGTTGAGTTTTGCCAGGAGTGTCGACCATGTTAGGGGACGAGGGTTAGCACTATATGGCCCCTCGTGGTGTGAGATTAGCGATGTAAAGTAGAGCAATTTGTCAAGAGTTGAGGTTGTGGTGATGGCTTGGGGAGGGACGGGTGGGGGAGACAAGTGAGGGAAGAAATTACCTTATTGTAGGGGATGGTGTCTCTCTCTCTCTCTCTCTCTCTCTCTCTCTCTCTCAGGGCACACGTGAGATACAGTAATAGTAACATACTGAGGAGGTTGTTGTTGTGTTTTTAGCTTGTCATGGGTGGGTGTCGGAGTCAGCCCCCTAGGGACCTTATAGTCTCCTCTTCTCTATAGGTTTTGTAATATACGGTACCTCACGCCCCATGTCTCTCTCTCTTTTCGTCATTGTTATTTTCCTTCGTTTTCTTCACTATCTTCGTTTCGTTACTCCTTTCTCTTTTATTATTCTCCTTCGTGTTTTCGTTATCTCTTCTTGTTTATTATTACTCATTGATTTCTTCATTATCTGTTCGTCCCTTTCCTCCTTTAGTGTTTTTCTTAATATTCATCTTACACACACACACACACACACACACACACTTGGTCCCCAGAGGTAGTAAAAAAATATGAATGAGTTGGGTTCCAGCACCACTAAGTTAACTAAGAGACAGACAAGAGGACCTAAACTTACCTACAATGACGAGGGGTAGTTTGAGGGAGAGGGTGCTGCCGTGGGCGGGTGGATACATTACTGGTTGTCCTAATTAGAGGTCACTGGTTCGCGTTCAGGGTATCTTTTATGTGACTAGTTTAAGGAAGATAGTGGGTCTATTGCCGGGTCACATTACCGAGCTTTACTGATCAATAATGCTGGACTCCACACTTGTATTTTGTTGTGTCGAATATAAGGAGGCACACACACACACACACACACACACACACACACACACACACACACACACACAAAAGTCGTCTTAAAACGAGGTAAAGTTTGAAGCTGTACCCCCAGCAATTACCGAGGTCGTCAACGAGTCTTATTAGAGGTTGTTGTCGTGTTGGTGTTGCTGTCGTCAACTGATGAGGAGGGGTGGGGGGTTGTTATTGGGCTCTGATTAGGTGCCTGGTTGATGAGCAAGGTTAATGGTGGGAGGAGATTAGGGAGGGAGGTAGTATACAAGGTCGTGTTTATTGGTGGACATGTTTTCTTGACTCATGAGTACATTGTGTGTGTGTGTGTGTGAGCATGTAGTGTCACCAATTAATGTATAATTTATTTGGTCATAACATTCATTAGTGTCAAAACTCACTTGTCAACACCATGAGTCAATTTGATGCTGTTTAAACCCCAGAATATCCACTTACATGTAAACAAATACACAAACTTTTAAACATATCTAATCAAAATAAGTATGTCATGTCATCAGGACTGTCCTTACTGTTTGCAAATCTCCACCTGTGTAAACAATATTAAACAAAATGGTATCTGATTATAGTTTGATTCGTCAGAGTTGTTTGTTTCCCTTGAATCTAGATATTATTGTAAACAAACAAATTAAAAAAATATTAATCGTCATTCATGAATTTATTTCTTGTTTACCATCTCGCGTAAACACAGGAGAAAGCAAACAATTTATTAATCATCTGTGTACTGCGGTTTAACTAGGCAAAAAATGTCATAGAAGGGATAGTTTGTTTATGAGTTCAGGTGAAACTGTAATAAACTATTTTTGACACACCCTTCACACACACACACACACACCAGCACAACGATAAAAGGCACATCAACAACACGCAGCAAACATCAATAGCTAAGCTGGTGATGTGTTGGCGTGTTTGTGAACCATTGTAGTCAGAAAACACATAAACAACACTACAGTCACACACTCTAACACTCAACAAACTGCTAGGAACCTTCCTTATTTGGTCGTGCATCTTTGGAACGAATTCAACGTACAGTATTGTCAACAACCAGCAGTTTTCATCTTAGCAAACACATAAATACTGTAAATGATTAAATATTTCTTTCGTATTTGCCTTTACAAATAAACAGTAAAGTATTTCACGAGTCACTAATCATAAAAATATTTCCCTTTCTGCCCCCCCCCCCTCTCCCCCTCCCACACACACACACGTGTAAACAGAACAAACATGATCCAGCAAATAGTGTTTCCATGGCGTGTGTGGTGGCGGCCGCCCTCTAATCAGCTGACCGTCGGCATGCACAGGCTAATCTCTTCCACAGATGTGTTTCGCTGAAATCATTCGCGCCTTTTTTTTGTGTGTGTGTGTGTGTGTGTGGGGTTGTGTCATGCATCCACAGTCAACAAAAGCAGGGCGGAGGAGTAGGATGTAAAGAGAAGGAAGAAATGGAATGTGCTAAAAATTTGTAGCCAGCTGATAGTTGCTAATGAATATAGTAACTGTAATGAAACGGAAAAACATCAAATTAGTAGTAGTTATGGTGGTTGTGGTAGTAGTAGTTGCAGTAGTAATGAATTATTTTTCTTCAGAATTTATTATCAGAACATTATTATTATTTTTTTTTTGCCGTAGCCTTAATGAGTCAGTGAGTTAAAATTTCACGTGACCAGTTTAGCGATAACTCCTGGCACCCAAGCGTAAAGTTTTATAATTAGTCAAACATATTAGACAAGTTCACTCACGCGGAAAAACATTGTCGGTCAGTCAAAGTTAGGAAAGACGGACATTAGGCTGACTGACGTAATCAAAACCTCCAAGAATCCGGATCCTGAGTTGATGTTTACAGTGTATTGCAGCAGATTAATTATCTCTAATTATACCCTCAGGCGCTTGATCTTTCACGAGTCGTCTTGTAGCACCACGGAATTTGCACTTCAGTGATAATTAGACTCAAGCTTTTTCCCAGGCCTAAAAGCACATTACTGAGATAAGGGACCAAGTATGTTATCAAGTGGCCAAAAATATGATGCTAACAAAACCAAAACAGAAAAGCTCGAAAATCACAAAATAACGCCAAGACAAGCAGAAAAATCACGCATACAAACATGTCGACAAAAATGCATATGCAGACAAAATTTTTTTTTGGTTGGTCAGACAAATATGCAAACGGACAGATCCAAACCAATCCAAGAGACAGACAAACATGCAGCCAGAGGGAATGCGGCGCCAGAGAGCAGTGGTGCAACAATAACAAAACAGGGAGAGCGTTGGTCCTAACAGTGACGGCGTTGATCTCCCCACACCATAAACCCGACTCACATTAACGAGCTCGTGATGCCGCTCTCCCGACACACACACACACACACACGTACGTACATACTCTTCTCCTTGCACAATATACAACAAAACGTCGAATATGTCATAAAAGACGAAGGACGGGAAAGAGAAACTGGCGGGGCGGGAGAAATGGCGGGAAATGGAATTTTTGGCACGTGGGAAAATTGTTGGGAAGCGTGAGCGGGTTGCGTGCACGAGCGATGCTTTTAAAAATCCTCAGCAGCGATGATTTGAATAACAAATTGGGCAAGTTTCTGCCTGGCGAGGTTGTGTGCGTCATGACCTGCTCCCAGATAAAGGAAAACTAGTCGCATCTTCACTATCTCTGACATGGTTTGTGCTTTAGCCGCTTTGATATTAAGATAGCCGACTTAATATGTGGTGTGTAAACAAGAATTTTGGAATGTTTTGCGTAACTTGATGTGAACGTAAACAAGATTATTGCGTTTGTAGTTGATTTTAAGAGTTTATTCGTGTACAGATATAAATTGCATATTACTACAGATAGCAGTTCTACCAGATTAGTTTGTCAATAATTTTAAGTTTATTTTTCATCTAAAAATAATTCATCACATTCATCTCTTTCGTAGTGTAATATATGATTTATTTAACGATTGAAATAACTCTCTGTCTCTCTTTAAGATGAAATAAGACTGAAGAGAAGGGAAACCAAGAAAAAAGAAAGTATAATATTATTCACAATTCTTTGCTTGCCTTTATGTAAAAATGTCATGTGTGTGCCGCATATGTGAAGAATAATAATGGTGTATATTCATAACTTGTGTTTGTATGTGTGTATTGTTGCGGTCCACTAATTCGTTCTATGTTCATTTGGTAATAATATTTTAAATTGTTTGAGAGTTGGGTTGTTCAAGACGAAGGTTCGGTGACGGGATTCGGGAGCTCACTGTTTCATTGTAAAGGGAACAAGGAGTAAACAAGTAAGTCGAGCATTATGAGTCGAGTCCGCGGGCTTTTGACAGTTGAGGAAATGTTTGTAATTTGGTGCAGTATGTTTAGTAAAGTGAATCCTACGGAAACTCGGTAATATTATATTTTGTTTTTACTATATCCTAGATTGTTGACTTTAATATATTATAATTTTGATATGTCGTTGACCTTCCTCTTCCAGTGTTTCAAAGGTTGGTATCATGATTCCTCTCGTGTGTGTATGACTAATCCTGCCGTCTCCAAACACGATATCGGTATTATATTTCTCGCCCGGGTATATACGTGTGTGTTTTGTATTATAAGGCCTTTGTGTATGTGTATTAATACCCTGTTTGTTGTGTCTCTTACAGCGGTGGCAGCGGCGATGGTTTGTGCTGTACGACGATGGAGAGCTAACCTACTCCGTCGACGATCACGTAAGTACAGTACGACTTGTTTACGTCGTTTTATAAGTTGAGCTTAGAGTCGGCGGAATATTGGAACTTTCGTGCGATACACCGACCCTCGCTGACCTCTCAATACAAAAATGCAGACAGCATTCAAGGGTTTACCATTATTTCCCACCTCGCTTCTGTTCACTATTATCGAAAGTTTTTTTTCCCTTTGATCCATAATTGATACGAACAGATTCTCTCTTCATCATCAGATGTTATCACTGCCGTTTATTAACCCCAACACTTGACCCACACACCTCCTCTGAACTCACACTTGTTCTTTACCTAAGTCAGTCTGAACCACGATTTTCTCGGTAATGACGTCCACACACTATCCCGGACAAATTTAACAAACATACCTCGTATTCCTTTGTGATAATTGCTTTAGTTCTTGCTTATCATACTTTACACAGGGGGACTGACTGTACAATCTCTCTCTCTCTCTCTCACAAACCTTGGGTAGTTGTCTCTCTCAGTTTGATGCTAACCTTCAAACTCCTGTCGTCCATTATATAACTTATACACCTCTTCCTCTCGATAACATTTCAACGGTGATTCTATCGTTTACCCCCCCCCACCCCCCTTCATTGCCTCTGTAGCTGAGTAAGGTTGATAACTCCCTCACCTCTATATCAACATGGAGGACCAGGCCGTCACCAACACCTTACTGAGATGATTATTAATGAGTTATTGATCTAGTAGTCACTCTTATGGTATACCTCAGGGTGCGTGTGCTACCAAGTTGGGCGGGAAAAAAGGTAGGCGTGAAGACGGAATGTGTGATTTGGGGTGGGTGCAAGTTGAGTGGATGGTGCAGGTCACTAGTCAGGTGGATGGGACGTGGGTGGGTTGTTGGTTGGAGTACCGTATATGTGTTCTAGGTGGGTGGAGTGCATGTGGTCAAAGTGGGCGGGAGGAGTGTGTGAGGGTGGGATGAGTTGGGCGGGAGGAGTGTGTGTGTGGTCGGGGGCGGGCGGGATGGCAGGTACTCAAGCGGCCGCCTCACCCCACCATTACTACGTGACCCGAGAGCCAACTCCTGCACGGTGCTCCTCCACACCCCCTGAGTCTTCCCCGTCTTACCTTTGGAGTTTTCCCATGACTAAGAGTAAGACGACGCATTTAAGTACAGTTCAGTTTCGACGACATTTTAGCCTCGCTGTATTTGCACCGTGTCTCAATTGCGCCATTTACATGCATTCTTGCATACCTTGTTACGGAGAAAACTTATTCTATGAAGCTTTTAGAATCCGGGTTCAGTTGTTGATACCGTTGCAACCCTTAATATGGGCTGATATATTCACATGTACTAGTAATTACATATTTGTATACAGTGTACAGCAGCGTAACAAGCTATTGCCTCACTGGTTGATGATTACACATGGCGCCACCTGATAGATTTATGAAAACTTTTGACTAGGCATTGGCAAGAGAACCCGGGTGTTGTGGGAAATATCTACAGTTTTACTATACTGCGCATACGGGGAACCCGCAAAAACATCCGCTCTCACAGCCTGTGAAACAGATACCCAGATTGTAGAATATCCAACTCTTTCTTCAAAACATCGGATTACAAATAACGGTTGGTAGGTGATTTTAGTTATTTCTGGTTGATTATAAGTAATGTAGCTTAAAATAAGGATATTGCGAGCTGTCACTTGAATTTTCCATTGGCCGACGGAAGACCCCTCCTCACACCAATAGAAGTCTCACTATAAATATTATCTGTGTGAAAACCACACACACGGGCATAATTATCCCTCTACTGATAGATCAGTATTCCCAAGACCAATTCACGGGATATGCTCAGGTCAAGATATTAAAGAACAATAACTTTATTGAAACTATATCTGAAACCACATGTGTAGATAGATAATTTGTGGTGACTTATTTTATTTAAATTGTGCGAAGTATGTGTGTGTGACGTAGCGGTAGATATTTTGCACAACACCGGGAGTTACTGATATTACTACTGTATGCAACTCAAACAGTGCAGATTTTAAAGTACAGATGGCGCTGGTGCTGTCATCATCCTCGCTGACCCTGGCCCTATTGTGCTAATACAAACACTTCCAAGCCCTGGAGCTGGTTTATAGCCTCAGTGCTTTCTTACTTCAAATACATTATACTCTTGTGAGTCAAATTCTGCCTTTCTCCACACTACTACATTTCTGCTGCATCATTGTTTGCTGTTGCAGGTGTGATATCTACACTATTGCTTTAGATATCACAGTCCTACATTTTCTCCTAGATTGAAAACGTTTTACTGTTAATGCAAAACTTTTGTATTTTAGAGAAACTGCTCTTCAGCAAAACACAAGCAAGAAATGCCATGTTGAAGTACTGTTAGCAAGCACTACATAGCAACACCACTTGGGTAGTGGACAATAGTGGTTCAATTTAAACAAAAAGGTAGTTTGAGAAATATGGCCAGCATGAATATGTAACAATATTGCTCAGAATACTAATTCCTCGCAGGCGTTATAAGTTTAGATTTTTATGATTAAAATTACATACATACCCAAAGCCATGTATTGTAACGCAGGTGCAAATACTGTACACCGGAGAAGGACTTGGGGCTGAGCTGTTGTCAGAGGGGGTGGGTGAAGTCGCCAGAAGCTCCAGGAGTGAGGCCAAATTACTAACTGAAAGATAGCATTATATACATTTAGGTGGTAATAACCAGGTGGGCGGGAGGGGAAAGGAGGTTCTTGGTATTGAGGCACGGTGGCGGGATTTAGGGCACCCAGGAAGCTCCCTCTACACTCGCCCCTTTATTCTTGTATTGACACTTAGGAATACACATACAAATTCCTACATACACAAGAAACTTACATTAGTATACATTCATGCAGTGGGATCATACAATTATATAGATAAGATATATTTAGATGCATACTCAATTACACATGGTTGACATCTATACATATATCTTATATGTATACACACACATGCAAAGGGACATTATATATTGTACAAGGAAAGAGACTCCCTAGATACATTATTCATATGCAATACATAAATGCACACTAGAACTTCAGGAGCACACATATACATACATGCATAAAGTGGGGCGTCAGTTCAACAAGGAGTGCACCTGCATACATGTGGCTTGCAGGTGGCGGGGAAGCAGATCTTGTGACATAATACCACCAGCACCACGGATCTAACTGTCTGGGCTGGCTACATTAGGGATGATCCTTCCCCGCCCGCCATCTCTTCCTGTTGTGTCAGTATGCGTGAGTGACTGTTTATCTTCGCGTATAATAGACCTCCCCCTCCCTCCTATTTCTCAATATTTGTATTCAGTATCTTCAATGTACTGTCTATACATCTTTTATCATACTGTTATACATCTTGTATATTTCCATTTCCTCGTTTATGCCTCCATTTCCACCTCTTCCTCGTGTCCCCCTAGTCAGCCTGTGGTGTGTTGGGGTCACTAGGCGGATTGGTGAAGTACTGTACACAGGCTGGTCATACGTTCACTTTTAACAAGATGAAAACCCAGAGTAACCTCTGTTGAAGCCCTTCAAGTTAACACACACACACACACTCACTGGTTACAACGAGACCAGTGATCCCTAAGCTTTGATCTCTCTCTGAGTTCATGCCAAGTGACTCACAGACGCTCATAATGAAGCCAAGTGACTCATAATTGTCTAAAATGACACCAGGTGCTTATAATTAGCCAGGTGAGGGGAGAAGTGACTACACAGACGGCTACAATGTGTGTATAAAGTGGTCTTACTTATCAGCAATATCCTTCACTTTGAACTGAAATTCTAACTCTTTGTTTATGTTGACATTTTACTTGGAGGTGCTGTGATATAGGAAGTTCCAGTATTGACGAGTTGGTTATAAATTTATTTTATTTATTTATTCATGCTAAAACCTATTACCATTGTTTCAAGTTTTGTGTTGTGTTGCAGCCCGCCACGATCCCCCAGGGCGTTATCGACATGAACCGGGTGCTGGAGGTGTCGCAGGCAGAGGATGTGACGGGTAATCAGTTCAGCCTCGCTATCACCGCCCCAGACAGAGTGACTTTTATTAAGGGCACCTGCAGAGAGGAGTCACGCTGGTGGATGGATGTTCTCTCTGTATTCCCCCGGACCCACAAGGTTAGCACTGACTGTTGTTTGTGTTGGCGTGCTGTTGTTTCTGGCATTAGAAGAATTAAAAAAATATCCTGTTAATACTTATTATTACTGTACGTTTTGAAACTATGGTCCAGTACGCTGTACAGTATTGCTCTTAACCATCTTACAAGTTTAGAATAATAAAAATAAAGCATCTTTGTTAGACTGTGGCCAATAATGTACTTGAATACAGTATATTGGACACCAGTACCCCTGTAGCTAATTAATTACTGTAACCATATTCTCTTCATTCTAGCAACAAGGTCGTCACAAACGAAATGCAACCTTCCCGGGGATCAAGTCAACGACAGTGTTGAAGCAGAGTATGGTGCTGCAGTCTCCATCAGCAACACTTGGTGAGTCACTCGTGGTTTAACGCCTGATTTACTTTGTGAAATGTCACCGTATGTGAAATAAGTAGCTTCTGTAACCCTTGTGGATATTTGAACTTTCATGTGTCCAGTGACCAGCATCCAGAGTTTGGATCATGAAGTGTATTTTTTGTGTGTCACATTATTGCTTGATCTGATTTTAGATTGTCAAGTCTTTTCCCTCTCTATAATACTGTACTGCCATTATGGAAGAATATTTTATTTATTTTTTGCTTAGTTTCATTGGTTTTATAATGCAGTGCTGCAATTTCTTTATAACTGGGCTTTGTTTTGTGCATTAATTTGCTTGAATTTATGCTAGGTTTTGCTTAATTTCTATTGTTATGATGTTTTTTATTTGCAAATATTTAATTGCTAGCTTTTTAGATTGTCAAGTAAGTTCCTCTATGAATGAAGGTTTTGTTATGGAAAGTATATGTAGTCTTATGCTGTGATGTCAGACTTGCATTTTTGGGTTTATTTGCTTGTGACCTTCCCTTCACTTCACCTGGTGAACCCAGCACCCACGACATTCGAGACACCGATTGGGCAACGGGTGCGATTTCACAGCTGCACCACTGACCCTCTGGGAGGGCGACCCCCTTCAGCCCCTGCCATGGACATTGATGAAGATGTTTTCCCCACCAAGGACTCCTCAGTCACCAACACATCCATCCCCCATCCCTCATCCAGTCAAACACATGCTCCCTTGTACCACTCGACCCCTCTCTCCTCCCTTCCTCCATCAACCAGGATACTGAGGGATGAACATAAAGAAAACACACCACCCTATACCGAAGGTAGGGCACTGCCCGAGTGTGGCAGACAGTGTGGTGTATAATTGGTGTTTTCTGGTAATTATTTTTTGTCATTGCTCATTTAAACTTGAATTACTGTATTTGGCATGTTATAGTTTTTGTAATTACAACATGTCGGGTGCAGCCACCAGTGTGACAGGTCCAACACATATCAAACCCAATTTTTGGGGGGTAAAGATGAAAACTATAAAAAGGAAAATATATTTCTCACAAAGGGTTCAGGAAGTCACGTATGAGAATGTGTGCTTGGTGGTCACACCCTTCTTATAGTCTGGTAGTATTGCTGTAACATCCCAAACTAACTGGCCTATAGTACTTATATGAGTTTGGAGAATTGATACAGCACATTAAATGGGTTCTTTATTTCTGTTGACAGAATATTTATTTTGAATACATTCATGTGTTTGAAGAACTATATTATCTAAGAAATCGAGGTATTAAAGTCATAGTAAATTGCCTAAAAATCAATTCAATTTAATCAATCCAATCTACAGTACTTGCATAATCAAGTTGTACAGTAGTTACAGCTGTTACTTTAGAAGAAATAAATTCACTTAAGAGTATGACCCACATCTCTTTAAGGGTTGCAACTTAACTTGCTTTTCAAATTTGCCAAAGATATTACTGTAGGGTTAATACAGTACAGTACTCTCAGATATGTTTGACAAATAAAAATTGGTGGCTACATCTTAGTGTCATTTGAACCATAATTAATATGAGGAAGAAATAATATTTTGATAAGTAGACCAAGTAAGAATAGGGAAGTAAGTTTCATCACTAATTACATTATAGTACAACACATGGAGCACGAAAGTCGAGTGGATACAGCACTCGCCTCCCATTCTGGGGGTCGGTGGTTCGATCCCCGGGTGCTCCCAGTTGTAAATAGGTACCTAAGTTTACAACTTGGGGAAGTGAATGCTGTTGAGTGCAGAACTGGCCATGCTACCTCCTTGTGTACTGAAGGCATAGTATACAGTGTGCTGTATCTACACTGTCCCTTACAGGTAGTCATGCCTATGGAACTCACTTTCACATAACACTAATGTTCATCTCTACTATTTCAGATTACACAGATAATCCACCCACTTCAGAGTCGCCCCCAACACAGGATAAGTTGAGTCACAAGTTCCGTACTCGCCGGGCAATCAAACGTGAAGCTCGAGGCCTCACACAACCTAGGAGTAAGTCGGAGATGTCGGCCCTCTTCCCAGCTAACCCACCATCTTCAATGTCTGCTCTGAGTCGTGGGTCTTCCTCAACCACTGGAAACACCACCACTTCCCCATACTCCTCCGGGAGCACCACCACCTCTTTTACTGGAAATGCTACCTCCTCCCCTTACTCTTCCACTGGGAACATCACCGCTTCTCCTTACTCCTCCTCTGGTTGCACCACTACCACCACCTCTTCTTACTCCACTCCAGAGGGTTCTCGTTCCATTCTGTCCCCCACTCCACCTGCTGTGGTTGACCCACTAACTTCTCTAGAAGGACGTGGTATTCGTCGTGCAACCATTGCTGTAACCTCTTCTCTTTCCTCTTTATCATCCTTGAATTCTTCTTCCTCTTCTAATTCTTCTACTGGGATGAACTCCCTATCATCCTCTGTTGGTGGTTTTGAGAGTGGTGGTGGTGACAGTGGCGGTGGGCCATCATCACTCCGGAGCCTTGATTCAGGCGTGCATGTTCCTACTAGACCCCATCCCCGCACGGCGCCAGACAAGCCAGGTGCGTGTGGACTACTAACACGCATAACTTCCTCACATTGTCAGAAACTTTTAAGAAGTTTTTCCAATTATGAACTTTAGCTCTGCATTTATGGACTTTTTTAAATTAAGGGTTTTGCATATTTTTTAAAAATCAATCTTCTCTATTTCTCAATATACCCCTTATTTACCACTGGACAAAAGTGAAACTCATGGCAAAATTTCATACATACAGGCCTATATTTTTTCCAGTTGCAGACTCCAAACTTTTTAAATAACAAATTGGTTATTCTTGAGTTAAATTCTTATCAGGGGACAAACGGATTATGTCACAAGCCATCCAAAATTAATTATCAATCCCCAAATAACATTCTTTGCTTTAGGACAATAATACAGCAACAAATACATACAAAACATAAAATTCTAAAAGATGAAAGGAGAGAGAGAGAAAGTTGTTTACTTTACTCATTGATGCAAGCTGTCTTTTTGCACCCTTGAGGGCAGGTGCTGATCAGCAAAAGGCCTGAGGGCTTTAGCTGAAGTCCTCCTCTTCTCTTGACTTCAGCCTTGGTCATACGCTGATAAAATATGAAGATCACAACACAGTCACAAGAGTGGATGTTACCAAGATCTTAGCTTAGTTTAATAATGGATGCTTTGTACAACACAATAAGCCCCCCCCCCAATAGGTTGTAGACAAAATAGAAAGGCCACTGTACCTAGCATGCCTGAAGATCATCTGGATCTTTGCTAAGAAAGCTGAATGTAATATAGGTTGCATTGTGTGCTGTTTTGCATGTTCATATGGGTATGTATTTTAATAGTAAAAAACTTTTCACTTTTTAGGGGTTTTTGCCCTCCTCCACCTCCACACACATTCAACCCCAATCTTATATAGGTACAGTACTCACCACCAGGGGCCCCTGCCTGTTGCACCCCACAAAGCAACTCACTTGACCCTCTACCCAGTTTCAAAATTTTTATGTATTTGGTGTTCTCAGGCTTTATATACAGTAAGACATTATTAATTTAATTCCATTCTTCACTTGTCCCTTGCCTGACCATGAACAAGACTTTAGGGAATTTCTTAAAGTACAGAATTAGTTGGGATTTATTTTTTTTTGCGTGTGAAATTAAAATAATGGACACGAGGAATATTGAATTAAAGATCCTGCAGATGCACTTTTAATTATGGATAGGTGAGGAATTTTGTGCTATTACTAACTGTATTATTGCATTTCTTATATATTAGAATGTTTTTATTGTGTATATAACATGTAGTGTTATGAATTGCAAGTTACCATAGTCTGTGTTTGTCTTTATATTCTGTGTATATATATTTTTTACTGTAACCTCCTTTGCATGATGTCTTCATATATGTTATTAGTGTCACGCATAAGTGGATATATAATGTATCCGGAAACTGACCTTCACATAGTGTTAAGTGAGTTCAACTAACCTGTGCTAACCTAAACATTTTATAGTGGAAATGAAGTATTGAAGGTACAGTATATGATTTGACACAACTTGAAGTTAAATGTGACTGATATATTTGTCAGTGAATAATATAAAATTTCCTTAGCTACTGGAGGTATTAGGATGATTATATATGAGTATATATATATATATATATATATATATATATATATATATATATATATATATATATATATATATATATATATATATATATATATATATATATATATATATATATATATATATATATATATTATACATATATTATACAATACTTTATAATCACATTAACTTGGTCTTTAGTGATATATTATTTTATGTAAGACTGGGACAGTAAGGATCATTGAGAATTTGAGTGTTTATCAGATTATGTTGGTCTTTATGGAAATTCTGCTTTGGGTAACATAGTTTTCCCATTGTTTTGAAGACTTGATTGCAGTTTGTATCATGAAAATTGGCTTGTTTGTGAAGATGTTTGAGTAAGACTTGTGCATCAGATCTGAGGGGTTGATGACAGGAACTTTTAATGTAGTACAACTCAATTACTACCAGGGTAAAGTGTTAAGACCCTTGACTAAAATCATATGTCATATCTGGGAAGTATAGAATATGAATAGTCAGTGTAGTTATTCTGTTCCATGGAAGTTATTGTGTGTATAAATCATTAGGTGGAGGTAAATGGTGTGTGTTACCAGTCAGAGCAACGTGTTTATTGCCAGTTATTTATTAATTCCACGTAGCAGGTGACGTGACGAGACGACAGCTCATTACTGACTTAGAGGAAACCAAACGAGAGGAGAAATTAAAGGATATTGCCGACTCTATCACACGACCCCGAGGAAGTTCTTCACTCGCCTACCTCAACACCAAGGTCAGTAAACAAAGTGAAGAGTAAGTTGAACACAGATTTGTACAGTACATACATACATTAAGTCTAAAAAAAGATATACAGATGTGAACAGCGTTTAAAATATTTCATCAAAAAATAAATGAATGATAAATCAGGGAAGAAAGACTTTAAGGTAATAGAAATTAACAATTAAGAAAAAGAAACATGATATTTTTTCTTCTCTGCAGCCAGGAATAGGGGATGTAAAGCCTACGCGAGAACGTGATGCTCAGGACGAGACAGAAGGTTCACCAGATCTGACGAAGACTTCATCCCAGGATAAGACCGATTCATCTCATCCAGACCATGTAAGATCACCGGTAGTTGTTTGTTGTTTGTTTGTGTGCTAAAAGACGATGCATTTAAAAAGAATTGTAGTATAGAATAAATTAACCTGTTTGGCTTTAGTTGAACAATGGCTTGATAAGATTCTTATAGTAATAACTGCATATTTGTTGTTCAGTGTGTTGCTGTAGACAGAGGGACAGAGAGAGGTACAGGTTCTTGTTCTAGGAAGAGATAAGGGAAAATAGGAATAGGTTTGTATGGGTAAACTACCACTAAATGAATTATTAAGATCTTGGGTGTATATCAAAAGATAATACCGGAGAAATGCTATTGGAGATCATGTGCATTTGCAGTTATTGTGTGTGGGGGCAGAATGATGAATGGGAGGTCGTTCTTACTGTTTACTCATTGACATTGTACAGTAATGTGCAATGGCAATAGATGACGTTAGATACAGTAGTCTAGGTAATATGGACTTCATTATTCACTTAATCATATTGAACAAATGTTTGGGAGAATTGGGTAGTGTTTGGTTTTTGTGTGAAACATTTTGCAGTGGATTCAAAGATTACCAAATACAGTATACAGTTACTTGTAAGATAGGTATTGAAGAATATAAATTTTTTTTAATATTTGTTCTTTGATGGGGTTCATATTAATTCTTATACTATGTGAAACACTTGTCTTCTTTAGATTTTGAAATTGAAAAAAGTAAAGTTTCTATTTTACATTTTTCAGGTGAGGGGAGATCCAGATGGGTGTGGGTTAGAGGTCTCCCCACCCTACACAGTCAACCCAGATCTCCAGCGAGTGGATCTCCCAGCTGAGGACCTCCTTTACATCAAGAAGGGTTGGCTCATGAAGCAGTCTCTTAACCAGGTAAACTAAACTCTTAACCCTCTATAGCCAAAGCATAATTACATCTCTTATTAATAGTCTTTTTTATAAGGATTATAATGACATATGTATTTTAATTAATAAAGAATAATACTCTGGAAAAAAAATACTGATTATCAAATTAGTATAATTCCTGTGACTTGAATTACTCACTGCATGTTACAGTGTAGTGTTGAACTGGTACAGTGTGTAGTGCCCAGGTGCTATCATGTGCTGCGCCGGGCTGTTACAGTATGTACTAACTAGACAGTTTCATTGGGGGTTGTGTTATAAAGATAAAGAGTTTGATTTTATAGTGTGTCAGGCTTTTACAGTGTAGGGCTGATGTGTCACTGTGTTTACCAGACGGGTCTTGTCATATGTGGTACTTTATTGTTCCGAGTAGATCATTCTGCAGTATGGTTAAGGCTCCCTGATAGCATCTGTTTGACCTAAGGAAGACAGTTGATGTGTATCTATGTGTTGGATTGTATTTTGTAGATGCTGGGCTTTACTTACTATATATAGGTGGATATCTTGGAGTCTGATAAAAAAATTAACAGTTCTCATCCACCTAAATTCACAGATACTTGTTTAAATAATAACGGATATTAATGATTTGACTTTCTCACACGACTGTTTTGGTTACCATGATCTTGTATTATTCTTAGTAATATCTCTCAGCAGCTTCAGTGTGCACATAGACTGATATTTTTTGTGTGATACAAGTTGAGTTTTGTTTTGTGTTTAGCTTGGTTAAAAAAATTTTTTGTTTTTTGTGGTAATGTCTTTGGGATTGTCATTTCCAACAATATTTGTTTAGAATTTTAGAGTTTAAATTTTCAAGGTGGCATTCCTCACTGACTGAAGTATACACAGCTTCATTATAGAACACAGACAAGGAAATGCCTAATTCAACGTCCATATCCCATCAATCCTGATTTTGGTATGAATTGCAAAGCATTTTTAAGACTTTCTTAACCTTCCATTTCAAACATTCCAAATTTTGATTACAAGCATACCCCACACTTTGTAGATCTTGTTTTGTGGGCACCTGTGAGTTATTTATAATATTTTGTAATTTTGAATTGAAAGGAAAACAAGGTGAGTGGAAGATATTTTTTTCTTGGGGACACTTCTCCCTTTATATAATGAAAGTCACGTGGATTAGTTTGAGATGATTGGACTAATTTGATACATTATCCAGGATCACGTGTGTTAGATTGCAAAGGGGATAATTTGATACAATATAGTATCATCTCTTCATTATTCTTTTGGAAGTTTTGTAATATAAATGTTAGGGCGAGAAACTTGATGAAAGGTAAGAAACAAAAGCCTGTGCTATACATTGGAGTGGTACAAAGGCAAATATTGAGAGTCAGTTCACAACAACATAAATATGAATTAGTTGGAAAGACACTGACTTGCTTTATGTTATCAGGACTGGAACAAGTATTGGTTTGTGCTCCGAGGGACAGGGCTGATGTTCTACCGTGATCCCAGTGCTGAGGACAATGGAATTCTGGATGGTATCATTGATCTCAGTGTTGCCAAGTCAATAGAAGAGTGTGAAGTTGCTAGAAATTATGGTTTCATGATTATGGTGAGTAGAGAACCTCAGTACTGTAGTCACAAAAGGTAGATACTGGTAGATGTAAATATATTAATATTAAATATAATTTACCGGTACAAAGTTTTTGTCTCAGAGTCTGATTTTTTAAGTGTAGTTTCTCATATAATCCACTTTAATTACTGATATTTAAAGAAAAATTAATTACCCCGGTAAATTTTACGGTTAAGGCAGTTTTTAATGGATCATTTATTCATCATCCTTTTCTCTCTTGTGTCCAACAGACATGGGAAGAGAAGAAATATGTCTTCTCTGCTGTAACATCAGGCATCCGGGGCAATTGGGTACAAGCTTTAAGAAATGCAGCAAATCTAAAGGAATCCAAAGACCGACCATTGACCCTCGGAGAGCAGATTGAAAGAGAGATTGTTGCTAAAAGGGAAAGACATAATTCACAAAGGTAAGCAATTCTTGGTGCAGGAAACTGTGACTGTATTGAAAGAAAATATACAGGTTATTTTACCACTAACAAAATACAATCAATGGTACGTAAAGGAACTAGAATTAGTTTAGATCATTTTTGTTTCAGTAATTTAAAATGACAGTTTTAGCTGCTTGAGAAACCTGTATGAATCCGGTTCTTGGTTGACTAGCTGAGAGAACTTTTTGAACAGCTCACACTGACACAGCTTATGACCAGTTCTTGATCATAATAATTGTACAAGATTTAGGATAATCAACATTTACAGTACTGTATTTACATCTCATAATGGGTAAAAAAAAAATTTCATGTGAATTGTTTATATGTAAGTGATGATTTATGAGTAGTAAGCCTGATAAATTACGAGTAATAAAGCTCGTTTTGTATATATTCTTTTTTTTTTCACTTGCAAACTCTTTCTCACCAGGACACAGGGTACTTGTAGCTCGAGTCAAGAGCAGTGCAAACTGTCCCTCATTTGTTTATTTACCTGCTTTATCAGATGTGTTCTACTGTGGTGTTCCCCATCCACATCAAGGCTCTTATAAGTAGCCATATTTTTTACTCCTACTGTTTCATATACAAATAAAAATTTGATGTCTTAAACTCATAGTTGATGATTGTTCTATCTCATAGTTACATGAAATTCTCTTTACATTGCATAAAAATTTATGTAATTGATATTCCATTTCAGTTCCAATTTTGAAAGTACGTGTATGGCAGCTGAGCGTGACCAGGGTAGTGATGTGCACAATGAGTCCATCTCATCAGCCAACAGTCGCTACGTCTTTTCATCTGATGATGAATATCGAACCGCCTCGGAAACTTCTGCCAGCAGCCGCATCCAAAGTAATGATGATTACTTTGAGTGGGGTGAGAAGGAGGGAAAACATACCAAAAAACTTCTCAAAGAAAAAAAAGTCTCCCAAAACCCTGGTAGTTTACCCACCACTGCCAGCTGTGCCTCCTACGACAATCTCGCTCTTAACACCAGCCAGAGTCTCCCCAGCTCCCCACCCCTGGCTCGTACTCCTATCTCCAGGGTGAAAGGTGCATGTTTCCCCTGTTTCGCCTTTTACTTTTCATTTACCTGTACTTTATTGCAAGCTTTATTAACTTGTATTTTTTTTTATTACTTTGTGCTTAGTTGAAGTTTCTGCTATTACAGTTTTTGATGTGTACTCACCTGTTTATCCATTTGCTCACCAGTACAACCTTACATCACTTTTCTCCCACCCTCCATAGTTAACAGCATTATGCAAAAAGTATCAAGTGTGTAACAGTGATATGTTATACGATTCTTTGTGTACATCCTTTGGGCACTTGAAACAATATTTCTAGTTTTTGGAATGTCATATTGCAGTCAGCAGGAGCACGTATGTTTTACAAGCAAAATTTGAATTTGTGGAGGGGGGAGGATAAGTTTCTCTTGTATACAGCAAAACAAATTGAAATATGCCCTGAAAGGCACTCGTCATAACTTTGTTCAACACAGTCTCTTTTCACCGGGTTTGGTGTGTAGGTTCTGTCTAAGTGTCTTCTTCAGTTTGACTTTTAAATGTTTGTATTGGGATTTAAATGTTTTCTGTATGCAGTAGCACACATACTATATGCATTTACATTTATATTAAACCTTTTAAGTTAATGCACACCTCAGTACTTAAATATCCCCAACTTCCCTTGACTATTTTTTCTATATTCTACTTTACTTTTTACTCCCTTTGGATACTCCACCATAAGCTGTGCTCTATATGTACTCTCTCTTACCTTGATACTCCAATTTTTACCTTATCAGTCCTTCTTATATCCTCCACCTCTCATTCCACTCTCCTGTTTGCTCTCAGTCCTGTAGTTGTTTTTTGAGGCAGCTCAGTCATAAGGATGTTCACCCAGGAAGTCCTCTATTTCCCTGATTCATTACATATATACACACTGTATATGTACTAATAATCAATACGTACTTGATAATTATATACATTACTTTATTAGTTTCATCACCTGAAGAATTTAGACTTTGACCTATACAAATTAATCTTCATCCTCAGTACAGAATTTGTCTCTTATCATCACTTGGCTCTTTGTTATATACGTCCCTTTTACCCCAGAGGATTCCACCAGATTAAGGAGTGAATTTAATTTACACGTCTGAAGTGTTGTTAAACATATTTAATTACTTTTCTGATGTACAAAAGATCGTCTTCCAGCGTTTCTTCTCCTAATACTGTCCCTTACAATCATCTCTTAGCTGCTGAACTTTTACCCTAGCTTGCCGATAATTATTGTAGTGACCTGTTGTCCGCAAAACCCATTAACCTCCTCACTCTGAAGCTCTGCCTGGGTGTTACTATAAAGGAGTTTTGTTCAGAGTTTGTTGATGGGAGGCAACTGTGTTTGTTTTTTATTTGTGTTTAAACCTCCTATGGTTTGATTATAGTGTGTGTCTTGTAGCCAAAAGCCCAAGCCAAAATATTCCTTTAAAAAAAAAAAATTGGGATGTAGGTGGTTATGTCTAATTAATTACCAACCCAGGACAAAATCTCTCTTTAAAACAATAAAATGGGAGATAGGTGGTTGTACATGCACTAGATTACCTCTATATGTGTATATCATCCATTCTTATAGTTATATCATAGAGTTATCTTAATCTTGGAAGAAAAAACTTTGAAAACATTCAATAATAATGACCATACTAGAAATTTTCAAACATTGCATATATATAGTACTGTATACAGAGATATCTCACTTCTCTCCCTGTTTTGTGGATACTTCCTCAATCACTGTTTGCTGAAATTATAATGGAATGGAGGATAGGAATTTGTATTTATGATGACTGGATGAGGAAGAAACCATTTACTTCAGAAATGTCATTATTCTTTAACTGTGGTCATGTCTATTGTGTTGTTGCAAACCACATAAGGAAGCAAGATGTTAAAACTCCTCCAATTGGAATAAAAGAGATTCTATACCATGTACTTCTCCTTATAGGCCCTAATATACTGGTGAACAGATAGCAACCATTTATAAGCCAAGTTTGCTCCCAGGTGGATTATTAGTGTCATCTGTGGGGAGAACAAGCCATCACAACATTCATCAATAATATTATTACCAGACTTGAGTTTTTTCTTTGTAATTTTTGAGTCCAGTATTCGTAAAATTTATATCATAAAAGTATTTTGTTTTCATTACATAACAGATCGTGCACGGTCAAGGTCAAACTCCAGGTCAAGGTCCAGCAAGAGGTCAAGATCCTCGCCACCGTCATCACGACGCAGCACACGGGATGACTTCCCAACTGTTACCAGAGATGACATCTTGGTGTCGTGCTTCTCTGAGGCTGGATCCCTTCACTCTATCCCAGACCTAGATGACAGACAGCAGCCTGAAAAGGTAACAGTCTCTTGTTTAAAAGAGTTGAAAAATAAATAAATTTTAGTTAAAAATAAATACATATTTAAGTGTTATGACTTTATATCAAGAAGAGAAGACATAAGACATTTGCTAAAGATATTTAAGTTTTTTGGCATAATTATATTTGAGATTTGTATGGTGGAATATGTAGGAACCTATCACCCTGACCCATCTATTCTGTAATGTACAAGTACAGAATTCCTTATAACAATTTTTATTATTCTTTGTAGTTGAAGTTTCAGCACAAGTAGTTATATTTTAGTTTTTATCCTTGTTTATATTTTGCAGGATATATTAAACTTCTGTGTATTGTTCACATGGATTTTGTCCTAACTATTTCTGTTCCTTTATCACTTTTCCTTAATTTTTTATATTCCTATTTGTAATTATCACAATAGGAACTCAAATGTCATTGCACTGTCATGTTAACTGAGCACGGCCTTACAGGAAAGTAGTGCCACAACCCTGACGGGCTCCGGTGATGCCTTGCTCGTTGACCTTCTTGAGACCCAGGTAGAGAGTCTCAAGGCAAAGCTGGAACAAACACAGGTAAGATTGATTTCAGTGACAAAGCATCTTTAATGGAAGCCCATGATATCATCTTCGGTAAGTGGGTCTGTTTGTTATGGGGAACTGAGAAAACAGAAAGGAGAACTTTTAGTGTACATAACTGTATGTAAATGTCCACGTCTGCCTTTTTTGTTATCTTCTTATTTTGATAATATTTTCATGACCGGAATCACAGTTGTATTTTGGGAGATTTTAAACTGAGTGTTTTTGGCCTCGTCTGTAAAGTGTTTTGCTTTTCTGTAGCCTTAAAAACAAATTCCCTTGTAATGATCTTAAATTTGCTTGTATTTACCATGCTAAATATTGTTTTGATAATTGCTCTTCATGTATTTATATCACAAAATATAAAGAATGGAGACTTTTCCTTGAAGGATTAGAATTTGTTTGACCCTTGACTGTAGGAACTGACTCATAGACTGGTTGATGGCAGATGATAAAGTATCCAGTACAGTACTTTCAAATATTCAAGACTCTCATCAAATGTCTGTATTTAATTTTTTAATTGGAAATGAAATGTTCTGATTGTTGCAGCTTTGTTGAGGTGTGGGATGTTTTCTGTGAAGCTGTCAACAGTTTCTTGTGCCTGGAAGCTTTTAGTTGATTTTACTGCATTTTTACTCAGTAATTCTTTTCCCATTTTAAAAGCTGTGGACATCACTTTTAGAAATCAGGATATCTTTGCCCCTTGACACCTTCATAGTCTCAAGTGCTGCAGATGAAACAGTTAGTGCCCAAAACATTAACATATACTTTTGAACTTTATATGTGGTAAATTCTGCCATTTGATCACAATATGAGATTATATTGTGTTGAAAGGAGACAGTGCTTCAGGCAAGTGCACTCAATATGGTAATGATAAAGATGACAGTAAAGGGGGCACTAAGTCATAAGATAAGGGAAATACTGGTAAAGTTTTCACTCATACTTCAGGATACAGTACAGCTCTTATTTCAACGTCTTGGGTTCAGGCAGTTGTGTTCTACATTATTTGTGGTACATAGGGTAATGTGAGAGTCAATTCAATATACAGTATGTCTAAGTTAAGAATTAAATTACTGTGATTAGCAAAAGTAATCAAGGCCAACACTTTGAGGTACTGTACAGTACAGTATGTGTCTATTGCATCAGCTCATAAGGAAGGATTGAGCAATGTATTATTTACACTGCGCACATAATTATTGAAGACTGTTATTATATGGTGCATTAATCAGGCCGACTATCTGGAGCTGCACAAAGAAAATTCTGGCCTGAAGACTCGTCTGCGTGGAGGAGGAGCTACCCCCTCCAACACGGCCACTGGCGCCCACCACCACCACCATCATCTTCACCATCTCAGTCAATCTGACCTTGACCTGCTCCACCAGGTACTAGGCATTGCCAATCTCCAGGAGGGTCAGAACTGTTAGAAAACACATTCTGGAATATTGGAAAACAAAATCCCCATCCTGATGTAGGCTCAGTACATCAGTACACTGTGACCTGAGGGTCTTGTGAAGGTTCATGTTATTGGCCTATACAAGGGAAACTGCTTTTCCAAATACCAGAATGATAATGTTTTCTAATACTGTACCTATGAAATGATACCTCTTTGGTCAAGGAATGGGGCCTAGCATGCAGAATCCAGCACATGTGAATAACAGCTCTTGGTGGTTAGGGGATTTACCAGCAGATGGCAGCTACTTGCAATAATTCCTCATCACAACACCAGTTTCTTTTTCTAGCTAACACTGGTCATTTCTTTAACAATACATACACAACAGATCAACTTATGCACTATGTGAATAGTTTGTGCTTTGATTTACAGAAAGACACCAAGTTGTTCTGTCCAGCTTAAAAATAAAAAGGCCCTGTATTAGGCCTAAAGTACAAGTTTGTTCACCCAAGACTTGAGGTTATTCCATCACAAGCCTTGATTGGATGTACAAGGGTGTCTTGTTTGTGACACTGCATTGTGGGTATCTCCCTCTTTTTAGTACATGGAACATGACTCGCATTGAAAATTTACCTCATGGCCTGAGTTGTCATGTGTTTAGACTTCTTCCAGTCTGTCTCTTTCAAATGGCACAATATTTTTGTAGCACCCTGTCCTTCCAGCATCCTTTCTTGCATGGTACTGTACTTTACACTGGAAACCACAGCTAAGGTAGCATGAACCATGAACTGTGTTGACTTTGAAGTGTAGAATGTGTTTGGGAAGATTGAAACCAGTCGTGCTCTATTTGGTACAGCAGCTAGTATGATAACATTAATGGATGAGAGGACCTGAATACACTTCAGTAGGTTCAAGACAGTAAACATTAGTGACATGCCCCTTGTTGCTTTCTTTGAAGACCAGTAACACATCAGCAACCTAAAAGCTGATTGGACATACCTAACGATTAAGATGTTAATATTTCTAAAACTGACCTACCAGTACTGTAGTTGTTACACAAGACTAACCAAATGAAACCTTCCAAGTATCCTTCATTAAGGGACAATTTTGATTCATACCTGACCTGTTAACATGTGGCAGAATTATAGCAATCAGTTGGATGATAGTTTTTCTTCATTGCAACAAATTGAATTAGGATGGTTACCTAATGTCTGTCCCAAAACTCATGGATGGACAAGTCACAATAAAGGAAATTAAAAAGAAAATGGGGACAGGTTGGAGGATCTGCATACCAGCCTCCTCTTGGATTTGTACAGCAGTTGTTGTGGTGTGTTCACATAACATAGTTGTGAATTAGAACCAAGTAATCTCACCTCAAGTATTTTTGTTACTAATAGAAGAAAGGGTTGAAAAGTCTTGCATATGTGAATGTGCACAAGCGGCTAAGAAAAGTGTTATTGAAATCGTGATGAATGAAACAAACTTGGATGCCCTGGCTCTGATTTAAACCAAATTTAATGCACAAGGAGAAGTCTACTTCATAAAAGCAAGGGGTGTAAAGCCAGGACTGTCCGAAAGGTTAAGAGTGAAAAAGATGTGATTTTGTTGTCGTGCTGTAAAATATGGGGATGTATGATAGCATATAAGGAGGGTCACTGCTGAGTACCTAAGATCAGGTTAAAAATAGAATATAAGACATGGGGTACTGTGAGTAATTACATATCAGGAAAGATGGAATGGAGAAGTTTGGGGAGAATCTGAATAGCTGCACTGACGACTTCACTGTGCGAGTAATCGTGTGGCTGAAAGGGAAGATGATGAGATAGTTCCAGGAATGAATGGAAATGACGAGGTACTGAAAGAAATGTGTGCTGAGAGGATTCTTAGTAGGGATGCACCATCTAAAATGTAGGAAAATTCACAAGTGTACATAGAGGCATAATACTGGAGAAGACAGAGGGTATTAAATTATGTGTTGATTGATGGAAGATTGTGTTTCATTTTAACTTCCAAAATACCCTGAACAGAATCTTTCCCCATTTGTCCCCTCTCCTGGAAACCATGAAGCGTTTCTAGGGTGAAGTTTCAAAGGTAAATTACGGTTAACTTCAGTGGCCCAAAGCTATGAACCTTTAACCAACATCTAAGGAATTCTTACTCCCTCTTACCTCAGTGTTAGGTAGAGAGCCAATTAGGATTTGCTAAGGTGTTACTGACATATTGTAAGAAGGGCATTGAAAGATGAGTAAAAAAATTAAATTAAGGTGATTGGTAGGAGAGAGAGATGAATGGGGAGGTAGAAGAATGGGAGGAGGGTGGTATTGGAGGGAAAAGGGGTGGACATCTTAGAAGTAGCAAAGTGCATGCATGATTACAGAGCTTGGTGGGTTTTTATCGTTTTCACTATTTATCAATTGGTCTATCCAGAGTTTGTACAGGAGGAAACCGGAGGCCAGGGAAACCTATGATGTTTGGTCCAGGCTCGAACCCTTGCTATATAGTATTGGTGAGAGATACAAAAGTTACCACTGTACCACCACCGCCCCTTACCACTGATGATTTATGGGATAGATGTATTGTTAATTGATGATGCTGGGCTGTGTGAAGCAACGGCAGCAGTAACTCATTTGGAAGGCTGTAGTGTGGAAAAGGAACAGCTTAATGGAATTCATCTGGAACAGCAGTTAGAGAAGATAATTACACAAGTGTTGCTTGTGATTTCATCCATCCAGCAATTTGGTAAGAAAATATTTGAGAAGAAAAACGTCACTAGGCCTCATCACCTGACTAAGAACCTGGTGCCCCATATTCATATTGACAGTTCAAGGATCAAGAAAATATTGGCATCAAAGCTGTGTTGCATTGACAAGATGGTAACTTGCAGGCTGGCAAATTTTTTTGTAGATCTGGTCAGTGATCTTCAACACAAATATCATAAGTGTTTATAAGAAACTGTAAGAACTTGTGTCAGATGTTGCGTCTGAAAATGTTATTGATTGTTGGCCATCAGCTGTTGTACTGTGGGGGGCCATTGTGAATGGCACTGGATGTACATCATGTTATATCATGCATGTGTGTGAGTCAAATTTTTGAGGTGGTTTGTGTTTTCTGCTTTACATTGATAAATATATTGGGAAAGAATTTTGATTAAACATTCACAGTGGTTAATGTACATTAGGTATTGTCCTACTGTATTAAGTCTCATTTTTTTTTTTTTTTCAATATAAAATTACATCCACCCTCCTCACCAGGTAGACATGTTTTACCTCTTCCCAGTAGGAATACTGTAATGGATTTATCCCTCCAGTAATTTGTGAGGTGATTTGGCCCTAATTTTTTGTGGGGTCAGCCTTAACATATGGTGAGAGAATAATCTTGAGGTACAGTACTGTTTCTTTAAGTCAAACTGACAGTGTTCAAGTAAAGGTAACCCTCCACCAGTAGTGTCTCCTATATGTCTAGGGGCTGCTGTGGCCGTACATGACTTCATCTGTTTCTATGTATATTTGTTTCCATGTGGTTGTGTCTAAAGGGATAACTAGTCCAGTTTTAACCTTTAGAAGAGACGCAATGCACTGGTCATGATCAGATAGTTTTATGCAAGGAAGAAAAGTCTCTAATACTTGACAGCCAGTTTGTTGGTGATGACTAACATAGTAATTCACATTAATATGTAACCCTAACAAATTTTATGATTAATTAAATTTTTCAGTAGCAGTTTGGGTTAAGAATAGTACAGGTAGTTAAAATAATTTATATTCTTGAAGTACTGTATATAAGAATTTTGAATGTTGTGTAATATATTAATTAGTGATATCTGTTGTACTGTACTATTATATGAGCAGTGCTGTATATATTGCCACAAGGATCATTTAACATTGATAAAGCTTTTTTAGGAGTTACAAAACTCAGAGACTAAATATTGCAAGCTGTTTTGAAGCACCTTTAGAAAGATCCTTTTATTCTTTGACACTCTACGTAACAAGCTTCGCGGTAGTATTGGCATCTTTTCCCTTGCAGTCCCCTTCTAGTAGGTCAAGAGCAAAACTTGAGCTTAGTCTGGCAGAGGCTCGGGAGACCATAACGTCCCTTACGGCTGACCTAACTCGACTACGCAAAAAGTTGGAGGTGTGTGAGGGTGATCTGGACAGGTCAGAGAGAGAGGTTGATAAGCTGAGACGTGACAAGGATGAGATGACCTCGGACACGTTCAGCCTGAGGCGTCGTGTGGCCAGTCTTGAGATGCAGGTAAATAACTCAACCTAGGAGGAGGGTCTCAGGCAGTAGTTGACCTCCAGAAGGTGGGGTGGGAAGGTGTATTTTTGCTGCTGAATTAGGCATATACCATAATGCAGTAAGTATGAACTCTTAGTATAGGTAATCCATAATGTTTGAAATACAGTTTACAGGTTGTGTAAGGTTAGTTTGAAGATATTGGGGTCAATAATGTTCTTTTGATTTTCTTTTGAAGTTTCATGTTGCTCTTATGCCACATTAAGGAATACAGAAAGTCTAGTACAGTAAATGTAGAGACAGTTTTCTCATGACTTAATGATTATTTAATTGTAGTTTTAATATATATTCCTCAAAAGTTTAGACAGATAAAGCATTGGTCAAAAAGGATGGTGGGTCATTTATCTAGGTCTTAATTGCTTTTGTAAGTTAGTGTTCACAGTAAATTGGGAATATTCTTGAATAGTCTCTTTGGTATTTAAAGAAACTGGATACTGCTGAAGACTGTAATGAAGGTGTTGTGTTTTGTATTATGTATCTTGAATATCATGTTAATTAGCTGGAGAGTTGATGGGAATGTTTTAAGTATTTATAATGGGTAACTAAGGTAAACATTGACTTAAAAGATAATATAAAAAAATCTGCAGAATTCAATGAATGCATGTGTGGTAAGTGGAACAAATATTAGAATGTTGATTGGCTGTATTTTGAGAGTTGCTAAGTAGTAGTTCTGGTGGTCATTGGTCAAAATAGAATATGGTTGCAGGTCTATAATGATTTTAAGGTCATTTTCATCTTGTGATTAACCAGATAAAAAATACAGTATAAAACCTTTGAATATTTAGCATTATTCCTTGCCCCAAATTTATGGATCAAGTTTTGTTGGGATAGCATGAGAACTTTTGAAATGCAGCCAATATTGTGTGAGTACATGTATTATAATTTGATGGAATGCAGGCTTGCAGCAATCTTTTGGGGATGGAAAATTAAAAGTCTTAAGTCTTCAAATGTCTAGGATTCTCTATATTGCACCGTCTTTCACCATTCTGGAGCCCTTAATTATATAGCATGGTAAAGTATTCTTTTTTCAGGTGTCTGTTGCTATTATTGTCTACAGTATGATAAGAAAGTATTATTTCTTTAGTTCCTTGATGTGTTTAAGATTGTTACCTTTAAATTTTGATAATCATATTACAGTGGCTGTTGCCTTAGTGAAGACCACAGCTTCATACATATATGTTAATAATATTGTAGTTTGTGCTGTCCCAGGAGGGAGACTTACACTCTGTTATACTGTATATTTATCTGTTTATCCTTGTGCTTGTCTTAGCATCCAGGAGTTGTGAATACATTAACTTGAACAGGTAGTAATGGACTTTAACTCAATTTAATGTGTGTATATACTGTATATATCACAATAGGATTTCAGATATGGTTGATGATCATTAATTTCTGTCCTTACTGTCCAGTGTTGTAGCCTCTTGGACTTTAATGTGGCATGGAGGGGTATTTGGCCACCTTTAATGGCAAACTCTTCATACATTAATTCACCAACACTACTTGTCAGAGTCAGTCTCCTCACAATCCTGTTATATTATTTCTTATATATAAATTTGGGAATTTCAGGAAAATATTGAAAACTTCATCTTTGATGTAGTTTTAATTTCTTTGGAAATTATTTTCCCTTAACACATGCTCCATTCTCCCTCCAAAACTTTAAATTGCATTCAACAATTTTTTTTAACCTTTTCTTTAATGAAATTGACAAAAAGTAATGTTTGTATTGTGTTCATGGAATTATAAAGGTTCCTCTGTTTCATTGATATCTGTCTGTGGTGTTGTACCATGAACAAGTTGATTCAGTCCCTACTGGAGATGTGATCTCTCTGCTCTCTTTACAGTTTCTCACATCTTTATTTGTGACAGTACTTTCATAATGTTTATATATGACCAAAATCTCAAATTTTGATTTTACTCATCAATTCATCCTCTCGGTCACCCCTCAATTATATTTAATGTATACGTAATTTAACCTGTATTCATATTTATTCCTGTTTCCAATGTAGATCAAGGAACTGCTTGACCGTGTAGAGGAGCAGGAGCACGACCTCTCTGAGAAGGCGTCCTGTGCCAATGAACTCAACGAGATGAGGAAGAAGTGAGTCAAGCCAGTTACTCCCACACTTTTGTACTGAGCTTGTTTATATTCTTGTTTTATTCAGACAGTTCGCGTTCTGTAGGTTTTCCTGCAGTAATAGCGTGAGTTCTTAAGCATTCTCCTCCTCACTGTTAAGTTGGTTTGTTTTACATCTTTATTCCTCCACAGTTTTTGTTTGCTTATATGTAACTGACCTCATTGTCTTAATCTAGACTCTTTACCATGGTTGTGTTCATTCATCTCTGTACTGTATTTCTAACTCCTTGTTGCGAAGCATCCAGTGACATTGGTTGTAATGGTTGTTTTCCTCATCCTTATGTATACTTAATGACATAATTGGATGGTATAATTTACATTTCTTGTTATTTACTTGTGCGCTCCGTTGCTTCATTTAATTACGTAATTGGCCGGGATCGGCTGTGTCTTGGATCATGTTCTCTTGCCTTTTGATAGACACTTTATTAAGGTATCTTTCTTTGTCTAATTGAATTATTTAAGACAATGTAATGTTACACTCACGTTGTTGGTAGACATTTGCAACCCCTCTCAGTGTCATTATTCTTCATACTTTTGGTCTTGCTTGCTCTCAGTTCCTCTCAGAGACTAAGGTTGAAAATGGTATACATGTCTTCAGAGTTTCCACCTTAGGAAGTTCCTAATTAGGTGTGGGAAGTGAGAGTCCCAGTGCAGACCACTTACTTGCCTCATTCACATTATGTACCATCTGGCGGGTGCCAAGGTTGACTCGCTCTGTTCCTCCTGTGCTGTTGTCTTGGAGACTTGTACACTGTGCTGCTGAAACACATTGATTGAATTTAAGTTAACCCCGAAAAGGAAAAATATTTAGGAGTTAATAAACCATACATGTGGTGATAGGTTTGTGACTTGTATGCTTTTTACTCACACACACACACACACACACACACACACACACACACACACACACACACAGGTTATTGAAATAGTATAGTGATTATAATTGTATTGTAAATTTAATACAATAATCATAATTTGTGCTGTAATGTATATGTTTGTTGTTGACCAATATGAACTTTTCCAAAATTAGTGGGCATGAAATAATTATAATTGGCTTTGATTTTGTGTTTTAGCTTTGTGTGTAACTAAAAATGTATACAATGCTGTAGTTAATGTGAGCATGTTTGTGTGTAGGTACAATGAACTATTGGAACATCTGTCAACCCAGTCTGAGTCATATGGAAATGTTGACTGGAAGCAACACTTTGAACTTCTGGAGAAAAAGTAAGGCAATCCATTTGTTTTTATTTTTTTATTATTATTACTATTATTGGAGAATGGTAAAAGAGTCTAATTATAGATCCGTAAAAGTACTGTACTGGTGCATTCAGTACCGGGGTGACTGTTGCCACTAGTAGTAGCTCAGTGTTGAGTGGATCGGACTTGCTGCTCCACACCAACTATTACAATATTATACAGAATACGGTAGTTTGTGTAAGGAATTTTCCTTTGCAAATTTGTAATACCAGATACTGTACTGCAGTTATTTATATTGGATGATGGCAGATATATAACAATTTAATCTTTTATGGACATTTTCTCTGAGTTCCTCATGCCTGTAACTGTCAAACTCATGTGATGTTAGTCAGATGCATTTTTTGTTTTTCACTATAAAGAAATTAAAAATAAGATAAATGTCCTTTCCAAAAACTACTGATACATCATAATTATACATTCCTTCATAAAATATGGACAAGAAATATAAAATTGTTGGAAATTTTTAACTTTTGTTGGTAATGTAGTGTACCGGTACATAAATATGAAATATGGAACTTTTTAAACTATTTCTGCAGTACAGTACTTGTATTGAAATGGAGAAGATAAAAAGGCAGGATGGTAACACTAATGAGGTAAAGAAAGGGAGCTTCTAGGGAAAATGGTTGTTAGCATGTAGAAGTTTCTCACAAGTGGTTGGGGTGAGCATGTGAGGAGTAGTGTTTAAACTGCCTCGCATACCTACTGAACTAGGAGGCGACACATAAATATAGATAAGTGATGCTAATTACAAGTACTGTATGTCTTCTATCAATTTGTATACTGTGTGCATGTGTTCTGTAATTGAATTAAATAGTCAATGACTTCCATTTGTAATACAGGTATTTACAAGTGATTCAGTAATACTGTAAATATTAAGAATCGGTCATATAACAACAATGAAATTTATAATATTGAAAATTAAGTGTAAACAAAACAGGTCTTCCAAAAATTTATTGAATGACCTGAAGTATGTACGAGTATCATCAGCCTTATTTTATAGAATTTTTTTTATTGTTTTTTGCTACACACTATTGTTTGCATTACAATAATATAGTTGTAATTTACATTTTGGGATGTGAAATGAACTTTGCATTACATAGTTAATTGCTGTAACATTATACTGTACAACAATATTGATTTAATTTTAAATAAATCACAGCTTTAAATGTTTGTGTATGTTAGAAAAATAGTTGTCTGTTTGCATGTTGTGCACAATTAACACAATCACTTCTCCTACATCTGTCTTCACCAACACCACCTGCACTCCACTTTGCTCTGCACTGCACAAAACAAGGTATGTGAAAGAGCGAGAGGAATGGGAGGAAAGAGTCAGTACCGAAGAAAATAAATATTTGGAACTTTCTGCAACCCAAACAAATCGACACGATGATGTTCGGAGGCTTAACAGGTATGAGATCTTCTGTTTGGAGAAATTGAAATTTTTAGTTTAGGACCTGCAACCTTCGTGCTTTTAGTCCCCTCTTACCCTGCATGTAAACTACTCCTCTTTGTTTTCTTTGAAAAATTAATGGCTACTGATGTTAGGAAAGGATTTATTATGGGCTATCTTGATATACAGTAGGAAGCGAGGTAAGAAGTAGAGCAAATACTCCTTACACTCCTTTCAAGGTAATTACAATACTTCTTTTCAAAGAAGTCATTTTCTGTCATAAGATAAGTTCATGTGGTTTGTCAAATCTTTGTTCCTACACATTGGTTTTTTACCTATTGAATTTAAGCATTATGGAATTGGTCCTCTTTTATTCTTTTAGCATTATAAAAGGTAACTGGAGCAGTGTAATTGTTAATGAAATAACTTGCCCGAGACAAATATAGATGGATATTGATAAGATACTCATTTGACAAAAGGGAAGCCAGACCTAATAATGATAGAATTTTGTTAAACAGCATCTCAAGTGACTTCTGTATGTTTTAAACTGTCCTTGTACTGAAATTTCAGTAGTTTATTGAAGAAATTATAGAACTTCATTTAGATATCAGGGATAAGGAGCTAAATCAATCTCTTTGCTGGTGGATATTATTTTATCACATGCAAGACCTTTCCTATTATAGCACAGAGTGACTGGAATGAAGATGAGTGTAGAAAGAGCTGTTATGGTATCTCTACTTAACCTTTTATTTGGACACATGATTGCACATATTTTATGCTTTTCAAGCTGGGCAGTGATAAGATCTTCAATTTCAGGTCTCTGCAGGAAGCAGAAACACGCATACAGGTACTTGTATCAGAACTAGAAGTTGAGAGATCAAACATGAACTCTCAGAGGAAGATGTCCGCCTCTGCTGAGGTGACAGGTTTACGACGAGAAAATCAGGAGCTTACTAACAAAGTGAGTCCCAGAGAGATGAGCTGTTTAGGAGATCTATGATTGTGAATAATTGAAGATTACAGTACTATACAGTATATGTTTAATTTCAAAATTTATTTTATAACTTGACTACAGTGAATCATTAAGTATTCTGTACTTTCAAAACAGGATTTCTCGTGCTGTAATAATTTTTCCTCTTTTTATTCTGCTATATATGGGCACGATGATAACTTAGGCATCAAGATTGATTTCCTCAGAATCATGTGTGTAGATTGGCTGTTGTGGCAAACTTTTCATATTTTTGTTTGGCTTAAAACTTTTAAATGCTTTGACTGATTTTTAAAATGTGACAATGATTAGTCAGTCCCAAGTAAGATCTCTCAAATTTTAACATCCACAATCCAAGATTATGAAGCATTAGCTGTCAGATAGGATGCTGCCCTAGTCATGTTAGAAGGCAATTAAACAGTGTTGTTATCTTGCTCTAAGTTTGTCTTAATGTGTTACCTTTAATAATGGTAAATTATAGTGCTTGGCAAAGTAAACTTCAATACTGTACTCTAATAAGTTTATTACCCAATTTCAGTTGGAGCACCTGACAAATGACCTGGCTCGAATGCGTGATAATCTGAAATCAGAAAAATCTGAAGCATATAAGTGGAAAGACCTGGTGAAGGAACTACGATCATTGCTTGATGGGAAAAATGAAGAAATTGAAAGGAAGAGAGAAGAGGTAAGTAATTGCCATACAGTATGTATAAGATGTATACAACTATTACAGTTGAAGGTAAAGATATAAGCTGTACACTACTGTGGGAACAAATTTGTGTGTGCATGACTTTTGTAATAAGGTAATAATAACTAATAGTTTTCAGTTATTTTATGAATAAATTCTGTATAAAAAGAATAAATATTTTGTTTAATTAGCTGGTAAAAATATGCGTACTGTGGTCTTATCATAACATGTGACAACCAACTGCCATGGTGCCCCTCGACAGTGGTTCACCAGTCAGTTGATTGATCTTGAGGAGCACAAATGTTCATGATGTAATATATATACAGTACAATATATATATATATATATATATATATATATATATATATATATATATATATATATATATATATATATATATATATATATATATATATATATATATATATATATATATATATATATATATATATATATATATATATATATATATATATATATATATATATATATATATATATATATATATATATATATATATATATATATATATATATATATATATATATCATGTAGATCACAATCGTGGATAAGATAAATCTTGATAAAATCACACGGGAAAAGGGAAACAACGGAGCACCTTAGCTTTCGTCTTTATTCAAGACATCTTCAGAGGCAACTGGATTACATGGACAGAGAGAGGCTTAAATATACAGGGTGACCTTATTAAACATGAGGTCCAAAACTGATAATATGTTACATAAATTTATTTGTCAGTGGCCCAAGGTTAAAAATGCTTTGAAAACCTTGGATCTAGAAGTAGGATAGTTATTTAGTGGGCCCCTTATTTGTGACCTGACCTGACTAGTCACGTCGCCCCCTTCTCTTAAGCTCCTCTACGTGTGTGTTGGTGTTGGTATTAGTGGATGACATCATTATGGCCTGACCTCATGTTTAATAAGGTCACCCTGTATATTTAAGCCTCTCTCTGTCCATGTAATCCAGTTGTCTCTGAAGATGTCTTGAATAAAGACGAAAGCTAAGGTGCTCCGTTGTTTCCCTTTTCCCGTGTGATTTTATCAAGATATATAAATATATAATTGTATGATTGTTCAGCAAGATTTAATAATGAGTAAAATGTTGAATGAATAATGAGATGTGAATGGTGATGTTAACAGGTGATTGAGACACCTAAATGGCAGGCCCTCCTCACCACTCCCTCCCTTACCACGACTGTCTACCCTCCTGCCCCGCCGAGCAACACCCCCATCATAGTGGTACTGTTTAGTCTATGTTCTGCTCGTGCTTTCAGTGCCATGTTTAACTTGTTTTTGATCAATAATAAACTGGTGAAGAGGCGTGCTTGGAATATTTTTTTAGAAAATTAAAAAAAAATGAAATTACCCACAAAGTAATACTACAGCTTTAACTCAAAAACATGTCCATGTACTGTACTTGACAAGCTTATTTCAGCTTCAGGGTGTTTTGGAAAAGATGGTTTATTAATTTACTAATAAAAAGTTTTAAATACAGTATGTTGCTTTTGTTGCTTTTAATGATTTCTTGTACAGTATTTGAATACAGGCATTAACTGGCAGGTAAGGTTTTACCACTGAAAATATAAGTAATGAGGAACAGTGTGTGCTTTGTAGAAGGTGTTCTTGGTGTTTGTGTTCTATCTATGACTTCCATTATCACACTTATTATATTGATATGCTAAATAATACTTAAAAGGTTTTGGATTTACTGTTTTTATTGAATGATTTATTCTTTTTAATAGGTTGAAGGTCTCCGTGATTCATTGAAGACCACACAAAGAGAGCTGGAACACACTGCTGACCGCTTACATCGTGGCATTGAAGAAAATGAAACTTTGTGCAGCAGGATACGTGAACTGGAGCGACAACGACAAGATAAAGTGAGCATGAAATGAATTTTGTGTTGTCAAGATAGTAATTGATTTGGAGATGTATGTAATATGCACTGGAGATTATTTACTGATGATCACTGAAATAGATATTGTGTGAAGAAGAAACCACAGCTGATCTGGAGAGAAAAGCTGAGGAATTTGTAAACACAAAATCTGTTAAAGAACATTGCTATTACTAATAAATATATTAAGACATACAGTAGCATTCTGTTGTAGATGTAAATGAAAATAGATGACACTGGATATGAAGGACAGTGTAAACTCACATATCTATTTCTTTTATGACTATAAACATGCTCACTTTGTGATTTTCTTCTTTCCTACAACTTGCAGGCAAATTCTTAACCTCTTTGTGTATGAGGGGGATCTCTGGGCTGAATAAAATCATCTAGCGTTAGCCAAATGAAATATTAAAAATAGCATCCCAGTAGTGAAGGGGTTAAACTGTTAAATTGGTGATTGATATACTGTACTGTCTCGTGTTTAATTTACAGTTATATACAGTTTGAAAATATTATCCAATAAGCTGAGTCCCCATTCTCTTTTTTACAGGACCGACGGGCTTCTTCCAATCTGTCCATTTCCAGCAGCCGAGAGAGATTCTCATCTAAGAAAAACCTTCCCCGCATAGATTCCATCAGCGACCTCACGAACTTTGATTTCACTCTAGAACCAGATGAACTAGACAAGGAACAGTGAGTACAGTCTTCATCAGTGTTAATGTATATCTAGTTGAGAAATTTAATTGTGTTAAGCTTGATAAGTGTGAGTTTTCATTTTACTACAGTAATGAAGTTCGTGACTTTATCTTTAAAGCTTAGGTTTGTAACTCCTTTTTCTTTAATGTAGTCAACTTTGATAGACAGTAAAGTATGCTTGCCAAGTAGACTAAATCTTTAGCCAAGCCCATATGGGATTTTACTCTTGAGAAAATCATTATATACTGTACTCTCAGAATAAAGGTAAGTTCTTTTATTTCAGAATGTTCAATGACTTTTGGCATATCCAATATTTATAAATTTGTTGCTTGTACTTGAAAAAAAATCTTTTTGGACAACCTCTTAGACTAGACTGAACTTAAGTACGTACAATTATTTTCCATGTAAGGAATGAGGTTAAGCACAGCACAGTACAGTACAGTATGCAAACCAGAAGTAAGTGTTTAGTATGATTTGTTCATTGTCACTAATATTGAGGAACCTAGAACAGTTAGCTAATTCTAATTTATCAAGTAACTAATAATGCAGAATGATGATGAGACCATTAAGTTGGTCAAATAATTTATTTTCATCATTTAATTGAAAATATGTTAAGACTATGAAAAGTTCATCATATACCTTACATTTTCCTCCAAATAGGTTGGTTGATGAATATAATGAGCTTCGGTTAAGGTTTGAAAAGGCTGTTAATGAAATCAAGGCTCTGAAGAGAGAATTCCGAGAGATTCAAAATCAACAGGATGAAATGGAATTGTCCAACTTGAAATTGAAGCAAGACTTAAAAGGCAGTGAGGGAGACTTCAATTCTCAACTGAGCCTCATGACATGCAGGATACAAGATCTGACTAATAAACTCACTAATTCTGAGAAACAGGTAAATTCACTGGACTTCTTAAGTTAGTGCAATACCTGTCTTTGGATAATAATGTACAGAGACATCCATTGGGAGTGGAATAAGATAAGTTATTAATTATTGTGGTATCATCTAAGTACAATCTTTTCATATTTTGTCAGAAAACAATATATCTTTACTGTGTCTTTGGAAACTGAAATCTTTTTTTTTCTCAGGTTCGTCTCCTCAAGCAGAAGATTAGTCGTGCAGAAAGTCGAGATCGCAGACGAACTCAAAGTCTCAAAGGACGGGAGTCATTTGCCCTTTCTAAAGACATAGAGTTAAAGTTGTCTCAACTAGAAACAAAGATTGAGCAGCTGCTGCAGTCACAGATCACATTACCAGGCGTAAGTATTGCCGTGTTTATTAGAGGGAAATTTATTTGGAAAAGTAATTGCTGAATCCTTCCATTTACATAAAATATGAGAAGTAACGGTTGCAATCCTTAATAGTTGTCATAACACTACTGCACAGTACATAGTACAGTAGCTATTAAAGCATTTTCATACATGATAATGTTAGTATTGTACAGTATTAGGTAAAAGCAGATATCTTAATGTGATCTTCAATGCATATCATCATCATCATCAATATTTTATGGCCATTTTCCACACTTGTGTGGTTTAGCTGCGATTACCTGATGGCAATTATCCATGATGCACATTCTTTTTTCAACCTTTCTTGTCAGGTTCTTAACTCTAATGTTACTTCTTACAGCCTCTCCCCATGTCATTCTTGGCCTGCCCCTGACTCTCCTCTCATTCTCCACATATCCAAACCATCTCGGCCTTTCTCTTCACAAAACTTCACCAATACTGTACTCTCAATTCCCAACCACCTTCTTTGCTTGGAATAGGTTTTCCTGTCTTTCAGTGCTGCATTACACATCCACTTAACCATTCTCATTTCAGCTTACTCATACCTGCATTAGTATACATCATTCCTTGGGTATAGTTCCTGTACTAATTTTGCTATTCCTGTCCCATTAGTACTTCTCATTATGTAGTCGATCATAGTATTTTCTCCAGGCATCCTTAATTTCTTCATTATCAACAACTGCTCACTAACAACATTTTTGTTTCTACATAACAAAATGTTTTGCTTTTCTGAGTATATCTTGCATCTACAGTGTTCAGCATATCTGTGAATGCATCCTGTTTCTTAGCCTTGTAAACCTCTCTTCTGGCCCTGTGCTTGCCACCAGATACTCCTTGTCACCACCCATCATCCAGGCCTTATACCATGTAATATTTTTATTCTTCTTCACCATTCTTTCTACTTCATCACATCGTTTCACCACCATGTTACTGCATACCTGGCTGGAGCCTTTGTCCACCTGCATACAGTATCTTGTTTTTATTACCAAGGTGGAAGAGGAAAACAAAGGTGAAGGTGGATCCAGTCAACCCAAGGAACCTAAAATGCCAAAGAGATCTAAAAGCTTTGATGAATCCACAAAGTCTTCTCGTCTGCGCAGGAAGTCACTTGACAGCCCCTCAAGTTCGGAAGCAATGAAGGCCATTGTTCGTCTCAATACACTTGAATCCAAGGTGAGAAGATGTGAGGGAATACAAATGTGTGTGAAGGGGTACTGGTAACTATGATAACCTTCGGCATAATTCTGATAATCAGTAATTACTCACTTACAATACTTGTTTAATATTTTAAAATGTGTGCCATAGGCAAAGTTGCATATGTGGCAGGCTGTCTAGGGACCCCTGTAAATCTACATAATTACTTGAATGTGGGTGGGAAAAATTATAACGAAACAGTTGCGTGAATCTTCCCTAAAGAGCTATGGTTTCAACCGGAATATATTACTAATCCTTGGATAAATACCAGCTGCTACTGTTGATGGTTGACATGGGTTTTCAAATGCATCGAATTGATGGGTAATTCATGAGTTGTTAATTTATGGTCTCCATCATAAAAAAGGAATTTTAGTCAGTCCTTCATTTTTAAATGACATGTTTCTTAATACAATATATATAAATATTGATTCTAATGAATGAGTATTGGAACGGCAGGTATCAAGTCTCACTGGGGAAGCAGTAACAGTAACTCCCACAGATGTTACTAGCAGCAAGACTTCAACCCGGCCAAGGTCACCAACTCACCCAACATCACCTCTCAAGTCAGTACTGTACACTAGTTTGTTCTTACACTGAAACTATCCCAATATATTAAACCTTAAAAAGTGAGGAAAAAATATAATTATCAATGTGACATTGTAATTCATTTAACAAACAGTCAAACTGTATTGCTACTAAGAAAGCAAAAAAAAAAATGGATGAAGCTTAGTTTGTGGATGAATTTATTACAGTGTCCTGTGTATAGTACAGTATTGTCAAAAGCTTCATTTATTAGGATGCCAAGATTTCAGTATTCCTGGTATGCTAATTAACAATTATTGTACATGTTCAGAAGTACTATGCATTCTAATAGTTAGTGAGAATAGTTTTCAACTAACCTAATGTAAAATTTAGTACATTATATGGAGATGTTTCTCATACAAATTTAAATTATATAAAATATTAATGCAAACATTGAACCACCAGATCTCCCATGCGATCTCCATCTCTGCCCAGGAAGACATTGCGTTCACCCCGAGTCACGCCTGAAAAAGCTGTCAAGCTAAACCGTTCGGACTCTGAAACAAAACATTTACGAGAGAAATTGGCTGCTTTAGAGAAAGTCTTGTCAACACTACAATCACAGGTTGGTCAAATATATTCATTATATGACAGTACAGTATAATGCTTGTGACATAATTCATTCTAGATTATAAAATTGTCTGTAGAGAGATTGGAAAACCATTTGAAAATTCTGGATTAATATTTAGTTTTCCAGCATTTTCCTATACGTAAATAAAATTGAAGTACAGTATTATGAAATTAGTTAGTTTTTGTAGTGTTAGTAACCAGTAAGAGAAAAAACTCTTGACAGAATAGTGAGAAATAATTTTTTTTTAAATATTTAGGACAAAGGCCACTGGTGTTCAAAGTATACACACCAAGGGATTAGTTGGTGGTATCATTTTTCATTAACAGGCTGTCCCTAATTTATGAAGATCCAAATTACAGATCTAGTTACCAAAGCATTATTATTTTTTTACATAAAAAGTACAATGCTATTATTTTTCTCGCTTGTTTTCTGTAAATTTGGCAGCATCAGCAGATGTTGAGGTGCTAACACAGACATGTCCTGGTATGTTTATAAAGACAATTAAACAAAAAACAACACATAGTACACTAATACCTTGCTTAGCACTCTGGATATATTCCCAAAAAGAAAGCGCAAAGCAATTATATAGAGCTAAAAAGGGTCATTATATATTATAACAATATATAGAGATGTGTTCCTCAAGCCATTACACTTACCTATGGGTGACATGAATGCTTCATTTGGGTACTGGCAAACACAGTTACAGTACATCACTGTATTTATTGAAATAAGCAAATACATTTACATACTATAATAATAGCATGAACCACTGGAATGAGAGGCAGTGGGTGGTTGAAGTGGAGGATATCGATGGCTCTGTTCTGGGCGAGATGAATCCATCTCTTCATTACTGAAAGGAGCAGAAAAGGCATCTGATCAATGTGTCCTGGTTCAATCCCCATCCTGATTCTGATGTTAGAAGGGTATTATCCAATGTCACCCTACCAAACATGGCAGGTTTTTCCCAGGTTCTCCAGTTTCCACCTGCACTAACAAAGGCCAATGAAGGCTGTAACAAAGCAACAAAAACAAACCGACCATCCAAACGGCTAGTAAGCTGATAAGTGGTAGAAATGATACAGCATGCTGAATTTGATTATTCTTGACAGAAAAACTCTCAAATCTTCTCCTTTTTTTTACCTTCAAGCCAAGTTTCTCTTCACAATAAGACACACATACTGTACAGGTAGTTTGATTTTTAGATAAGGTCAATAACTTTTATCCCTGGTCCTCAGATTTTACATAATAGTTAGGTGGATATACAGTCATTCTATCACAGTACAGTTATGGAGTGAGATTTCAGGAACAATCCTCCTTATTTTTTTGGTGGTGGGGGGGGGGGTTCAGATTGAATACAGTACAGTGGTGGAAAATTTGGTTGAAATATACTTTTGATAATTTCAAGAATGAAAGACCATTGGTACCCAGTGTGTGCTTATTGAGGAATTATTGGTTGGAGTCATTTTTGTATTTTAATGAAATCTGTATGTAAATTTTCCAGAGAAAATTTTCTGAAAATATAGCAGAAGAATTACAGTATTGGGAATTTCAGAGATGATGACCATTTGAATCAAAACAATCCACATAAAGGGATAAAAGTTTTTAATAACTTTTGAGATTAAGAAAAAAATCTAATGGGCTCAAAGATACCTGCAGAACTATTCATTTCATTTTATGTTTTTGTCACAGAAAACTTTTTTGCTAACTGTTGACATTTATGTTAGTGGAATAATGGAAACTTTGAAATTGTTTGTTTGTTATCAGACTTTACAAATCTAATTTTGTCACAATATTGCAGTTGAGTGAGTGCGTCGCTTGGGCTGGATCAGTTGAGTGCGTGTGCTCATGTGGAGCTCCTGGGATCTCCTCTTTACAGCAACGTTTAAATAGTGCTATAAAGTTGGCTCAGCTTCGACACTCTCCACTCGACCAAGTTCAAGTCAACAAACTGCGTCCAATTGTTATGCGCTTACAAGATATGCTCAGGGATAAATTGACTGAACTAACAAATCGTCGAGACCATCTTAAGGTTTGTGCTTGTCAAAAGTGGTGGTAAATTATTGTGAACATTTTTATAACCCATATGTCTTTTTAAAGTTTGTTGGTAGGATTACCCAAAACTTTTCAGCACAGAGCAGTGAAATTTATAGGAGTATTTATACTATGCATTTTGTAATGCCAGTACCTAACTAGATTTTTAGGCTATCAGATATTCTTTGCTCCAAGGGCATACACATGTCTTCACCAATAAAACTAATTAATAAAATAACTTTCATTCATTATTAAATTTTGAAGATTTGCTGTTATAAAGAGATTGGGATTGTAATTAGAAGTTGATTTTATACCTTCTCATAGTCATTCTGAAATATATTGTTGAAGAAAGTAACAGTGAGTAGGATTCATTTGGACAAATTGTTGTATGGTAGCAAAGGAAACACAGGGACAACTTACTCCTGACATTTCATTGTGAAGGACTTGAAAAAGTCCTTTGTAACATAATGTCAGGAGTAAGGTTGTTTCTGACTGTTTTCTTTGCTACCATATAAACAAAGAAGCAGTGGTTGTACAAGTGTAGTTAGTTTAGTTCATATTATTATTATTCTTTCAGGCGGCTGGCAAATGGACAAGAGAAATGCAGTTGAAGCTGTTTGCCGAGCGGCTGGCATATGAGACAGTAGTACTAACACAGGTAGCACAGGTTGTTCAAGCAGCCCAGCGGCCACATATGTATGAGGCGTCGGTCAAACTTCAGGAGCTTATTGAAGCCCACCGTAAACTTTCATTCCTGGAGAAGAAACTGACCAACCCAGACTTTGATATGGAAACAATGGCACCATTAGATTTTTATACAAGTTTACTAGCAGAAAAATTGGTGGTCCAGGGAGAAGTGTCTTTAACTATCAACCCTAACTCACCTGCAAGCCGAACCCCCACAGTTCCTGCTGCCCTCACAGAGACATGTCGGGACCTTCAGTCTCGACTACTCGAAAGAGAAAGATCTTTAGCTAATTTGATTACACAATACAAAGAGGGAAAGCTTCACGAGGTAGCTGTGGTGATGGCACGAGAGACTGTGACTGGTACTGGTCCTCCCCATGATGACTCGGTGTTGCTGGAGGAGGTGAGGATGCGTGAAGTCTGGTCAGTGGCTCAGGACCTGGTTGGACAGGAGCTAGTCAATACAGAAGCAGCTCAGTCACTCATGAGAATAAGTAACTTGCTCACTCCAAATGATTCATCAGCAACAACAGTTACCCATTCATCATCAGCTACATTAGAACGCTGGCACACTGCAGCTGAAGAGTCACTACGTCAGGAAATGGAAGAGGCTGTGTTCACACTGAGCAATAAATATGAAGCAGTGCTTGCACAATATCGTGCTGGTGATACAGCTGTAATTAATTCTGTTTCAGCAACCATGGAAATGGTGCTCTCAGAATTTGCAGCAGTAGTAGCACAGAAAGCAGTAATTGATGGCCAGTTAGCAGTTGTCCAAAGTGATGGAGAATCTACATCATCTACCTCTGAGCCTTTGACCATTGTAGAAGAGACTCGTGATTCTGTTGGCTCTGCAAGTGATGTAGTAGCTAGTGAAGCACACCTTCTCATGTTCCTTGGTGGATGTGATTCATCACTGGAGAGTTTAGTTCAGCCAGCCCTTGATCAAGCTGAATTTACTTATATGTACAATAAGGCCAGTGCTCAAGGCAACAGTGAACTGACCAAACTTGTTATTCAGGCTGCAAGTCAGTCCAAGGTTGACCTTTCCCCAACCTCCTTCAAACCCACCTCCTCGGCTTCTACTTTGTTAAAAGATGGTGAAAATGAGTCATCCCTCAGTCTAAGTCAGTCTTCTCCGTCTAAGATGCCAGCCTCTCCTAAAGTCAAGAGGAAAAGTGAGGGTCGCAGGTCTAGAAGAGCATCTGACATTACTGGAATGACAGATGGTTGCCGTCAGTGTGAGGAGCTCAGACAAGAGGTGGCAAAATTGAAAAGGAATTTAGATACCAGGCGGGTTAAAGAGCGAGAGGCCGAGTGTAAACAGTGCCTAGAGTACATGAACACATTGAAGGTTAGTGATCAGCTAAAAATAAGCTTCATGAATGTATTGCTGTAAATGCAGAATTATATTTATTCTTCTTAACAGATCTGATTAATTTTAGATAAAGTGTACAGTAGTGTAAACAGTTGCTTCTTTAGTTTTTTCCATTGGTCAAAATACTACATGCTTGTATAAAGCAATAATTCAGTTGAATAGCAGGACTAGTGCATTCTTCTTTCTATTGTTTTTTTTTTATCAACAGGCACTTGAACAAGATCACAAAGTGGCACTATCAGCTCTTCAGGCACAGCATGATGAAGAGATATCAAGATTACGGAAAGAAGTCCGACATGAGCCGCCAACTCGGGACAGTGATGATGAACTGACCGAATTAAAACGAAGACTCTGTCTCCTTGAGGAGGGTTATGAAGCCCAGATTACTGCCCTTAAACAACAGTATGAGGAAGCTCTTGGCAGCCAGCCTGATGTGTGTGAAGAAAAAGTCAGACAGAGATACCAAGTGGAAATTGAACATCTAAGAGTAAGTTTGAGAAACTACCATTTAGAACAATTCTTCTTCAGTTTAGAAATAGATACTGTATACCCCACATAATGACTTAATAAAGTGGATTCTTTCTTAAAAAACTATGTTAAGTGAAGCAGGCTTCCTCAGAGTCCCATTTTATAAATTGAGATACACAGTATTCCAGGCTATAGCTTGCCAAGTGCTTCAGATGCATTCCATTGTATATTGTGGAAAGTTCTGGAAATTTTTAGTTTCTTCAAAATCTTGGTACTGTAGAGTATAAATACCGTACTTCTTAACACTCAGTAAGGATGTGTGATCAAAAGGTTGCAATTTTGGTCATTACACCTAATTTCATTCACATTGTAATCCAAATTACTCGCCTCTTGCAATTACTTATATTGATTTTGGGGGTTTTCAAGTTAGACTTCATTTATACAGTACTATGGATTAAGTTAAAAAAATAATAAATAATACTTGGATAATGTATACTGTATGGGAATTTTTAGTTTGATTAAAAAAATTATTAGCTGCTCAGCAGCTGAACACATGGCTTTGGCTTCTACAATGCATGTGTAGTTCACCACTTTATGAAATTGAAAAGGATGGAAGAGTAGTTATACTATATAATTTGAAAGCAAACATTCAGTTTTGAACTATATTTTATAATATTTATTCATATTACCCTTATGGAATATGGCAAAAGGCATTTATTCTTGAGAGTTGACATTACCTTAAATTTTCCAGGGCTTATGTGAGAAAGGTTTGGGAGCCATGGAGAATTCACATAAACGAATGTTGGCCGAGTTAGAGGAGAAACACAGGCGAGAACTGGCAGCTTTACAAGCAGAAAAAGAACAAGCCCTTGCTGAAGAGACTCAGGCCACCCTAGCTGCCCTGGATGCTATGCGGAAAGCACATGAATCAGAGGTGCAGAGGGAAATTGCCAAGTTTAAAGAGGAATTTATCCGGAAAATGCAGTCTGGGCATGACATAGGTGCTATCCACAAAGAACATGAGGCAGAAATGGAGGATATCCAGCATGAAATTCTCTCCCTTTCCCAAAAGTATTCCATCAAATGTCTAGAGTCTGCTGCACTTGAGGAAAAAGTGGAAACACTCAATAAACAACTGACAGATGCCAGCAAACAAGTGTTTGATCTAGAGGCCCGCAACAAACAGCTCAAGGCTCACCTATCTGCCCAGGTCTCACAACTCCAGGTACAAAATATGGTTAACATTAATAGCAATGTGGTCATAGCTATTGTGAAAATTTCATGTTATTAGAGTAATATATCGAATTATCATCCTTCTCTGTACCTGTACTCTCTTTTTATAATGCACTTGCTTGCAGGAGCCTTATAGATTGTGTGGTTCTTTTTTACAAGTTTTATGTTGTATAGTAAGTAGTATTGAAGACTTATCTCACTCATTTTACATGATCCTATTTATTAGAGTGTTCGTATATTATTTAATACCTTGGTAATAGTCGATGCATAAATCTTCCTACAACCAGAGTAATTTAGGTCAGTCTTGTCTGTTAGTGGTAGGGTTTCCTTTTATCCTCTGTGTATACATAAAATAATACACCCCAAGACATGTTGAGTCTTAGTTGCGCTCTTGGTGATCATAACACTCGTGCTCCGTTTTCTCGAACAATTTTGTTTTAAGATCACAGCCATGCCTCCCAGAAGAAAATTTATTGATAACATTGAAAAGTTTGTTATTGAGAGGATTTACTGTATAGAATTTGTCACTTCTTTTTAATTCTTTGTAGGATGATTCCGGGAGAGACGCAACCACTCTGCTCCGTCTACGCGAGAGTGAGTTGGTTTTACGTAATGAAGAGGTTGCACGACTGACTCAGCGGTTACAACAAACACAATCTGTGAGTATTGCAAGTGAATCAAGCCAACAGATGTGAGGTGATGATAGCCAAGTCTCTTACATTAAGCACAAAATACCTGTACTGTACAGTAATTTACTTAACTTTCTTTTATATTTAAGTTTGATAACTCAATATTGTACTGTACTATAATATAAAGCTTTCAAAGATATTTATGTTTATTACATCTCGTATAACTGTTCTGATTGGCTTTCTCTAAATTTTAGAAACATATTAAAATCACTTTTTACTAAAAGATGTGTAAAGTAAGCCTCAACGCAACAAATCACCTCACTCGGCTTTAATATCTTAGAAATTTTCTTAGTTGAAAAAGTAGAGCCTGTTTAAATGTACTCTAGTCCGATATTTTTTTTATCTACGTTGAATGTCTCCCCCTGTTTAGTAACTGTTCTACAAATCTCTCCTTCATGATTGCATAAAGTGCATTAGAGGCCCTTTTAGATAGATTAGATTTCAGGTACACCACCAATTTTCCGGGAACTGATGGTCCGGCACCTCGTTTAGTCCAGACAAAATTACAAGAGGGCACATGAAATTCCCATGACTGCCAGACTAGTTTACTGGGCGCCACAAATGGCATTGCATGTGGTGCGCACTCATTTAATTTACACTGCAGTTGTTGGTGGTGATCCCTCGATTTTGCTTACATTTAACCCTGGGTATGGCTTCTGAGAAAGGTGCAAGTGTCAGTGGTGGTGTCAAGCGTAAACACCAATCCTTATCAATACAAGATAAGGTAGAACTGTTGAAAAAACTGAACCGCGGTGTTTCCGTGCAGAAGCTGTGTGATACGTATGGTATTGGTTCATCAACTGTTTGAGAGTAGTGACTGTTAGTCGAGTGTCGTCTGTATTTAATTTCCCTCCCTGCCATATTTCACTGGATTTACTGTTATTATATGTGTTTACCGATATAATAATGCTTAATACTGATTAACCATGGCATCGTAGCCAGGTTAGACTTTTCACTGCAACCAGCAGGCTACTGGGCCAAGCTGTGAGGTGTTAAGGTTGTTTTTCAACTCATATTTTTGGGTAGATATATGTAACTTTCTTCATTTATTTTTACTCATTTATATGCACACACCGTCTTACATACATATTGTGAAAAACAGTAAAAGTAATTGTCCCAAGGGAACCTGTACTCAAATGTACCAAGTTAATTACTAAAAAATTTGTTTAACGCAAATTATGGGATGTTTGTACTTAAATTAATTACTATCTCAAGAATTCTAGCAATGTAAGTTACATTCTATGTCAATTCAGTGCCATTTTATAAGTGCAAAACTTATAGACTCCCTCTATTTGACTGATAACTACACACTTTGTTATCTCCCCGCTGGCTGTCAACGCCTCGCCTCCACCTTCTCTCAGCCAAGGTGATGGAAGTTTTTATCTTATAAAGCGTCACTCACTAGACGTAGCAGAATATAATTTGCATTACTGGAATCCTTGCAAGATCGTGATTAATTTGAGTATAAACATCACATATTTTGCACGAGATAAAAATATTTAGTCCTTTAGTGTAGTACGTACATTTGAATACAAAGTGTGTACAGTAATATGTTGCTCAATATTATGGCTTTTTCACAGCCCATAGTGCTTTAGAGACATGGGAGGTGTATAATTAGTGGGTTACAGGTATATTGTTGAATTATTAATGTATGACCTCGGTTGGTCCAGCAAAACGATAATCCGGCAAGGGTGCCAGAAAATCGGAGGTGTACTTGTATATCTTTTATGTTAGTTTGGAATGATTTTTCAAGTGAACTTTTCTTCTAGCAAGGCTTTGGTAGATTTTTTCATATTAAGCAAAGATTTGCTTGTTAATTGTGTTAGCTTACAGTGTGTCTAGTACATAAATGGTGTCCACTTAATGTTTGCATGCGTGTCTTTTAATGTAATTATTTCTGGTATGTTTGCATTTGTCTGTGTGCCTATCATGTGTACATGTTCGAATATGTGGTGGGTGAGGTAAGAGAGAAAAGGAAGGACATAGGGGTATGTTGGATTAGAGCTAGTGAGTTGATGAGTGTTGCCGCAGCACGAGGCCGACCTGGGCGAGCTCTGCCGCCAGCTGGGCCACTTCCTGAAAGCGGAACGACAGTTGAGGACCGACGAGGTATCTGCTCTTAGAGAAAAACTTGAGCACATCATTCTCACCGCTGCCAACATGCAAGGTAACAACAGAGCCAGTGCTGCCATACCCACGCATGTCACTGCAGCCGCTGGGCGGCATGCAACGGGAACTCGAGCAAACACTGGTACATTGCTGTGAGCTGAGATGGTGTGCATGCTCAGTAATTTTGAGTAATGGAAGTGGAGTAAAATATATATATATATATATATATAGATATATATATATATATATAGATATATATATATATATATATATATATATATATATATATATATATATATATATATATATATATATATATATATATATATATATATATATATATATATATATATATATATATATATATATATATATATATATATATATATATATCTATATATCTATGCACATGGTTGAATTGTATCAATAATTCCCCAGATAAATATTTTAAGTGTTCTGTCTCTGTTGGGATCATTGTTTCACCCTGGCACTTGGTGGCTTTACATTCTAATCTTCGGGAACTTTGTATGTGGTAAATTCCGGAAGTTGTACCATTTATTGTAAGCAAGTGTTGGTTTTGAGTGAAATTGTAACTGTGTACAAAACTGTATGGGGTAGTTCTCTATATCTTGTCCTGTCTTTGTACACTATGTTTGATACTGTATAATTTTTTCATCATATTTCCATTCTCTTTCAAAGCACTGTAGTTGGAATGGCTGTAAACTGATACTAATATTTCTTCTACTTTCCAGCACAGCTGCATATTAATAACGCCATTCCACCTGACATATAATTGATATACTAAACCACTTGAAAGAGGACATGTACATATTAAAACTGTCGTAAATGCTTGAACTTGTTAAATTGCAAATGATACATGAAATACAAAAGATATTTGGTGTAGTAATGCCGCCATAGATAGATTACAAAATAATCACCCCTTTTCCCATAAAGATTAGAATCTTAATAATAGCAGCATGCATTTCATACTACAGTAATCTTTCATTACAACAAATATCACATTTGCAGAACAAAGGAGGGACGTCAACTCGGGGAGCAATACTGAGGATAAATCACCACTACGGAGAGGCACAAGTTTGAGTGCAGCACGGGGCAAAGGTATACTAATGAATAAACTTTAAGGGGAAATAAGAATTTCACACTATGTACTGTATATATAACACCAAAACAGTTTACCTTCAAGTTGGTATTTTTCAGGTATTTTATATATGTATGAATGTATAGACATACAAATGCATGTACGAGAAACATTTCCCAGTACAGTATACCTGAAAAATTCCAGGGATGGTGAATACAGGGTCCCAATCTACTGTACTGTGCTGTACTGTTTACTGTATTGTACTATACTGTTCAATGTACTGTACTGTATACTGTACTGTTAACTGTACTGCACTGTATTGTTTACTAAACTGCACTGATAATTGTACAGTACTGGACTTTTTACTATAATACTTCTACTGTACTGTACTGCACTGTTCTGTACTATACTGCACTGTATTGTTCTGTTTACTGTACTGTATTGTACTGTACTGTACTGGTCTGTTATGTTTACTGTACTGTGCTGGTCTGTTATGTTTACTGTACTGTATTGTACTGGACTTTTTTTTTACTATACTATACTGTATTTTACTGTAATGTACTGTGTTGTGCTATACAATAATGTTCTGTTTAGTGCACTGTACTGTTCTCTTTACAGTAGAGTATAGAGAACAGTACAGTAGAGTATAGAGAACAGTACAGTAGAGTACTGTTCTCTTTACTCTACTGTATTAACCCCCCCCCCTAAAGTTCTCACCTAAAGAATCACCATCAGCTTAACCAGCCTTAAATTGAACCACTCCAAAACTATCTGGGGGGGGGGGCGCTAATCTTCAGGTGATCCATTTAGGTTAAAATTGTGAATGGTCTTGGTGTCAATTTCACCACTGGTATGTAAGGATTTCATGTGGATACATACAGTACTACATTTGATGTCATCAGTTTCACTTTTTATCACCTTTTTCTCTGATATTTATTTCAGAGTTGATGCGTTCTCCTAGCTGCCCTCGTCTCTCTGGATTTTCGTCTTTTTTATCGGTTGGCCCCTCCCAGGGGGTTACGGGGCCACCAACACAAATCTCAACAGACCTACCCTCTCCCCTGGCAGGGATGGTCGCCTCACGAAAGAAGGTATTCGAGACACACAAAACATTTACAGAAAATCTGTAGATGAAAATGGGGATGAGGAACAGTTGGAAGATATTGTGGAACAGTTAGATGAAGCCCAGGAAGAGGGGGATATGGAATCTCTAGTTATGCAACATGTGAACAAAGATGGGTTTGTTCAGGAAGTAAGTACAATGTGTGAGGAAGAACAAGGTTCTGGTGTAGTGCAGAAAATGGTTCGCAAGTTTAGTCACCGTGGCTCAAGACCGAAGCCCTTCCTTGAAAGAAGAAACACTGTTGCCCGATGCACCGATGTTGCAAATGATGTTAAACAGGGGAAGCACAATCTTGTTCGGCATAACAGTGAAAGCCAGCACATTATTTGGGATTACAATGTAACTGGTGCTGATGCTGCAACAGATGTAGAGTTCGCATCACTTATGGATCGTATTAGTGTCTTGAACACAGAATCAAATGAAAGAGCTCAAACTCAGAGAGATTCCACAGAAAGTTCTACAACACTTAGTCGTGACTCTTTTTCAAGACAGTCTCTACCTACAGGAGCTCTGAAATCATACATGCGAGGCACGAAAGCTTCTGTCATGAAAACAAAAGAAGGTAATATAACTCAAGATCTGGAAGGAGAAAAAAATGCATCAAACTTGTGTCCTCCCTCACCTAGTGTAAGATTGAACAAAATTAATCCATTGTTGGAAACTTCTTCACAGTCTCAAATTTCTAATTGCAGCAGATGTGATAGCAAGTCTAGAAACCAAAATTCAAGGTCTGAAAGCAGTGAGACTGTGCGAAGGAAAAAAGTGGTTAATGTAAAACCCAATATTCCACTTGTATTATTAAAAGGTGCAAAAAAACAAAGTAGTGACACATCTGCAACTACTACCTTAGCAATTAGTCATAAAGATGTGACCAGTCAAACAATAAGCAGTGCCTGGGAGACAGCCCCAAATGAGAGCCATGTATCTGAAAGTGATAGTCTTGGTAAGACTTTGATGTCCCCTCAGTATCACCTTTTAAGTGGCAAGTGTGAGGAGAAATGCAATCACTGTTTACTTGTTGATCTCTGGTTCACAATTTGGCATGTTGAATTTAACAAAAAGTGAATTGCGCAAACAAAACGTACTCTTTTTAAATCGGGCTTGTCAGGTATTATTGTTACTGTACTATATATTTAATCAATTGTATAACAAGTTTTATTTCTGTTACATTACATCAGAAGTTAGGTTACTGCTTAACGATATCGACTAACAGCAAGGCATTATTACTGTGACTTGACCCGTGGAAGACCACAGATGACATACATTTTGTCACAGTCTAAAGTACTATAGTGTATTTTTTCTCAGCAGAGAAATGATGCCCTGCCCCCTTCTCAAGAGTTACAGCTGATTGGCAGTTTCTCAAACCTGTCCGATTTCATCCTGAAGTAATGCATTTCTAAACGAGTTTATTCATAATTGTTGGGATGACCATTTCTGACGAGAAAGATATTTAGCTAAATTATATAAAGATATATACATTCATTATTTCAAACATAAGTACGTAGGAAGTTTATCATTAGTATTATACATGAATTAACTGTTAAACTCTGGTTGCAAATTCATGCTTTTGGAAGATGCATTTCATATATACTTATTTTTACCAACAATAAGGCATACTAAGACAAATTACTTACCAGTAATACTACATTATACAAAAAACTAACATTTAAAAAAATTAGTATCACGTTGAAATATTTACACACCTGTCAGCAGAGGCTGGAAATACGACTGCGAACAACTTCATATTTTCAGCATCTGCTGACAGCTGTGTAAATATTTCAATGTGATTCTAATCATTTAAAATGTTAGTTTTTTATATAATCTGGTATTACGATAATTGACAAAACATAATTACCGAAGACTAACAGAATTATTCTGTACTGTTATGACAAACTTCCTATGTTACAGCTGCTTATGTTTGAAACAATGAATAATGGCATAACATAAAATTGCTAAAACATTCAACAGTATGAACTCATCATTTCTTCAGGACAAAATCGGACAGGTTTGAAACCACCAATCAGCTGTAATTCTTGAAAAGCGGGTGGGGTATCTTTTCTCAGCGGAGAAAATTTGCACTATAGTAAGTTTAGTTAAGAGATTATATTAATCTGGAGATTTAGCAGAGATTATTTTCTGAACTTTATTTCTTAGACATGTTCATAAGCCAATTTACTTAGCTATACTTTGAAAAATACAAAACTTTTTTTTTTTTTTTTACATCTCTGATCTCTGTTGGTCCCAAGTTTAATGGATGGTTTGTGTGATGTCTATCCAAGTTTAAGTATTTATTGTAGTGTTATTTATTTGGCTTATGGCCAAGTTTCATCAAAAAATTTGCAGGGATTGAAATATTATGTTAGACATATTTTGGTGTCTTGACTAATGGGGATGTGTATATTGTTAAAAAGTGTTTTTATCGTGCTTACTAATACGTAGTAACCCAGCCATTGTACATGTTCTGTACAGCCATCTGCTAGTTATATCAAAGGTTTATCAATGAACAAAATGTCTATATATATTTTAAATAAATAATTAAATGTTACACTTTATTCATAACCTCTTTGATTGTAAGTGCTACTATAGATTTCATTTCTAAATGTCTCCAAGTCAACCTTGATCACCTGAGACAGTCAAGACTAACCCCTTGGTTTGATTCTAGGGTACTTAATTCTCAATGCTAAAGGTCATCATCACATGGGTTTGCAGTAGGAATACACACAAAGTAGTTCATAGCCCTTGTAGCTACATACCTAGATCATCCTGTTGATTAAGGCCAAGGTGTCTCGTTGAGTACCTCTTGAATATAATCCTTGATCTGGGTCTCCAAGATGTTGGCTATGTCCTCGTGCACCAGATTGGCCACTGCCTCTGTCAGTGGAGCCAAGACGTATCCCAACACACCTAGGCCTTCAATCTTCACATCAATTTTCCTGAAAACCATTGTAAATTGAGAAATTGTACATGGTATTGATGGAGTACAGAGATTAGTACCTTTTCTCTAAATCTCTTAGGATTCACATTACAGCTACATTACAATAAAAATATTGATTTCCTTTTTCTTACTGAGTCACTATATAAGAATATAATAATTGAGCTTCCCCACTTACTTGTAAAGGCATTCACAGAAAAAATGACTGACAGACATATTGGGGTAACGTACATTTATTTTAGAAGTATGGGAAGTTGTTAAACTAAATTGTAAATTACACAATGGCCCATGTAAACAATCACTATCTGAGATTTGAGTGGAGTTACAGACTTACAGTACTGTATTTGTCTGTCATATATTTAATAAGCTTTGTGGTTTAAAGTATAATAGGGTACAGTAAAATAATCAGAGCATCTCGAGGATGTATTGGATTTATGAAATATTGTGGTTCAGCAATGATTGGTGGTCAATGGGTTTAACTAATTAAGTACTTTCAGAATAACACATAAACCCTAAATCACACCTTGGAAACCCATAGTTGATGAGTAATTAACATTGAAAAATGTCAGTAAAATCTTTCAAGGGTCATTTTGGCCACTAATTACTCTGCAATCGAATCGTGGACCACATATTCATAAAGAGCAAGCTCGGGAATACTAAAACTGTGATTTTCAGCAAAATCAAATTTTTGGCCAAAAATGTAAGTCTAACACCTTACAAAATTTTTGACCAAAATACACTTTTTTCTCAGAATTGAAATTTAAGGGGTTTAACTAATTAAGTACTTTCAGAATAACACACAAACCCTAAATCACACCTTGGAAACCCATAGTTGATGAGTAATTAGCATTGAAAAATGTCAGTAAAATCTTTCAAGGGTCATTTTGGTCACTAATTACTCTGCAATCGAATCGTGGACCAAATATTCATAAAGAGCAAGCTCAGGAGTACCAATACTGTGATTTTCAAAAATCTAATTTTTGGCCAAAAATGTAAGTACTTACCTTACAAAATTTTTGACCAAAATACACTTTTATCAGAATTGAAATTTAAGGGGTTTAACTAATTAAGTACTTTCAGAATAACACATAAACCCTAAATCACACCCTGGAAACCCATAGTTGATGAGTAATTAGCATTGAAAAATGTCAGTAAAATCTTTCAAGGGTCATTTTGGTCACTAATTACTCTGCAATCGAATCGTGGACCACATATTCATAAGAGCAAGCTCGGGAGTACTAAAACTGTGATTTTTCAGCAAAATCAAATTTTTGGCCAAAAATGTAAGTCTAACACCTTACAAAATTTTTGACCAAAATACACTTTTTTCTCAGAATTGAAATTTAAGGGGTTTAACTAATTAAGTACTTTCAGAATAACACACAAACCCTAAATCACACCTTGGAAACCCATAGTTGATGAGTAATTAGCATTGAAAAATGTCAGTAAAATCTTTCAAGGGTCATTTTGGCCACTAATTACACTGCAATTGAATCGTGGACCAAATATTCATAAAGAGCAAGCTCAGGAGTACTAAAACTGTGATTTTCAGCAAAATCTAATTTTTGGCCAAAAATGTAAGTCTAACACCTTACAAAATTTTTGACCAAAATACACTTTTTTCTCAGAATTGAAATTTAAGGGGTTTAACTAATTAAGTACTTTCAGAATAACACACAAACCCTAAATCACACCTTGGAAACCCATAGTTGATGAGTAATTAGCATTGAAAAATGTCAGTAAAATCTTTCAAGGGTCATTTTGGCCACTAATTACACTGCAATTGAATCGTGGACCAAATATTCATAAAGAGCAAGCTCAGGAGTACTAAAACTGTGATTTTCAGCAAAATCTAATTTTTGGCCAAAAATGTAAGTCTAACACCTTACAAAATTTTTGACCAAAATACACTTTTTTCTCAGAATTGAAATTTAAGGGGTTTAACTAATTAAGTACTTTCAGAATCACACACAAACTCTAAATCACACCTTGGAAACCCATAGTTGATGAGTAATAGTATATAGTTTACAACTGCTGCATCACAGCTGATGAAGCAAATGTAAAATGCTATATTAACTTGCCTATACAGTATTTTGAAAACTTAGCATTTGCTCAAGGTGTCTAAAAACACCCTCCATAATACCTAACCAATGATGGTCACCAGTTGTGTATTGGTCAAAATGATAGTTACTGTATTTGATTTCCACATCACCTTTTAAAAGGTTGACTGGGCGCTGAAACAAATATTATTTTATTATCCTCCACAGCTATTTTAGGGATACAACACCACACAAACTAAAATTAAGTACAGTAACTTACCCAAACTCAGTGATGACAAACTGGTCAAGATCAACCTTTTTGGAGTAGAGGTCATCACGCGCCACCATGTAGATAGAAATGCGCCCAATGCTAGCAGAGATTTTCACCCCAGTAACATGGCTGCTGGCTGTCACATTGGCTGTGTAACTAACCTGCACAGGTAACCGAGTTAGTGTTGAAATTGAAAGACAGGGGAGGGGGTGAAGGAATGGGACATCCCTTCATCACTTCTATCACAATAGACAGCATTCTTTACAAAATTTTAATCAAACTGTAATTGTTAACTCATGCTGAGAAGATACAATACATAGGTCAGTGACAAAAACTTTTAACCTCACTTTTAAACTCGAATCAAAAAGTCAGTCTAGCTTTTGGTAAACACTGATTAGGCCATATGAGCATTCCTTGTATTCCTACTTTAAAATGGATAAATAAAAAGTAAAAATTGGTATAAGTGTAGATTTAGTAGTGAAGGAATTCTACCCAAACTCTTCTCCATTACCTGTTATTCTCTCTCATTTTAAACCATCTCTTCCCCATCCTTTCTCAAATTTCTCACTTATCTATTATTTTTTATCCTGTCTTTCTTACCTTTCTCATCCACTTAACCTTTCTCATATCTCTTCAACATCCACTCACCCTCATTACTTTTATCCCTCACAATCTCCTTTTTTTCTTCATTTGCTTATTCTTTCTCATTCACTTCCCTTCTCCTTTACTCGATCCTGATTTCTTCCCTCCCATTTCTTCTACTTCTACAGTCCCTCTTATTTCTCCAACACCATCCACCTTTACAACTCCTTACATCCGCTCACCTCTAGGTCCTCGACAGCAATATTGGCATAAAGGAAGACCCAATCAGCAATCTTGTCTAATGTGGCTAGACCATCCCGATGCAATGTCGAAAGTTTAGACAACTGCCCATCGTACAGATCTGCTGTTCCCTGTAGTAATATGACATTCAAGTACAAGATATGCAGGTGTCAGGTTATAATAACAGAGGAAGACTTATCTCCTGGGGATTTGGGAGAGGATTAAGAGATAAGAATGAGGACAAGAAGTAAGGAAAGGAATTGTACAGAACTATAAATCAAAGTTAAGGTAGACCCAAGATGCTATATAGTTCTTTTCCTACACTAACAAGGTGGGAAAATACTAAATACAGGATATGTGATGTAAAACTACTGAAAGAAATAAGTTGTGTTGTAACTCGTTAACTGTTAATGTTTATGAGGCTACACAGCAGCGTGATATGAAGAAAAAACAACAATGGGACTGGAATTTGATGAGGTATTTACACTGTTCATGGAGTTATATTTCCTTATTTTTGTCTGATGAATACACCCTCAGAGGTATGAAACCTTGTTTTTAATCAACCTATATACTTAAATGTGAGTGTGGGGGAGGTCTAGGATATAATAAAATGATCCGTAATAAACCTTACTACATTACTGATTAAAAACATGTATTTTTTTCCACCATTATCATGAAATATTCTAAACAACAGTATTTTTAAGTGTGAAATAATGACTACTGTGTTGTGTCTCATCAAAAGCAGAATCACTATCATATATTTTGTGAAGGACATATAAAAGATTACAGAAAAATAAATGGGAAACACTAGATGATAAGCATCACTGATACATAATATTTTCTTCATCTATAAGCAAAAGACAGGTTATACTAATACCAGTCCAAAGTTGAGTGAGGTTGAAGGGAGGGGGGCGGGGTCCATGCCATTTGAGACAACAAGGTTATTCACGATCCCCAACACGAGGTCCACAAACTTGCCGCCATTACCAATGTCCCCGTAATCACCAGTGAAGTCCAATTCCATGGTTTGTCTGAAGCAAAATCAAGCTTAGATTATAAAGGTCAAATGATAATAACAACGTTGCAAGCAGACTTAAGACTGGCATGGGCATAGTCACGAAAACAATAAATGTATCCATCTCATTCTTTATTGATACTGGGCTCTTATGCGAGATATGGGCTGTTGTATGAACTATGGGGTGTTGTTTGAACTATGGGGTGTTGTATGAACTATGGGCTGTTGTATGAACTATGGTCTGTTGTATGAGCTATGGGCTGTTGTATGAACTATGGGCTGTTGTATGAGCTATGGGCTGTTAATTGTATGAGCTATGGGCTGTTGTATGAGCTATGTGCTGTTAATTGTATGAGCTATGGGCTGTTGTATGAGCTATGTGCTGTTAATTGTATGAGCTATGGGCTGTTGTATGAGATATGAATTGCTGGATAATGCTGTACTGAAGAAAAAATAAAATAGAAGAATATACATTCGCAAGGATTACTCAATGCACAAAAAACACAAGTACGGTGTATATGAAAAATATGAACCACCAACACACAAACACAGATACATTACACATGTGCACTTACATCTGGTCCTTAGTGATGATATCGGAGATGGAAATGTTCTTAAGTATGTGGTTGATACCATCCTGCAGTGCATCTGTCAGTATGGGGTCAATCACATCCCAGATGGCATTGAACATGGGTGGCGCTGACCAGGGAGTTAAGTGCATGAGTCAATTGTTTGTGTGTGCATATTCTTATGGATATATAAAGTCATCTATCTTTATATATCCCGAGTTCACAATCATCATCTTCACTATTTTACGGCCATTTTCCATGCTTGCAGGGGTTAGCCATGATTACTTAGAATGACATGGTGTCCCAGTTGCCCTTCCTATCACCAACCCACTTTAACAGACTGAGAACAGGGCATTATCTGTGCGACTTCCAAGCACTTTCTTGAATGGCAAAGTTAGTCTATAACAGTGGTTCTCAACCTTGTTTGCCCCATGCACCCCTTTCACCGTATGTCAGAATGTCATTCCCCCTCCTTTCCAAGATTGTCTGCCTCAAAAAGTGCATTCCAAATAATATGCATATAATACTGAAAATCCTTTATTTTTTCCATATTAGTATCAGTTCCCCCTGAAAACCTGAGGGGGAAATTCCCCCTGAGAGAAACCCTGGTCTATATATATATATATATATATATATATATATATATATATATATATATATATATATATATATATATATATATATATATATATATATACAGTATATATATATATATAAAGGCGAGTTAAAACTTACAGGTACTGTACAGCGTAATTGACATTTCATTAAGGTCCCAACGGAAAGAGTCTGGTGTAGGACAAAAACTCACCAAACATAACAAAACCTAAAGATATGTACAGAAATATTGTGACATCTACCCGGAGTTTCTGTCCATGAATCAGACACAACAAGCCTCATCTCATTGTTTCGTTCAACAATATCCTGATTATTGATGAAATGTATCACATCAAATATGACTGGCATCGTGACAATTCACAGCAGTTAGCAGTGACAAACTCACCTATTTCACCGATGAGGCTGTTGATGAGGTCGGCCATGTCCCCACAACCCAGGATACACTCCAACACCAACTGTATTAAGAAAATTATATTAATAATGACCACTCCCTCCTACTGCTTACTCTAACGTAAGTAATTTTGGTATTCTAACTTTACTCTTCTTGTGCCCTGCTCAGTGTGAGACTATGAGGATTGTACAGCAAACAAATATACAACAAAGTTTTAATATTCCTGGCCTAAAGGAAGATTGTACAGTAGAGTATTAACAGCAGTACTCCACATAGTACTTCTCGAATCACACAGACAGGTCAAGGAGGATCTGACCTCTACACAAGAAGGTAAGATAACCCTAACATGGTAATACTGTATAATTATGACATCGAAACAACCATCCAAACAAAATACAGTACTGTCACTACTAAGCCAAGAATAAATCTATATGAATTTAGGTAAAACATGCTTATTAGCGAGACTAAATAGTGATTAGCGCAAGTGGAAGAGTCAAGAATGGTACAGTACAGTACTAACATAATATATATAGTTATATAAAAACCTTAAGATCCTTGAACATGATGTCGAGTTGGAGGTTCTTGATGGAGGCGTGGTCGCTGAAAGGGTTGTAGCTGACCTTGGCACCGCCCGAGATACCAGCCCCATAAACGTCCAAACTGTAGTAATGGAAGATTGACCTTAAAATCTAAATTTAAAATCAAGCTCAGATGTCAAAATTAACCTTACTCTTGTACTGTACTTTTTTACGTGAAGAGGACTAGTCTCATTTTACAAAGAAATAAAAAAAGTATATCACTAATTACTCAACTGTAAAAACATGCGAGATTCTAAGTACTTAGATCCGGTATTTGTACTGCTAGGCTTCCCACGACCAGTGTGAATAATTAACAATTCTGCTCCTCTGAATAAAATGTCTACAAGTGAGGTTTATGGCAAGTAATAACATCTATAAGTTGTGTTTATGGTAAGTAATTGCATCTATAAGTCAGGTTCATGATAAGTAATGCTGTTTATAAGTCATGTTTATGGTGTCATTTGGATTTAAACTTCGACTTGTGAAAAGCGTTTGTAGTGTATGGCTGTCTGAATAATCTTTCTTACATAATTACTACTCTTTAATTATACAACATTACAGTATTGGACTTAGTTTTAGGGTAGTGAGCACTGCACATACGTATTTGTAAACCACTTCATGTCTTTTGCGTTCCTCATCCCTGACGATCTTTTTACAAATTGATAAAATAGAATGGCATCCCCTGGGCCTTCCTTTGCATGGGTTAACCTAGCAGCCCACAAGTACAATACCATGGTGATTACGTATTGATGTTGTATTGTGCTACATGAACGCTGCCCATTAAGTCGTCCATAACAAACCTGTCATGTAATGTATACACTACCGCTGAAGACTACCTTACCTGTACTGTTCGCCATCGTAGCTTAATTTTACGTTAGTGTGACTTACATGTAGTTTCCACCACCGAAGATGGGGAAGAGGGAGAAAGCCAGACCGTTGACATCATATTGGCCATCAATATGGAAGTCATCCATCCGCAAGTCAATAGCAAACTTTTCAGAGATACCAAGAGTAAAGTTGACCTGGCATATGATGAACTGAGCCAAGTTCTTCACCAATGTGTCGTTCACCGAGCCATCTAACCTGAAATTAAACGTTTTCACAATTATCATCGAAATGTGTTCAGCAGATCAATGAAATGTAATAAGTAAAATAACTCAAGAACCTGAACAAAAGGATTTACACTGTTTTAGTAACTTGACAGGATAAGCACTTCAGCAGCCACCAGGAATTCATATAGAATACTAACAATATTTTATAGATACATATAACACTCGTGATTTATTAAAGTTTATATCACTATATTTCAAGAATAATGTAAGTCTATCCCTCCATTTCATTATTATTTTCACATAAAATGTTTGCAGGGGTTAAAGACTACAGTATGTAGATAACATTCACATTGTCAGTATACTGTAGGGCAAGGAATGTATGTTCTTAGTGTAGGGTTTACCAAGGAGAGGAAAGCAATCACTGTAACAATGACTGGTATTCAACTTTAAGTGTCGCAAAGGTTATTTGAAAATAATCTGTCTGAGACGAGCACTCTGCTGTTACTCTGCAGAGCCTATGAAAGCTCGGACTGCAGATAAATAAACCTTTTGGATACCGAGTCAAAACACACTAGTCATCTTCACTTCATGCATGCAATGTTAACTTTAGGAGGAACTTTCCCAAGTTCACCAAGAATTGGGAAGATTCCAATAGGTGGGTCACCCACATATTCCAATTGAGTTTGTATTTTCGAAGTGATCTGTTATGGTTACTCATCTCTCTAGATAAGTTTACTACCCATTACAGTATACTAGGACATTAAGCGCGTGCGCACACACACACCTCTACCTACCTGAGACTTGACACGTCAATATGGAAGGGTATATAAGGGAAGGGACCCATGGGGTCGAGTGGTGGAATTCCAAGATCAGGTATACCAGTGGAGAGCAATGGCCGCACGCTCTCCAGTACCTTCACGATGATGGCCGCCAAATTGTTGTTCCCAGGGGGGTCTCGACACCCATCTGCAGGATAATGAGAGGGGATCAGGTGTCATTTGTGCTTGCCAATAATGCAGGATACAGGCATTACATATCTCAACGATGCTATCAGGAAATTTACCCATTAGGGCCAGTGTGGATATAGCACACTGTACACTAAGCCTTCGGGACACAAGGAAGCAGTATGGCCAATACTGCACTAGACCAACTTCACTTCCAGAATTTGTAAACCTAGGTACCCATTTAAAGCTAACTAAAGTATAATGTTTAACATGAATATGTTTGCTGTGTCCCCATTTTTTGTCAAATCAACTGCCTCGTGCTACTATTTTATTTTATAAGTTATGTACCATAGGAATATTAATGTTCACTTTTTACATTATTCAGGACATAATAACAAATCAACCTAAAACCTGTCGTCCATTAAGATCATCCAAGTACTGTAACAGGTGACCACAATGGAAGGTATGTGTGGACCAGAGACCGTGTTGGTCATTCGATTGGTCTTCGTCACTTAATCTTCGTTAAATTGTTATAATTCTCTCACCTAAAAAATATTAATACATGTAAAATAATAATAATTTTCTGATGGTGGGCAATTTCTAAGACAGTAATGGCACCCAGAGGCATATTTAGCATCCTTACAACACATCCATGAGACCAGACCCACAGGTACCCAGGTATCAACACAAACAATGAGACAGATGACCTTACCAGGTAGCTGGGCAAATGTTGTACCTGCCAGCAGCGTCACCACCAACAGTCTGCAGATCACGGGCCCCATGACTGATACAGTAGAGAAGAAGGTGTTGGTGGCTCTTGGTAGTACTGCAGGAGGACAATATTTATAAGCGTGTGTATTTGGGCACTGGCTTCTGGTACGAGAGAGAGAGGACACTAGTACAGGAGAATACCAGAAATTAATTGAATATACAGTACTACTATTGCAGCACTGGCAAAGACAGTGAATGAGCTAAAAAATCTGGGTAATAAGCACACAGAGGGAACAGCACAAAAAACTCCTACAGGGCTTGAAGCAGAGGAGAGAGGAGTCAATGAGGAACAGGGACAGACATGCATGGGTTATATAGTTATATACAAGAGGAGGGTAGTGGAAGCAAGAACGTCAGTGCAGAGCCAGGGGACAGATGGACACCTCCCACCCAGGAGGCGAGCGCCATGTAAACAATATCATCTCTGAACCACACACCGCAAAATACACTGTATTTAGTAAATGCTGCAGCTGCTAAGAACGGGGGGAGGCCGGAGTCACTACCAAGATCAGAGATGTTACCAAGAACAATTCCGGCTTGAATTCATGTACATTAATACCGACATTTTTTTTGATCAGGGAGAGGAGTTTGAAACACTACTGAAGGTACAGTACATCAACCTGATATAGTAAGTTGTTGTACAAGAACAGAAGAATCGACCTGGAGGAATAGGAGTTCAGAATAGACGGATATGACTCATTTACGAAACTTTCTCAAGCAACTTGCAAGAGGGTGTGGTTATCTAAGCTAGAAAGACCTTAGAGCCAGCCAGGAGAGGGTACAGGAGGAGGAACTATTTGAAGAATCAAAGTGGTGTAAAATCAAATTAAAGGGTGTATCTACAGATCCCCAGACTGCAGCTTATTAAACCAAAGGAACTTAAGAACCTAGATAGACAATGCAACGGTGCTCAATCCTAACCACCTCCTTGTCATGGGGGACTTTAATTATGGCGACATCGACTGGAGAAAAGAGACCATGCCAAATGACTTACCCAGCTACTCTTTTTGTAGAAACTTCGAGAGATAATTTTCTGTTCCAACATGTTAAAGACACGACTCATTACAGAGGGGAGCAAACACCCAAGCCACTGGACCTCATCATAACAAATGAGGAGGGTATGGTGGCCAAGCTGGAACACCTAGCCCCCGGTGGCACCAGTCACCACGTAACGGTGTCCTTCAGATTTAACTGTTACTTGGTTCACGACAAAACCAGGCCAAGGTTCAAATATTACACGGGATGAAGGGTATCCACTGGCATGACTCAGTGAGGTATAAGAACACAGACACTACGCTGAATATCATAGTCAGTAAAATGAACCATTTGATCGATAAAAATATACCCAAGACCAAACCCAGTGCTTCCAGGATACAATGAGACTGTTAAACATAAACCATGAGGCAGTCAGCAAAGTTGAGAAGAAAAGTCAAGAATTCGAGACGATTGGGTTAGGACAAACGATGAACAGGGCAAGAGGATGTATGCCAAATCCAGGAACCAAGCAAAGTCAGAGTGTAGAAGGGCCGAAAGGGTTCCAGAGACAGATTGCACATGAGGTCAAGTCAAACCTAAAGGTGTTTTACCGCTACGCAAAGTCGAAATAAAAAATGCGAGTAGGAGTATTGGACCCGAGACTTGAAGATGTTAGTTAGCAAATTCTGAACAGGACAAGGTGGAGGCATTGAACAGTCTTTTCCTTGGTGTTAACAAGAGAGGTCAGGGTGTCTACTGGTCAGACAAAACAAAATTCACTGGCTTTTCCAGGTGTAAATTTGAAAAATTCTATGTATTGTACGAACATTAATTCGGTATTTATTACGATAGAATAACAAAATTAAGAGGTTTTCAATAATATGTATTTAGAATTGGAAAATTTATGATGTTATAAATGATATTAATCAAGACATTGAAGACCCTCTCTGACCCACTCCAAACCCAGTGATGAACATCAGCAAAGACCCTGACAACCCCCCCTTCCGTATTTTTCTCCTCGGATTTGTGCGATTCGTGCGAGTGATCCTGGACGTCCCCAAAAAGCCGGAAATCCAGTAAAACCCCCAAAATCACACTCCTGATCCACCTATATGACTCATGATTAATATGTGGAATAATCCACTTAAATAAAGTCACATACTTATAAGAACAATTCATCTCTGACAATACTCATTGCAGAATTAGTAGGTATAACCTGTAATATTTGGCTATTTGATCACTAACATGAAATATGATTGGTACACAAACAATTCAGTTATTGGAGTGGACTATTTACTGGAATTTGTTCCTAAAAGTTTAATTATTTACCTATTATACAGTACAGCATTAATTTATGGTAAGATTGCTGTCAAAATAATAATAGTTTGAAGTTGAACTGGATTCACATAAATTTTCCAGGTTTCTTTGTATAATTTCTTGGCTTTTCCAGCTACAAATAAAATTTCCTGCCTTTTCCAGGTTTTCCAGACCAGTAGATACCCAGATAAACCAATTTTTTTTAGAAAATGCATATAAAGGTGATTTAAACTTACAGGCACATCCTTAGTCAGCATGTAAAGTAGTACATTGTACTTTTGTATGATATCTAAACAAAATCTATTTTTGGCCCCAAGTGCCGACAAAGTAAATCGATATTTTTTGGGAAAGTGAAAACCAACATATTTCTATAATTAAGATATTCTATATTTTTAAGAAAATGTATAAAGAGGTGATTTAAAACTTACGGGCACAGCATAATTTACTTTTTAATTAAAAAGAAAATATATTATTTGTGTGCCACAGACATTAAAACTGTTTGGGGCATGTAACGAGTAAAAATTTTTTTTTCAGTTGTATTGGAGTAAAAGTATTAGAAAACCATACTTAAGTAAAAGTACTAGAAAATTTGAGTACCCTTTAAATTTAAAAAGTAAATACCCAAAAACGTTACAGTACAGTACTCAAGTAAATTTATTGTTACTTTACAACTCTGCTATTAAGACAATTATCAAAATTTAAACACGTCGACCCACAGATCCTTAATCAGTGTGTAGATGATGTCCTATACCGAGATTTTGCGCAAAATTAATTTTTCGAACCATAAAAAGTATTTTGGGGGGGTCCAAAAATTAAATCTGCTCAAAATCTCAGTATGGGTTGTTTTCTGCGTGCAGATTAAGGATCTGTGGTCAAAAATAATTAAATTGTTATTATTAAGTGTCCTCATATCAATTAGCACAATTATCAAAACTAACCGCTCTTACCAGTGTCCTCGTGCATATTACATACATAGTACAAACCGGTAACATGCGCAATCTCCTAACAAACAATCACATAAGTACCAACGTACCTGCTTTGGCTTCTTGTAACAATGATAAAAGTTACTCAACTCTTTAAAAGTCTTACTGGTGAAATTATCTCTCAAGTTTGTAGCCAAGTCAGTTTTTGCTATTTCACCTTGCTGATTAATTGGTGATTTTTTTTAAGTCTTATATAGGTCAGGTTGACTTTGAACTGACCTGGAGAATTAGCGAGCTTTAAATCTCTTACTGATAAATTCAACTTAAAAGTCTGAACTGATCTTAACCCCCTCCTTCTTCCCTTCCGCGGCAGACTAACCTTCGCGAGTGATCCTCAAGGAGCCTAGAGACAGAATGAGTTGTGGGAGACGCCGTGGGTTGATACAGGGGCCAGTGTTTACCTCCTGTGAACTGTGTGGGCCTTATCGTGCCTCATACACCTGTTGGTACTGCGGGGGGGTTAGTGGATGACGAAACGAGTAGAACAAAAATTCACTCACCAAGCAAAACTAACCTCAATTAACCTACAGTTAATATTGGGATGTCTATAACCTGCCCGGTGAGTTTTTGTCAGACGCGTTTTTTGTTTTTGTTTTTTTGGTCGAGGCTGTTGGGTTGGGTTGGGTTGGGATGGGTTGGTGTGTAGCATGTGGCTTTCCGAATATCAACTCTTTCCTTTTGTGTTAATCCTTTTCTGCCATCTTCGCCGTTGTTTTCTTTGGATTCCCTCACCTGGAAAAGAAAAGAAAAAAGAACATTTATTTTCCTAAGGTGTGATAACTATAAGAAATCCACCAACCTTTAACCTTCAGCTGTAACGTCGACATTAGATTGGAATTTTAGTTCTTGATCAATGGCTGATTGCAAGTTAATACGATGTTTTGTCACAATAATTTCGGCAACATGCTTCGCCGCCATCCAGATTATTTTCAACTTCATAATATAACAGAGAATAATATTAGATTTTGGTGAATTTGAAATAATGACACACAAGACAATGATAACGGATGAAAAACACAATAAAAGGACATACAAATGACGAACAGTAGAAGAGGAATAACAAATGAAGAACAAGACGATAAACAAATGAGTAACGCCACACGACCCAAGAAGCGCGGGCGACAAATGAGTGGAGTGTAGCCGACGCATTATAAACTAGATCCAATTATAGAAAAAGATTCTCAATGTTAACTTTGCCCCCCCCCCCTAAATGATACTAAATAAGCTTACTGTAGTTGCAGTAGAGCCTCGGTATTAATTTTACATTATTTCTAGTCGTTTATTTCATGAATTAGCTACAGACAACAAGATGGGTGCAATTTTACGTCTTCACTTGCAAACAATATTTATTATATTTTGAAAACCTTGACCTTGGCGATACACTATCATGAAAACTATTATAGGATAAAAAAAACAGTAAGTAAAAAATTATGGACATTTCTCACTGATAAACAGAGTAAACAACACGTTCCCCTCAGACTTCTTCAAGGTCAATGCATTTTACGCAATTTTCCTAGGTATCTACATTGTCCCCATAATAATAATAATGTTATAGTAATATGCAACAATGATAAGATTAATAATAAAAGGAAGAAAAAGATGAATGCTACTAATAATAATTATTATTATTTCAAGTTAACCTCCGAAAATAAAAGAAACTCACTGTTTGTTTCTCCCATTCTGTCTATCTATCTCTATCTGTCTGTCTGTCCCTTTCTATCTTCATCTCTGCGTGTTTAACTGTCCCGTCTCTCTTCTGTTCCTTGTCCTCTGTCCCTGGGAACCTGTCAGTTGTGACTCCCTTTACCAGTGGCTCGTGTTGCCACCCACCCATCTCTGGCCACTCTTACCCCCTAACCTCTCCTTCCACATCTATCTATCTTTTCCAGGGAATAATAGTAATTGGAAGCATGTTATTACGATTTACAGAACTCCACAAGCATTTAAAACTCCTGTAGGAGTCCTAAAAAAAATACTAAATAAATAGTTGAAACAGTGTACCGTAGTGAAAAGATCGAAAATTTAATTCTTATAAAAAACGTATGATAATCGACAAAAGTGTAAAATTCTCAAATATGAAAAAAGTGGATTAATAGAAAATGATAAGTATAATAAACGGAGACTAATACTTCAAACTGTTAAAATATGACAAAGAAAAGAATAAACGAGAAGAAACCAGGATAGGCGGCAGGCATGATGTACTGTACAAGAAATTAGCTCTTCGTCTGGTTCCTTGCCCTCATTTTTAAGTGTTTTAACCTAGGGCAGGGTTTTCTACCTAGGGTACAGTACACCTGGGGTTCACGTTTATCTTATCAGAGTCTTACATGTGCGGTATTATGTATGGATATAGTTTCCATTTTATTTAAAGTTAGTGATTTTTTTTTTCCAATTGGACAATAAATTTTGCCATCGAACTTCATGAAGCAAACGAGGCAAAATAAGTGGTTACAGTTGTTAGAATAAATATTAAATAATTGTGTACAGGAGAAAAGTTGAGATGTACGAGCAAATTACATTAATAATTTACATATGCCCTCTTCCTTTCCAAGTTCATTAGGAATTCTTTGGCCCGGACCATGGACGTACTAATTTGACTCACGCAGCGCAGCAAGTGAGAGAATGAAGCGCCTGGCGACAGTCTGTGACACAGGGCAGTGTGATACACGCGGTCAAGATCATCTAAAATCTAAATAATCATTTTTTTATAACACTAAGAATAGGGTTTGTTGCGTTACATTTATAGTCTCGTACACTTAATACATAATGATCAAACATTTATTAGTTAAATTGCCTGCAATTTCTGAAAATGTTAAGTTAATTTTATTTTTCTCGGAAGGTCAAAATATTTAGTTGATTTACGATAAAATGTTTCTAAATACAAGTGATATAGATTAGACAGTTAAATTAGACAGTACATTTAGATACTGACCGTCAGTCACTGGCATGCACAATTCGTAACTTTCTTTTTAATATAAAAAGTTGCTGTCTCAATTCTCGTTACCGTAGACTAGAAACAGTCGATGGTGAAGAACCCTATTCAAGTAAACCGGGTTTAAATTGCGTTGTTAGTTTGTTTACCTTAGTTACAAGAACAGCTGTTCCTGCTCTCAGCTTCTACAACTCTACTGCACCTGCGCCCCAGAGTCTTGACACCACCTAACATTAACTAATCTGTGTGTGCAAGACTCATCCTTATCTAAATTGACCTCACCAAATCGAATCTGTTCAATCTTACTTATCACAACAAACCCAAATCTAACCTCTCCTAACTTAACATACCCAAAGCAAATTTAACCTATTCGAAGTAAATATTTTTCAATAGCAACCAGGACTGACAAACAGAACTTATCACAATCAACCCTAACCTATACAAACCAAACCTGACCAATGTAATTATAGCTCACCTGACCAAATAATCCTCTTAAACTTCCCTTCCTAAAAACTGTGTAACACTCCCACGACCAAAGACCTCTTCATTGTCAAAAAAGGTCACTGAACAGAGGCATTAAACAACTTCTTTTCCTCGGTGTTCACAAGAGAGGATGCGATTAACCTTCCTGCGTTTGAGGACACATGGTTCGACACAGCACTGACCCACATTATGTTCACAAAAGAGGGTATTAGATCTAAACTCTCAAAGCTAAAGGTCCATAAGGAACACAATATTTATACGAACAAGTCATGAGTTTCCCCTTTCACGTTTTCTCTGAAGGTTGGCATCGAAATATTCCCATTTTCTTTAAAGTCTTCAGGCCATCCTGAGACCAGCCGGGCTACGTCAATTTGCTACATCACAAAAATTCAGTCTTACATACAGAAGTAAATTTCTTAGATTAAAACATCTAACAAGTTACGGTTAGTGCCCATCTATGATGACTGTCTCTAGATATTGTACCAGCAGGATGCACTGATAGGTTGTTGCAGCTTACTTTCACAAGAATTCCTTGTTTCGCTGACCAAGGTGGGGGAAGGGAATCAGTGGCCTGTGTAGGATCATCTCATTGTTCGTGGTAGTCTATCAAAGGCTATTTTGAAGTCCAGTGCTCTCCTCGATTACATGGCTTGTAGGTGACAGATCCATGGCTCTGTTACTGATGATCCTCCAGTAGGTGGCTGATCCATGGATGTTACTGACGGATCGTTCAACAGATGGCTGATCCAGGGCCACCTACCTGAGTCAAGAGCCCACGTGTGAAAGCTGAAGATCCTATCAACGGTGTACAGCAAACTCCACGAGTATATGGTTCAGATATTCAAGGAACAGAGGGATACTGCCGAGGCTCAGACCACACCAGCATAGCCAGAGGTCACAGTAGTGGAGGCAGGAGCACTAGCTAGGCTCAGACACCAACTTCTCCTCCTCTACGAGTTACTTGTGAAAACGGCATACCTGGGCTGGTGGTCTCATTTCCAAATTTTCTAACCTTCGAGGCTGATCAGACAAAATGTAGGCGGACAGCGGAGGTGGATATCGTTTACAATTACAGAACCTTTGGGTAAAATTAATCTAGTAAAACACCAATGGCCCACCTGATTCATTAACTCTTACTGTACATGAAGTGGTTAGAGACCTGAGACTGACGACCCATAAATGAACAGTGCGGATACAACCCGCACACTCGGCCGCCTCAGGTGGGTAAATAGAAGGTACCATGGATTGGAACCAGCGAATCTAAAGACAGTAGGCCAGCGCTCTATCCACTTACCCACCGAACCCCTTGTAAGTACCCAGATGAGTACAAAAAACTAACATGTAACTTGTTTTCCTAATCAAGCGTAAAAAGTCTACAGATTGAATGAAAATGTGTCATCCTTAGAGTATACAGGTATTAATGTATTCTAATAAAAAAGTCAAAAAGCTATTGTACTACCTGATTCACGTCGATATTAAGCACAACTAAATCCGATTTAGTTTACTGTGTGAAAGACGAGACTTCCTCACTCAGCCCATCGTGATCCTCCTCAGTAATTCTCTCCCACGATATGACTAGGCAGTATCAAACTCAAACTCATAAACTACCCTAACTGACTCCCCGACGAACCTAATCTATTTCCCGGGCAAGATAAGCGATTTATTTACATGTTATACGCGTCGAATATTCTTTAAGTTATTTCAGTATTGTTTTTCCTAACCTCATATTTCTACGCAAAGTCTTTTTATTTGCCTCAACGTGTCTCATAAGTCATAGAATTTGTTTTTAATTAAGTTGATCTGGGCAAAGACGATTGTTTGATTTCGTTAATGAGATTGGAACTGAATATTTAAACTGCAATTTCGGGACTCCGATATTATAACTGCCATTTCCAGTTCCTTATACAAAGTCTTGACAATGCTGGAAAGACAGACTTTTAGACATAGATGCTTTCCTGTAAATTTGTATTGGTTTCTTATTATGATTTCAATTCATAGGGGAGTAACAAATATTTTCAATGGTTAATTATTTGTGATATTTCTTTTCGTCGGCGTTCCAAGTGTTGCGTGGTCGTAGACGTTCATTCCGAATTTTAGGGATTTTATTATAATGTATCGTAGTGGGATATTTAAGCCACTATCCGTTTATAGTGCGAGGATATTAATGGATTCTGGTGCAACATAATTAATCCTATTGAACATGAACAACTTAGTCACTCTTTATTAACGGAGTGGTACTTCCGATCACGAGGGGAAAGCCAGTGTGTTTGTTGATTTATTTGTTGTTTGAGTGTGGTACTGCCACATCATGTCTCTGCAACACCTTCCCTCATCACACACGACCAACAAGTGGCAGTAGCAGAGCCCAAGTGTGACCCAGGATGTCCCAAGTGTGGAGCGAAGACCAATAAAGTAATCAGAAGACCTTCATAACAGTGGCCAGCAACAGGTTCTCACCAGTGTGAGCCCCGGCCCCGGGCAGACGCAGTGCCCCTTCCTCCACGCCGCAAGTTTTCGCCCTGTGTTTCACCGTGAGCGAGAGCATGAGGCCCCTCCCTGCACTCGTCGTGTGTTTGGCCACCGTCTTTAGCAGGTGAGAAGCCTGTGTGTGTATCTCAACTCCTGGCGAGGACGTGCACAACACAGCCAGGGTGGTGTGTGGGGGCTGGCAGCTGAGGGGCCTACAGTTGTCACCACTCCAAGGGACCAGCCCTTGGTTTGTTTTTCGTTGCACAGTGTTTTCTTTCGTATTGAGTTTCAATACTATCTGTGTTTAGGGAATAGAGAGTGACTATATATTCTGATTTTGGATATGGGGATGTGGTGCAAGTTTGGCAGTACGTGACACAGTTATTGGGTGGTGTGGGCGTGTGTGGGGTTAGTGTGGTCGAGATGGTGGAGGGCAGGTTGGCAGGGTGCACACACACACAAGGCCACAACTGTGCCTGACTGCTGTGAGATACGCAGTCCCAGCCGGTGGTGCCGACCCCCCAACCCCCCCTCATCCCCGCCTGAGGTTGCCAGCTATACATTCACTTATGACCGCATATGGATTACACGATTTCAGTAAAAATATGAGTTCTTCTATGTTTAACATGTTATACCTGTCGTTCATCAAATGAAACTTTATTTTAAAAACATCCGTAAAAAAATTGTTAATTTTTAACCCTCTTATTACCATTTACCGGCAATTGAATTTTCTATCACATATATTAGAGAGAGTCGCGTCAGAAATGACTAAAATGCAGGATATTAGGCTGTCAGGGATGGCCAATAAATTTCTGCGAACTGGGTGGTGGCACTGCCAGGTGGATTGCCAGAGGTTCCAATATCCTCCTCCAAATTTAACCGAATGTATGTTAAGTGTTTTTTTCCTCCCTCACCCACCATACTACTTTAACATTTTGTCTCTCACAATGAAGGTATAAATACCAACCAAGAGCACTAAATTATTGTTGTATTTGAATCCAGATGTAAACTAGTACAAATGCTCTCTGGAACAATAAGCCTCCATTGGTTATTTCCGTTTTGTTTCTCAAGTGAAATCAACTGCTGGCCTAAATTATATATATATATATATATATATATATATATATATATATATATATATATATATATATATATATATATATCAATCCATAACACGCCCAATCAATTCAAGTGTGTTAGGCTAATCTCGTGTCATTTTCCGGAAGCGACACACGTTTACAAAATCGTAACAAAATAACAAATATACCCAGGACATGCTAATACAACAGTACAGTAATATGCGGCTACAGTCTTGGCCGCGAAACGGATGTGACATCATAAAAGGATCAATTAGGTTGTGGCTTGGAATCAGTGACGCGCCCCGCGTATGACTGACGCACGGCTAGATATCCTTGTGTGCTGTTCTGACCCAGCCACATACAGTACCATTACTTCAAAACTTATAGAAGAACATTAAGAGTATGTATTCTTATTAGCTTAAACTACACATATAAAGGTAAATTCGTTATAAATGCTAAGGATTAGTACTTAACCAGGATCAGTCACTGAATTTTATATAATGGTGGAGACCTAAACAAATTTGATTCACTCACAAAAAAAAAACAATTACAACTGGTCTAGTGCTCGTGTCGTTCCTGCCGTCACCAATTCAATTTCAATTGTTTATTCCTTGATAGAGGAAGCGGGATCCTAGTGCTGTCACTAAGTACCCCTGTACAATGATACCAGAAGTATCTGGCAAGTGTGACAAGTATATACAGTATAAATATTATAAAGGGGCTTACTAAAGCCTAAGGAAGGAAGGAAGGATATTCCTTTAACACATAATCAATGTTATTTACATAATATCTGGCCAGTATGGGGTGGATCATCGTGTCTCTGTCAGGGGGTCGTGGAATGGTGATCCAGCAGGCGTCACGGAAGCGTTGTGTGTGGGGGACATCTTAGGAGGTAGTGGATAAGGGTGCTGCTGTCGGGTCTTCTGCATAATGCACAAGAGCGTTGCTCAGGGGATGAGGGGATACCAATCTCCCAAGCAAAGTCATACCCAATGATGATACGGGCAGCAATCACGTCCCCTTTCCGCGACCCTTTCCCGTAGACGTACGAGAGGTGTGCCGTCACCTTGGTATCTTCACCGCCCTTCCAACAACTTCAGATTAATCACCGTAATAAAATCAGAGGCACATCTATTTCTAAAGTAATCCCGTACAAATAAATAAAAACAGACACTATTCAACAACCTATTCACTATAAACCTTCGATGTGATTAGACAAAAAAACAAAAAACACTCTCCAAGTATAGCGAAATGAAATAAACCCGAAACCCGAGTCTATTATAACCGTCACTGGTGTGTGGGGGGTACAACTAATGTCCTACTTACTGTCACGGGAGTACTGACGGGTGGTTGGCTGGCTGGCCCTGTATGGTTCACCTCACCCTTCCCTCACTTCCTCTCGCCACCAGCTGTTTGTGAGGGGCTTTTTATATACGTTCTTCATATCTTGCTTCTTCATTCATTTTTCTCGATGTAAATGTAGAAACCATTATTATATATTTTTTCACTGTAAAATAATGTGGTTAATGATGAAACGATTAATAATACTGTAATTTATTTTGCTATTTTGATTATTATTATTATATTACCGACTTTGATATTTATATGATTTTGATATTTGACTTTTATACCTGACTGACTTTCTTAACTTTGATACTGTACTTGAATTTGAACCCCTTGACTTTGATACTTGAATTTGAACCCATGAATTTGATACTCGAGTTTAAACGCATTGAGTTCGATACTTGAGTTTGAATCTTGACTGACACCTGCATTTGAAATTTGTCTTAAAAAATCTGACTTGAAATCTGACTCGAATACAACACAGTTAGTTTACATAAACAGGTAACTCCTCTAAATCTCAAGTTAATTGAAATCTGTATGAAAACATCTGAAATCTGCCTGTGAGAATCTGTAAACCAAGGATACCTGAAATCTGCCTGCTAGTATCTACGACCTCAGAGATATATCTAAAATCTCCCTGTTAGTATCTGTAACACAGTCACCTGAAGAGGACATATTCTACAGCTATTTTTGAAGAAGCGAGAACAAGATAATTAAAGGCATCACGTTGTAGATATGTGGCTTAATTTCCTGAAGGGATTATTAAGAAGACCTAGAACTTCTCCTAAATTAGTGTAATTCTCTTCTGTTGTCCGATTCCTATAGACCTGAACTCATGCATCTGTCCACACACAGGGATGGTGAAGATTCTGACACTACAGTATAGAATTGTGTTGCGGGGATGGATAAAAAGGTGCAACTGATCTCTTTAGTTTGATATTAAGGTTTGATAAATGAATTCAAATCCCTTAATAGTAATGCAGAGAACTAACCAAACCTATAATCAAACCCACACCTTACCTAAATATCACTTCTGAAGAAATAGCGAAGTAAAGATTGTTTTGCCAATAACTATTTCTGACTAAGGATAAGAACGAATTTTGTTCATTTACGCCTAAGCGATTAATTCATTCTTAAATTTCAAAGAAGCATGGCTACTGTAACTTGTGTTTGGGGCTAATCTGGACTTTTCCTAAACTATCACGTGACCCACCTTTAAAACTATCAAACTTTTCACCCAACGTAAGGCAATCCTCTATATAAACTAGGCAGGATCTCTTTCTTTCATAGCCACTTCGAGTCTTGAACAGAATATAGTACCTAGTCTTAGTAACATCTGCCAGAGTCACTGTTCATAACAGCTGAACTTTCCAATATCTGTCGACCCCATGCTTTACCAAAACACCAACAGGTTACACCACCCTCCTCCCTGCTGTTGCTCTAAGGTCGTCTGGGTACGATTTTATGATTACTCGTTGTTCAGTATCTACTAATTACCTGTATTCCTGTCTACAGCTTCCAACTGCTTTCTGTCTTCAGGCCTTTTCTAATTACTCTCTTTAGGTCCATACTAATTACTCTCCCTTCAGGTCCATACTAATAACTCTACCTTCAGGTCCATACTAATAACTCTACCTTCAGGTCCATACTAATAACTCTCCCTTCAGGTCCATACTAATAACTCTACCTTCAGGTCCATATTAATTACTATGTCTTCGGGGACACCTTTAACACATATCTCAGGCAAGTGTTTGTCATTTCAGCGTGAGTTCTCTGTCTTGCCTACCTTGTCGTGAGGTCACCTGTGAGATGCCAGCTATAGTCAATTACTGCTCATGGGGCCTGGTGCTGGACATGTGTGGCTGCTGCTACGTGTGTGGCAAGGTGCGTATCCTTAAGGGAGTGGGGGGGCATACCTGGTTACCAATACACCTGTGGTAAAAATAATTATTTAGATAGAAGAGCGATAGACAGCCATATCCAAACAGCATCTTATATTTTAGATAAACATTCTTACAGTAAGCTGAGCAGTGATCACCTTGTTTAGTATCAGATTTTAAGTGAATGGTTCATTATCTCACCCAGGTAAATAGTATGAAGACTTAGTTGATAAGCTAATGATCTTATTTGACATCCAAGCAGGTAGATAAAGGTGTTCTATAATAAAGATTAAATCACAATAAAGTCAGGAGGAATCATACCTGCCGTCTCCTCAGTACATCTCAGGTGTGCCTGGACTGTGGTCTTGTTCTCAGTCTTGTCCAGCCTTGCATAAAATGAGTGTTCGAATGGTTGTAGGACTATACTCCACACAGGGTATCTGTCGGAAATTTTAAAGTTAGTGAAACAGACTTTACAGAAGATATAATTGTTTTTGCTTATAATATTAAAGTTCCTGATTATAGGATAAATATTTGAGCCTAAAACACATTGTATTATGACCAGAATGCCTGTATGTTCCTTTATGACATTAATTTTAATGGTCACCAAGTTACTCAGCTTAAACAAAGACGCGTATACAAGATGTGCCCAGCAGTCATCACGAGAAGTAAATATGTTTTATTAGTTGAAATGTGTCGTTACTTTACCCTGAGAGTTAAATATGTTTCAGAAACATTTAGACGTGTTAACTCCCCTTCCTAACTTCGCAGGGACCGGGAGAGACGTGCGGCGGGCAGTGGGCGTGGCACGGGCGTTGTGGACGTGGTTTGGACTGCCGTCACGCCACCGGGAGCAGCAAACCCAGCAGGGGTGGGGGCAACGCGCTTGCCCTACTGGCCATGGATGAGCCTGCCCGCTGCCACCACAGGAACGACACCGTGGCCGACAAGATCAACACCTTCTTCTCCTGGATCTCCTCTCTCTTCCAGAACGCTCTCACGGACGACTAGATCAGCCCGCCCTTTTATCAACTCTAGTTAACAGGCAGGCCCGTCGTCCACTAATCCGCGGCTTTATGCGCTTATTGAGATTCGTCGAAAACTAAATCACGAGACAACATTTCAAGAAATTACTAAGTGTGGGGTGCTGGGGCAGGGGCAGGCATCAAGGTTTATTTTCAGAAATCGTTCAGTCTTCTCGGTTGCGCTCCTCTACTGTGGTGATGGTGTTTGAGCAGGTCGTGGTGATCCCCAGTTGTCTGTTTCACTTGTATTTTCGGTTTTGTCCATTATTTTATATAGTGATTGATGGGGAGGCGTAGAGTATGAGGGGGTTTAATAACAAATTATCAAGGGTTAGAATTTAAATCAATTACCTCAACTGCCCTTGCGTACGACCCCACTGGCTGCAGCAGGAACTGGTTCGGGCAATTGTCCAGCTCCTACTAAAATTAGGAATATATGAAATTATTTTGTACACGCATCTACAGTTTTAACACCTTGATTTAACCAATTAATCCCCCAAAAATAACTCCACTGTTTTTAATTCCCTGGGTGGGGGGAAGTGCCTGCCCCAGACCACTCACCGATTGCCTGAGGTCTGTGGCCATCGGTAGCGCCCCTCACCTGCGGCGCTCGGAACATTGTTTTTTTGTTCTTACGCCATTAGCAGCCCTCTTATTACCGTGACACCTTTATGCTGTAACACCTTTAAACCCTAATATCATAACACCTATATACTTTTAGCACCATAACATATTCGTATCCTTGTAATCGAATACATTTATAAAACTTTGAGCCTTAGTCCTGCAAAATATTTGTATTTGAACTACTAATAGTTTAGTACCTTTGGACTGTAAACATGTGTACCTTAGGGCTTAGGACCTCTGTAGTCTAACTCATGTGTACCTTAGGGCTTAAGACCTTTGTAGTCTAACTCTTGTGTACCATAGGACTTACCACACATCTGTACCTTAGTACTGAAACATTTGTACCTAAGTATTATAACAATTGTACCTTAATACCGACAGATATTTGTGCCATTTTACTCTAAAATCCTTCTTCTAAGATATTATCGAGCCTTCATGATGTAAAAAAATGTACTTTAGTACTTTTACAACTCTTCATTTATATCTACATAACTTTTAAAGGTAACAATAACCATAAAATACTACTGTAACTTTATATTTTTTTCATCATAACTTTTACACATATTTTACTTTCACATATTACCTTCTACTTTCACACCATAACTCTTTCACCCATTACCTTCTATTTTTCACCCATTATCTTCTACTTTCACCTATTACCATCTACTTTCATATTTTACTTTCACATATTACCTTCTACTTTCACACCATAACTCTTTCACCCATTACCTTCTATTTTTCACCCATTATCTTCTACTTTCACCTATTACCATCTACTTTCACCTGTTACTTTCTACTTTCACCCATTACCTTCTACTTTTACCCATTAACCTTCTACTTTCACACCATAACTTTCACGCATTACCTTCTACTTTCACACTATACTGTAACTTTCACCCATTACATTCTACTTTTACCCATTAAACTTTCACAACATAACTTTCACGCATTACCTTCTACTTTCACACTATAACTTTCACCCATTACATTCTGCTTTCACATCATGATAACTAAGACCCTTTAACTTCTATTGTCAATCATAATGGATTCTGTCTTTACTTTCTCCTCTCACGCAATAACAAATATGAACCTTTATATACTTTCTACTTTTTGCATTATATATACTTTTTCTACTTTCACAACAAAAACTTTCTGCCTTTATTTTTTCTACTTTCACAACATTTAAACTATATATCTCCCCTGCCTATAATAAATAACAATACCATGATATCTTCACTATACCTACTACGCTAACTTCATGATATTATACTGTCTTGTCATTCCTTGCGTTATATACTGTACGTAACAATTGTGTACGTTCATAATACCATAAACACAGTACCTAACCTAACCTTTGTAAATTATCAACCTAGTACGTAAGTGTTCAATAAGGGAGTGAGTGGTGGTGGCGTGTGTGAAGGTGGGGAAAAGGCACTAGGCAAGGAGCTCCACGCACACACGCACTAAGGTCGAGATGCGTGATATGGGGAATCTAAAATACTCACTACACTTTATATATACTTTTTACTGAAACACTATTTAGTTTTTAAGTTATTACTCATTCTAATTAAGACTTAGTTTCTTAATAAGAGTCGGTAAGTAAGGTGTGCCTTGGACATACGGACAAGGACGTATCATCAAGCTGGTTGTTGATTTACCAAAAAAAAATTTTAGTGTCATTTGTTTATTCTTGATTTTTTTTCCTAACTCAAGAAACACTGTAGAGATGAGTAAATGTTTGTGGTTTACACTGTAACTAAAACTCTCAAAACACCAATCGTGATCATATGTCGCACGTCCGAATCATTCCCATACGAGGCCCAGTCGAGTAATATGCGTAAAACACTCGCACCCTGCAGTACACTAGGTCGCTAGCCGGGAAGAATTATTTAGCTTACTCTACATTAAACAGTCACCCGTATGCAGTCTATTTAGTGATTAATTTGTACAAGTTTTCAATTTCACTCCAGCTGATCCAACTCATATGCAAACAAAAACAAATAAACAACGAAGCTTAGTGAACTGTGATAATAAAACTGTTGATACATCACACCTGAGACTGATTATAATCGTCTCTAAACTTTAATTCATTCCATCTATCCCACACACTTGGTAGACTAAAACTAGACACCTGTAAGAGCTTTTCTGCCTATGAATTATATAAATGTGATTATGTTTAGGATTTAATCTTGAGGGACCATTTATAGGTTATTCTTTAGTTCGTTTACTTCCGGCTACCGACCCATACTGTTGTACTGTTCACCAACCTTTACCATACAGTATACTGAGGCCTCGACTCTCACTGTAGTTCTACTTGTATATTTAACAAGTTTGTTATTAAAGTACATGTTCTAGTAATTACATAAAATATATTAATAAATCATGGCTCTTTGTGTTTCATTGACCAGGATAAACATGCAGTCCGGTACAGGTGTCACTCACGGATACAGCTTGGTAAAGTCCAGTGGTACAGCGATACAGCAAGAGAAGCCTAACAAAACAGTGTGATGACGTATGTTCCTGCAGGTGTTTTGCTTGCTTATCACACACACACACACACATGTGTATGTTAACACGGGTGACAAGGTTTGGTGAAGCCCCAATTGACGACGTCCTAAGAACCGTCTATATACACATTTATTAGTAACTGGAAACAATTGGACTTTAAAGGGTGAATCATTTATGACGATGAGTGTGCTGGAGTGTGTTGTGTCATGAGTATGTTTGTGTGTATTACTTCATGCGTGTGTTGCGTTATTGGTGAGCTGGGATGTGATGCGTCATGAGTACGTTGCGTCGTGAACCGTACTATGCACTGCGTCACAGGTGTTGCACTTTACATGCACTGCGGCAGGAGTGTTGCGTCACGAGCTTTGTGTTACAAGTGCGGTGAGAGCGGGACCAGCTGCATGCCTCATCACACGCTCCAGGAAAACCCAGAAACCGGTTTGTTTCTCTCTCACTTGTAAGAATCAAGGTGATCGGAATTACGTTTATCACGAACCACGAGGTTAAAGGGACGAGGAGGAGGACGGTCTTCCCTAACGATTTGTTATCACCTTTCGTTACTCTTTCTCCTTTCAGTTTTTGAGTGGCGTTATAATACTCACCATTAACTGCCGACATGCCCATATCCACAGACATACCCCCATGTCAAGTGATAAATCCCATATCAGACTTCCCCCATATCAACAGTCCGTATCCGCCGACTCGCCCAACTTTCGAGTACCAGTTTACTAATTTTTTGTGACTTTATGACCAAATAATAATCGAGAAGTGATTCACAGCCCGATTTACGCTTGTAGGACCATCATTTGACTTCATTGCGGCTACATTTGGGTAATTACTCGCTCCCTGGATACATGCACGCGATCTATTAACTCAGATTAAAGTAAGCTTTCCATTTTTTTTTACTTTGTGACACCAAATACTAGTCGAGAAGTGATTAGCAGTCCGATTTATTCATGTAGGACCATTATTTGACTTTATTGCGGCTACATTTTGCTACATTTGGGTACATTTCGGTAATTAGTCGGACAGTCAAGAAAGTGCTTAATGAGGTGAATAACTACTCACTGACATACGTAATAGGTACTTATCAAAGAAATGAAAAATATCCGCTACAATTTCAAGATATGTCAAAACATCCGGTAAAATTAATGCACACACCAGCCAGTGAGGTTGACAGTACAGTACACTCAATATCACGAATATAAAAAATTCTTATTTCGGATAATATTCGTCCATTGACTGTCCGCAAGTTCCCGCCATGTTTACCTGAGGTTATACTCCTCACTTTGAGTCAGTTGTCTCCTCCTTACCTCCCCCTCCTTGTTGGTTCCTTTGGTATGAGAAGTTTTTATTTTTTTGTGTGTTTTACTCAAATTTTACCTCCATTGTTTTGCAAATTATGTTTGTTAAAAATTAAAATGTTATTTTTTGCCAAAACCGCCAATTTGCAAAATAAATTAATGTCGGATTTGAGTAAAACACTGAAAATTTTCAAAAAAATAAACCTATTCGCCTACCAAAATCTGAGAACAGCCAATGGACGAATATTTACCCGAGTTTCTATTCCTTTCGATCAACCAAAACTGGCCATTGACATCAACCAGTCTCTCATGTCAATATACCTGCCGGGCTTACCTGTCTGACCGGTCCATCTTGGTCAACAGTTCGTGAGGAAATACAACACTCGAAGAATCACAAACAGATGACTCTTAAGTCCAAAACAATCTTCATCCACCACCTGGGACAACACCATCACCTGCACTTGCCAAAACAACTGCTGAACTGACTGTCTTTGACGAAGTTGACGCTTCAGGTGGAGACAGCTGTTGGCGCCACCCCGGAAATGCTTTCAGACTTCAAACGTTTTCATAACAATTTTGCCTTGTGTAATAATTATTAAGGATACGATAGTAATTAATGTAATGATATTAAATAATACGTGTTAAGTGTCTGAAACATTTGCTTAAGTTTAACAGTGAACTTTTGCTACGCACTCAGGCTTCTTGAGGATGTTTGATTTCAAGGACAACGGGATAAGAAATATATTAGCTGAGAGAAAATTGTAATAATGATATTTTGTATATTTGTCGAGGTGCGATTAGTTCCAAATTCTCATTTTAGACTTTTCGTAAAGTTTCGCACATCCTTGACACGGATCGTCGACTTGTTTTACTTTCGAGGCTGAAATTTTTCGGTTTTTATAATACAGTATATACTATTGTTATATATTTGTCAGTTGCTATTTTATCTATAATGAAAGGAGGATTACAGTATTTTGGATAATAATGTTTGAAAGAATTTACACAACTACTGGTTTGAACCTGAAAGGTAACGAAAATTATATGATTTAATGATATCAAGGATTTTGTATGTACAGAATCCTTGTGGTGACTGATACCATAAGAAACTTGAATTAGTAATAAAAATGTTATATACTACAATGAAGGTTAAAATACATACGCCAGTGATCAGACTTTGATATAATTACCATTAGATAATTCTATCAAAGTTTGATCACTAAGGTATCGGAAAGAGTAAAAAAAAAAAGCTGTCGACAATTTATGCTATTCGTAATTAAACTTCGAGTATATCGTCAGTGATGTAATTGCCGGCCACAGGAAGCATCGACTGTATAATAAACCTATAAATGTATCACCAACATTAAATGTCATACGCAAGAGATTTCTTACGGATGAAGAGAAGGAAAAGTAATTCATCTGACCACAGGAACACGGTTTCACAATTCAGTCTATCTGTGTGTTTATGCTGGCGGCACGTAGGCTGCTGAGTGCTGACCTTGCCACAGGCTTTATACTGTATGTTGGATAGGGGTTGTTTTACCTTTGTGTTGACTATTACACGGTCTAGATTTTTTCCTGTCGATATTGTGGAGGAAATTCATTCAATTTACGGGTAATTGGGATCAAAGTTAGTGGAGATAATTTTGGCGTTTTTTTGTTTTCATACACTCTTAAGCCATCATCCACAAATAGTCAACTGTTGATTATTATTATGTTAATGGGCACAGGGAATCAATTTAGAGGAATTTTTGAGGTATGCTCTTTGGGATATGAAAAATCTTACCATTTAAAATGAATGATGAAAACAGGGATGGTATTTTTATACAGATTTTATGTGACAGTTGACAATAAAAAGGCGTGTATTCAAGAAAGCGTAATTTTTCCCATGATGAAGTAAAACGAAAAATTTACAAATTGACATTACTAAATCAAATTAACATCTCGACAAACACGCGGTACATCCAACCATGAAAAAAATTACTGTTGTGTTTTCTTCTGGGGATGGAAGATGATGGGCACCGTCTTGGGCATGAGTAGCGCCATCGAACACACGCCCTCACCTTCCGGGTCTTGTGAGGTGCAGCCCATTCCGGGACCACATTTGCCAAACTCTTCAAGGCGGCCCCCGCAGCTCTCTCCTAACCCCTACATGGGAAGGAATACAGAAAAACAGGGGTTAATAGAGTAACATGAATGAAATTTACGACATGTGCAATGCTATTGTAAGCCCTTCATAAAGTACTGGACCTGTCGCCAGCGAGTATAAAAACTGAAAACCGTGAGAGGATATTGCCCTCACCAAGCCATGCCACTGTACCTCTTTATTAAAAATAACTTTCCCATAATCACAATAACATGAAACATGATATTTAAGGGATTTCTAGTCTTGAGAATCTAATGATGGCCAATAGTTTCAAGGAAATAAATAACCAAGTATTTTTGCATGATTTCTGATATAGTTTGCAATCGTAGTTTTTATTTCTGAAGCCAGCAAGCACAGTACAGTACCTGGAAACTAGTGAAGTTTGATGTGTTATGCTTAGTTGGTTAAGTGCTCTAGATTATATTGTTTGAAGTTCTCCTATATTTCTTATGTTATGTTTATTTGTGCTAAGCCAATTCTATTACTTGAAGCTTAGTCATTCTTAATTTGTACGTAATTCCTGTTTATTCTGTTTATTACTGATCTATGGATACTGATGTTGCATTAAGTTGAATAAAGCCTCCCAGTGTTTACCTTCGTTTTCATAAAAAGTGATATGTTTTGTGACCAAGTATTGGTAATAGTTCTCCGCGTTTTCCTCCTAATTTTGCCGGTTTTCATGTTTGTGTAATTTCTATAGAGCTCATCCACTGTTGGCACTATTTATGCAGATTTGAGTTTCAATAAGGTACATACATCTTAATTAAGTAACGACCTTTACCTTGGCACAGCGATTACAACAGAAACAGCTATCCTTGTGAATCCCCCAGAGACAGTCACTGGAGGTCAGGGGGTAACATTCACTGAGGTCACAGTCCCGACATTCCTGGCACCTCATGCTGGAACACAATACATCAAGTCAACCCAGAGCTGTATCTCATGGTTAGTGATGGAATGAAACACTGACTACTGAATATAAAACGAAAACTGCATATACAGTACTGTACAATTTATTTGATTGTGCAGTGACTCACACAAGGTTGAGGCTAAACAATTTTTTTATGACGTTAAGTGTTAAAACTAATGACAATTAGTTATACTTCAAGATTGGTGCTGAAATAAAGTACACATAAAATTTTAGATGAAAAAATGCTACAGTATAATATAAATAAAACAGGTTTTACAATGAGTTTAATGTATAAATTAATGAGACACGAGGTTTGTACTAATGTATAAAATAATTAAGTCACTAAAAGAATTTCTACGGAATCTTAAGGTATTTACGAAAAATTATCAGAGTTCATATGTTGAAAAAAATGAAGCAAGACACAAATCGCTTTGATGCTTCAATATTCAAAAACCTTGAGAAAACAGGAAATGACCCCGGGCCCGTCACACAGTTCTGTATAAGCGTGAAAATGTTTAACATGAATATACTAGGAAGATTATCTACTTTAAGACCTTAGCTGCTGCAGTATTGATATTCTTTATATAAAAAAATATAATTCTAACTAAAATCGGCGAGAACACTGTGATTATGTCGTGAATGTCATTTTACAACTCTCTCTTGTTTAAATACAAGGCTAGTGCTTGGTTCCTGGCTGCTAAAGCACCTTGATATTAAAGGTGCCGACTGCTGAGACAAACTGAGAATCAACATTCTTACTTCATCGGCGAGACATAGTGAACATTCTTGCCTCAAAGGCGAAACATAACGAGGGATTAATCTTACCTATGGTGAGAGAGTGAGGGAAAATTCTTGCCTTATTAGGGAGGCTGAGAGAACATTCTTATCTCATTATTGAGTGACCATTTTAACCTCAATGGTGAGTGAGAAAATATTCTTCCCTCAATGGAAACGGTGTAGTATAATTCTTACCTGGCCAGGAGGACGAAAGAGAGACAAAATGCCAGTACGCGTGCACACGTCATCTTACCACTGAGGTCACCACAACACTACCATACCAGGCGCCCAGCCCCAAGCTCCTCTTGCCTCTTGGATCCTGGGTCTCCCCCCCAACTTCACCCGGCTCGGCTTGTCACCTTCCAGACCCAGGGATACCTAGTAGGAAAAAGCGGGAGTTGTTGGGCTGGAGGATTACCAGTCTGGGAATGAAATAATGATTAAGTTTTTTGGTGTCCTCGTCGGGGAAGGCTCATTGATCATTGTCATTTGTGTATTAACAATGGCTGATGACTCATCCAATAATAAAAAAATATGGAAATATTAAAGACTTTAGTTAGTGAAAAATATCTTTAGAAATCCTGTCTTTTGTTATATTACTGTATTTTACAGAACTTCTTCACCGTAAGATCTATTCTTGTGGAATACATTTCAAATTGGTTAATTTTAGTAAGATTCATTTAGACATAATTTGATTCTGGGAGCTTTTATTGTGGGTCACAGTACGTACTGTACTGTACATGCGTGAGCGGTGGGAGGGGGGATGGGGGGCCGCAAGGATAGAAGTGCATTCATGTGGCATCAGCACAACGAGTCACTCTGGAGTCAGGTTTCGTTTACCTTGGCCCAGAACTTTCAGGTAAACCCCAGCCCCAGGCGGTACTAGCACGGTGTCCCCCTCCCCATCTCCTATAGGAAGTCAGTCCTACGCATACCTCAACCCGCCCGACTTTCTTGCTCATCTTTCCCGTGCCCCTGATACAAAGTAAGGTCTCAGCAGAACACAGCATGGATACTGTACCTATATTGTGCCAATGCCATCAACAGAGATGACCACCAGAAAATTAAACCAATCAGGGGCCGAAGAGGATAACATAATTACTATCAAGCTCAGATAAGTCAACTAATACGAAAATCTACCAAACGACTATTACTGAAAGTAACAAAGATTATCATTATCTCTGTAACATAGGTGCGTGCACACAATCAAAAATACATTAAAAATTTTGTGTAAACAAAAATTATGACAAACGGATGAAGGATTTTGACAACCCCAGGAGTGATCACGGTGTTCATTTTGAAATTTATTGGATCCCTCTGTCAAGATTCTACATTTGTGTTCCTTGCCGTTTTGTGCTTGTAAATGTACTGTGTATGCTCAGGGGAGTGTTGCCGTGTTTATGGTCTCAGGTAAAGGTTCATAGTGGTTGGTGTTTTTGTTTGTTGGAATGTGTTTTTATTCACTAGTGACTGTGTTTGTTGGAAAATGTTTTTGTTCACTACAGACAGTTTTCGTTCGCTATAAAATGTTTGTGTTGGCTGGACAATTTTCTTCTGAGCGTGACATAAACAAACCGATGGTGGCGTTGAGATAGTTGTGTAGAGGACGACAGTAACATTTACCGCGGTCACTGAACATGGAGGAGGAGAGCCAGCTGAGCCCCTTCGTGTACTGGGCTCAAACGGAGTCAAATGTAACGTTAAGAATTGAGCTGAGGAATGTACAGGTCAGTGAGTCGTCCCCGATAACCTCTAATCTCTATGCCTCTTAACGTTAACACCACCCATTAATTCTGTGACCTGTGTGGTAGATTTGGGGAAATTAAAAAGACAATCATATTTGTACTTTGCTAGTGAATTGAGTACAGTACTTACCAATCTTTAAATACAAAAATATAAAACTTTTTAGGATTTTCTGTGGTTACACAAATGTGAAATTGCTGGTGTAAGGTGAAGATTGCGAGAGAAACCATAGAAGAAAAGTGTCTTATAATTATCTAAACTATTGATTGCAACCATAAAATTCTTCTGTTAAGGGGTCCAGGGGGCATTAGCAACGTACAGTAATACTTTGGCTTAACTATATAAGGTGGGGGGTCCGGCCGGTTAGGAAGTTAGATAAGGTTAGGTTAGGTCTGTGCATTGTCATATAGATTTTCTTGTTTAGTACCAAGCAAATAACATCTATAAAAATTTCAGTACAATTCCATAAGTTCCTTCTGGGGATAACCATTTTCTCCACGTTTACTGTTAATGTGACTGGTTGTAGCAAAAATTAATATATGATCCTAAGTTATTGTGGTGTAGACAGATGGCAAGGGCCAAGATATATATTTTTAATGTGTGTAAGCGAGTATTTCATTGTAGAGAAGTCACAAGTGCCACCCCAATGTAAATGAGGAAATGGCATTTGTGGTGATAATAATAATGATATTATAATACCGTAGTGTATGATCTTTCTCTTTTTACAGTCTCCTAGTGTAGATCTTCAGGAGCAGAATTTAATTTTCTCAGCAGTCGGTCAAGGTGCTCAGGGAGAAAAAAAGTATGGATTCAACCTCAAACTCTTAAAATCAATTGATACAGAGGTACAGCATACATGTATTTTTTACTGTTTTATTTATTTATCATTTATGGAAATAAGCTGTAGTGCTCTGTTTATATTTTCATCGATTCTACATAGCATATTTTTTATACTTTATATTGTACTGTAGTCATCTTCTCAACCACAAATATTTTTATTTACAGAAGAGTAGATTCAGAGTACTGGACCGTAATGTCGAGTTTAGTCTAACCAAAGCTCAAGTTGAATTTTGGCCACGACTCCTAGAAGACACTAAAAAACCTGCCTGGCTTAAGGTAAGGATATACTCTTGACTGAGGGTGAGTTTGTAATAGGTACAGTATCTCCAATAGTAGGAAAAGGAGAAAGGAGGAAAACTGACAGTGAAGTGGGAAGATGAAATACATTACTATACTGTATATATAGGCTGGATGATGTTAACACTGGAGTGTTCGGTATTATTCAAAGATGGTAAGAGAGTTTCTTGGGTATAGATACACAGACTAGACAAAACTCTTATTTTCAGTCTAATATTCTGTTAATTTTGTGTTCACATAAGGACTGAAAGATAAGATCATACAGGAGGGGGGGGGGGGGATTGAGCCTAGAACAGTTGGAAAAACAAAAAGTCTTTGATTTGTGAAAAGTTTTGATAAATTTTACAATTTCGTTTATGTAACTAAGCTGTAGATTGGCTGTAACATTAAATGGATATGTGTTTATACAGTATTTAAGTACTGTACTGTAATGTGTATTTTGGACTCATTTGATTAATTTCTACAAATACATTAATGTGCAAGTATTGCCAGACTTTGATGACTTTTGGAGTTTCCTTATAAAAGAGAATCAGAGTCAAAGAGCAGCTACTGTAAAAACTAATTCCATAATTGAAGTAACAGATGACAATTCACAGTAAAAAAAAAAAGGCTCAGGATTATTAAATACGATCTTGGCACCATTTTTCTCATATTCCCCCCATCATATGCAGTTTGCTCTGTATATACCACCTCAAACTTTGTACAATACAGTACAAACTTTTGACCTGTTTTGTATGTGGAATTCAAAGAAATCATTCTATGGACTGTTTAGACTTGTATCATCTCTCATGGCAGCAATATAACATTTCTAAATGGCACTTCATTTTACCCTGTTGCATAAGCAAGCAGAGTTTCCGCTCCAATATCTTGTGGGTGAACAATGCATTTTGATCATATGTACCCAAAAACCCTACTGCAATAGCTGAATACCTGTACCATTAAAAAAAAAAACATCTAGTTATTTAATTTTTTTTATTAGATTGATTTTGATAAATGGACACATGAAGAGGATTTATCAGATGAGGCACGAGACATTACAGATGACTACCCTGGATTGTATGAGAAGATGCAAGCAGAGGCTCTGGGATGGCCCACAAAGAGTAAGTTTATGATTCCAGCTTTCTACTTTCTGATAAAAAAGCTATAAATGTTGGAGTTATATAAAAAAAAAATGCCAAATTAACTTACTAAACAAAGTGTGGATTATGAACGGTAGTTATAAATCATTCAAACAACATGGAACTCTTTATTTACTCGGTTCTACTGGACAAGATCAGAGTTAATAGCTTTTTATAGTTACTTGTTGCTTTTGTTCTATCCTAGTTTAATGTGAAATAAAGTACTGTATAGGAGATAAATGGATGGATGGATAGATAGATAGATCAATTGATAAACAAATAGAAAATCTACTACGTTCACAAAGTATATTAATGTACAGTGCTCTCTTTTGCCATCATTAATTTGAACATTCATCAGCTGCAGATTTAGGGATGTGCATCTTACAGTTTTCAAAGTTTAAGAATTTATAAAAGATCTATTATACTGAATAACACAAATTTATGGTCACTGCCGCTGTACCAGCTTAGTTAAAATTTCTGATTCCTAGTTGATACGTACTATGATACACGTAGAGGGAAAATGTAGCAGCACCCTATAAATTCTTAATCATTCATACTTAACTATGATATTCTCAGTCAAATTCCTTAATTACCTTATCATATATCTTACATAAAGAGACATAGTACAGTACTGTACACCACTTATATTAATAAATTGAAATTACTCAACTGAGACATGGATATAGATCCTGCACTGTTAATTAAAGCAAAATAGAATAATAAGAAACAGTTTGGTGTACAATATATTATGTGGTCATTTCCTAGTGATGAAGCTTAGAATTTTTTTTGTTACATAACAAAACAACCTCTCCTCCACTGCATAATTTATGGAAATGTTGGAGTCCTAATGGTTTCTAAACAATTTTCAAAATGTGTTAAAACAGCATAATTTTGGCTGTCCATGAGAGTGGGTAACTTTGAAATGCAGCTACCAAAATGTTAGTTAGTGTATGTAAAAGTGTCTCTTTGTAATATTATAGACTTTTATAGCATTAATGACATTTTATATTTATTTATTAACTTTTTATAGGAGAGAGTATGAAGAAAGTGTACCTGTTCCTGTACAACCTCTGGCAACTTGTTGGCTTCATATATGTTACTTCTGTAATGATCACTCGCTACCTTAAGGATGGATCTGGTGAGTTTATGCAAGATTTTACCTTAAATTTCCCTGTTCCCACAGTATTAATAACTTGGCCATAGTGAACCACTAATGGCAAATAGAGGTTCCTTGTTAGAGTTTGTCCATCTGCTGCACACAATTTACTTGAGAATGGTGGATAGTTGATAAACAGAGGCAAGATATATGTACTGTAGTTATAAAAATCTTGAGCTTTGTGTAAGATACAAACTTTGCCCCTTCCACCTCTCAAGCTTACACAAGAACACATCATACCAACTGAGTTTGATTGGCAGAGACATTTACCCAGGAGAAGGGAAGTACTATCTGCAAGAGTAAACTGTTATTCAGAAGAATTTTGAAGGAAACTTTACTTTTTTTCTTTTTTAATTACCGGTATGTAGTGTATATTTTGGTTGATAGTTCTTTCAGGTTAAGACTCAACAGATAGAAGATATCAACTGATACAGTATTAGTAGACATGTTAAAAGCCCCAGATTGGTTGTACCACATTGATTTGGTTTTTTATGTGATTATGAGTAAAATAATAAATGTTTACCATTCAGGAGTAATATTCGATGTAAGTTATATAGTAGTTAATTTATTCTAATGTTTAAAAAAAAAATATATATATATATATATATATACAGGACAGTATATTCTGTGCATCCTATTTTTGCATTGCCAAAGATTTCTTTCACATACAACTCCACCTCATAGTACAATACAGTTCTATAAAAGCTAACACTAATTTTTAATTAAATTTACATCTTTCCTAAAAAAGAATTTCATGCAGCAATTCCAGGTGCTCCACAGTAATAAAAACTAACCGTATGAAAACAGCTGATATTGGATATTTTTTTCTTTTAGCTCTAGTTCAAATTATTATATGAAATTTCTTCTTTGGGTGCACTTGCTTAGTACGTAGAGTTGCGGAAACGTGTTCCTACACCCCATGTTTCCAAATTGCCAACCTATATGACCTATAGTATCCCTACTCACCAATCACATCTGTCATTACACGACCAATACCCATTCATTCATAGTAATACTGTACTACTACTGCGACGTTGCCGTTTGTAGACACGGGTTACCACGGGGGGTGTAGGAACACATTTCCGCAGCTGTACCATATATGCAACTAAAGTGATATGTTAATACTGAACTGTAACTTTAATTATATTAAATTAAAATCTTATAGAACCATGTTTTCTTTACTTATATTTATCAAGACTTGTTGTGTACTTGTAAATAAAAATTTCGTGCATTTGCAGACTCTATGGCAGGAACATATGAGGCAGTTGGATGGATGATGCATCTTTGCTTACTAACACAGTTCATTGAGGTGCTTCATCCACTGATTGGATACACAAAAGGATCAGTTTTTGAGGCTGTAATTCAGGTAAGAATTTTCACAAAACAAAATTAGTTTCTCTTACATCTTTATATTATTCTTTGTAAAATGGCAAATAACTGACCATTCCTGCCTTACCACTACACAAGGGTAAGCCTATGTCGTAGGCATTGGTAATCCAACAGCATTACCTCTCTTGTAACATTGTTTGGTTTATTATTTTTAACTGTTATAGGGTATGATCAGAAACACAATATTCATCAATGAACCTAGTAAGTATTGTATACAGTATTGTACACTGTTTTAAAGTACAGTACAAGAGACCCTCATTAGAAAATGAGGTTCTTGTTGTTTGGATCAATGTGGATAAGTCTCTCTCATTATTTAAGCCTTTTCTAGAGTGTTGTCCACATCATAGTCTTCCTTATTAGCATACAAGGGAAATTTATTTTCACAATGCAAACTTTACCTATGTTTATGATCTAATTTGAATTCAAGTGGCCACTTGTGGGAAGCAGATGAGCGGTGTCAAGGAGTAATTGGATTTCACCAAGTGATCCAATTTGTCTTGGCAATTTTGATTTTCTGGCCGTGGGATCAGGTATAGAGTTTGGAGAAAATGTTCTTATGTGAAGTGCAACAGTCTGCAAGTTTCTTTTTTTATGATTGGAGGAGGCTTAGAAAAATTTCAGCTTTGGGAGTTAATAGATCTTCACAAAATATTAAATTTTTGGAGGATTGCGCACAAACAAGGGAGAGGAGACAATGGGGGCGGGTGGGGTTAACTCATAATGTTCTCCCAATGGCTCATGAGCTAACCACTATCTGCTTGGCACAAAGTCGAAACCGCAAATTGTAATGTTAGTAGATTATTTCATAAAATATTATGTAACAAAACATCTCCCCTTTCCATTGATCTTTCAAGTATTTTAACCGTTTCTTTCAGATTGGTGGACGAGGCATTATTTTCTTTTGCTTGATTGAAGGAGAGAAGAGGATGCAAACAAAGCCTGTCATCTTCTATCTCTTCCTTGTGTGGTCACTCATAGAGCTAGTGAGGTAAATTGTCTTTTGTGTCTTACTCTTTAAGTAGTGGAAACAAAACCTGCATTTGCACAACCTTTAAATTGAGCATTTAAATGTTTTCATTACTTTCCACATATTCGGTGGTCATTTGGGAGTGATTGTGACCATTGACGGATTAATTACACTGATATACAGGTAGAAATTTTGTCTTTTATAAACATATTTCATCTCCCTGCAGTATCAAAGCATAAGTGAAATCTTTGTTATATTTCAGATACCCATACTACATGCTGAGAGTTTATGATGTGGAACTGAGTTTTATCACTTGGCTTCGGTACACTATTTGGATTCCACTCTACCCACTTGGCTTCATTTGTGAAGGCGTTGTTATTCTTAGGTGAGTTTTAATTAAGGTTTATACTTTAACAGGTTGAAGCTTTGGACTGCTGATATTTTAGGAAGTAGATTTTCTTTAAGGCTACAGTTAATGTATGGCTGGGTTCATTTTTAAGTCCATGATCAAAACTAATGACAAGACAATAATTCTGGAGTCAACTGATGTGGAGTTGCTGGAGCTATTACATGCTCATCCTCTTATACAACATGCTCTTTTGCCAACATTATTAACTCTTCATCACTGAGTTCCTCTCCATGTGACTCTAGTAACTTAACATCATCAGCTTTTTTACTTCCTCAAAGCTTATCTTATGCTGAATGGTTTTCAGTCACATTGAGGAAATCCTATTTAGTCATGCACACATTCATAGTTGACTGTTTCTGTTCAGCCCTGGAAAAAGCAATGTTGTTAACAGTATTCATTATTATGTCTGCCAGTATTCCTTGATTATTGGTTTCCCCTCCCCGTATGGCACTAGCTAGTAGGACATGGCAAAATGTTCTTCTAAGGTAGAATGCCTTTAAGTTGACTACTGTTTGATCCATGGGATGCAGCAAGAAAGTTGTGTTCTTGTGCCCGTGCTCAGCCCTCACATGCGGACACAAATCACTTAAAATAACTGGATGGTTTGGAGCATTACAGTTTCTAAAATAACAAGTCCTTGTTGTTGAGGTTGTTGCAATAATATTCTTTGATATCAGGACAAAAATAATTAGAAACCAATCCTGACCTGAAAATTACTTAATATTATCCATGTTTTCTTATTGGTAGACTAGCCTTGGCAAAGTCCTTCACAGACTTAGGGTTCAGGGAATGATACACTAATAAGCATCAGGTGATCTCTTGTAGCTTTAAAGCCAGGCACAGACTTATCTTCCTTGGAAATTAGTGTTGTTGCAAGCATATGCTTCCAGAAGAGACCAGTCTCATCAAAATTAAACACCTGCTTCAATTGAGCAGGATTTTCTTTTACAGTAACAGTTTAATTTCTTAAACCATGGTGTCAAATCTTCCTTTTGAAAATTTACATTAGGTATAATAAATATTTTATTTTTACCAGGGACATTCCATACTTTGACGAGACAGGAAAGTTTTCTGTGGCTCTACCAAACAAATTGAACTTTGCTTTCCACTTCCCGACTCTCCTCAGATGTTATCTACTGTGTTTCTTCTTCCCAGGTATGTTATTGGCCATTTGTTCCACTTAATGAATGAAATGATGGTTTTCATTTAACAATTATCTATATTGTACCAGAAAACTCATTTTCTGCATACTAATGTAATTGTTCAATATTCTTAACAAATTTGTTTTGTCCTTTATTATTCTTACTGTAACCTATTTATGAATTCTTAATTTCACTGGTGTCACTAGACAAGATTGTTATTTTTTCTTTGGTTTTTCTCTTTTTTTTTGTTCCCCCAGCCCTCTTGTACATTTGAAAACAAATAGTTTTTAGTCATTGATGCCACAAACAAAATCTATAACTTTTTATTCATACTCCCTAATAAAAAACTTGATCCATAAATCCCCTTTCTTTCCTTAACCCATAGAGCTCTCCCAATATACCGCTTTTTGGTAACTTTTCAGTAGTGACACTACCATACACTTTTCCGAGTGTGCTTAACAGACTTAATCCTTTTTAATATTTGCATTAATTCTAACAGGGAACTACGTATTATTACTCATTTCCATTCCTTTGGAATTACTTGGCACTTTTTTTTTTAATCCTTCCAGAAAATAGCCAGTTTTGGGAGTGTTCCAGACACCAGATAAACATCCCATACCTGTGTGTTATAATGTAAGCTACCAGTCAGTATATGACAATTTGCTTAAGTACATGGTTTTAATGTAAAATAAAAAAATTTTTCCTCAGCAATGTACAAGATGATGAATCATATGTACCAAATGCGGTTAAAGAAATTAGGTCCTGTGAGTTGGAAGAAGAAGTTCGAGTAAATTGGGAAGCCCAGTGCAAGTTTTTTTTCCTACTACTGAAGAATGTTACGTAAGTTTCTACTGAGTTTTAGAGAAGGAAAGTTGACTAACCGATAATAAATTCCTGTACATCTGAATGCATAGCTTGAATTTTTTTAATATTTCATAAGGGATTCTGTAACATTTAGTGAGAACTTCATATCAGTGAGAGCATTTTTCATGTTATGCAAGATGTTATTAAGTATTAACTTAGAATTTCTTTAATTGTGAGTATTCTTGGGTGTGTATAGGAATCTATTGAGGATGTTTGTCTAAGTTTATTGATAATTAATGGTTGGCAAGAGAAAGGCTTAGAGTAATCTACTGTAATTCCAATGACCAAGAGCAGGTGATACAGGAGAGATTGTAAATGGTTACTGAATAGGAAAACTGGTGCCATTTCAAGAGAACCTAGTCATTTCACAATATGTATTTCTTGTTTTTGTTTTTAAATATTTATAGTGTATTTAGAAATTGATTATCACATAAATGTTTTTGTATTATTATTGTATAATAACAGACTTGATTGTTAATAGAGCATACCCACATTTAGTCTTTACCTTGTCATGTTTCTGGTCTATTTAAAGAAGTTAGATGAGTACATACACATATCCTCACATATTTGCAAACTCCATATTCATGAAAAATTATTAGTGACCCGCTCTCACTCCACCCAGTACATGGACACAGGAAGGGAGAGTGCACAATATTTTGGGTACTATACATTGCCTCACAGAGTATCTAGGACACCATGATTAATATTCAGCACCCCAGGTAAAATTTGGTTCCAACTGTACACCCAGATATTTTGAGGTCAGTAGTAATTACTTTTTACCATACAAAATTGCCTGGATCTGTTCCTGGAATACCATATTCTGCATATGGCTCATTATTTGAATAAGTGTTCATAGAAGTTAGCAATTTAACCAAACTTTATATATTTTCCAAAGTAAAATATGACCATTAAATGTAAATCTTAAATGTTTTAAATTTTATTCTTTGGTGCTAAAAGATATAATACCCTCAGAGTTTAAATGACAATTAATTTTCGTATAAATACTAGAGAAAATACACTAACAAACATTTATTTAAGCCTATAGCCTTATGCCATCGTCCATCAAGGTGGTGAATATGGAAAATATTTGTTTGCATATTCCATAAAGACATGATATAAATGTGGTTAGTATGAATATTATTTAGATTTTTTTTAATACGTACCCATTTCAACTTCACACAATTAATGTACAGGTACTGTATACCTTTTCATTTTGACATCCAATTTTAATTCCGTAAGTTAATCCTGAATGCCCGAGTGATAATCTCGTCTTGTTTTGAAATGAATCGGCTACTTGTGCAATTAACCAGGCCGTTCACATATATTTATTATTTGGGTTTAAGTAACAAAACCCAAACGGTAGTTCCTTGTTTTATTATAAAAGGATTGTATATATATAATTCCTGAGTGTAGATCGACCATAAGTTCCACTGTATAGGAGTGAATGAGAAAGGGACGGCGTTTATGTATTATAAACGTTAGGTCACGTCCTTACGATATAACTTTCTGTGAGCGACTACTCGAGTAAGGGCCTCGCTGTGCGGGCTTACAGATATGCTGACGATGGGTCTCTACCCTCCTGGGAGAGTTGCCCTCTCACGTGTACAACTCATGTCTTACTCATAGACAGTGGAAAGTTACAGGGGGTGAATCTGAATATAATATCAGATGTATTGACCCATTTATATAATATGTTCTGTTGATGAGACAGGGGCCCATTACAGAAATATACGTACTATTATCCTAACTACGTATAGGATTTTTTCTTAAAATATTCTTAAGAAAACCTGCTATAGCATTTATGAATTAATTTATGTTACTATTTCATAAAATTGCATTGCACTTCGAAAAATTAAAACAAAATATAAAGTGAATCTTGTAGTTGACAGACACCATTTTCTGATTGAAAGTTTCTGGAAATCGTGACATAATTCATTTGGGCGATTGTACAATACAACTGGGAAATGAAGAAGAGTGGTCATCTGCCTGTGTGCACAGTATTTACCCACCTTTCCATGACTTAGTACAGGTAGTAGTTTTTTATACAGTACAGTATCTTATGGAAGAAGTAGTGCTTGGGGAAAGAGCTGCATTTTCTTTTATGGTAACACCATTTACAACTGTCCCTTTCTTACAAATTTGTTATTTGTCCTGGTTACTTACTTCACCTTGACACTTCCATGAACCATGTCCTCACTTGAATGAATGGTATATATACGTATACTCAACTCATTAACTTTATACTCCCGGCCTACACCCAACATACTGTACTTAGCTCTTCTAAAATCACTCTCTTCTCAGCTAGTGCCATAACCTGACTTGCTCTCTCCTTTACATTACCACCCGGAGAGTCTAAATGTGGTGACACGTAAAGATTAACCATGGAATAAAGTTACCCGTTTATCTGAGAGAAACCATGAATGCTCCCTCATCTTGCCTCTCGTCTCTAAAGAAATTTATAGAGAAGTAACTTTGTACTTCAGATTGTTGCTTATATCGGAAGTAGGAAAGAATTTATATATTTTTGTCAGCAAATATATCTCGACCTCTGTCTCATATACAAATTATAACTACTGATGTCAGGCTCCCACTATATCTGAATGGCCCCATTCTTACATTTCAGTCATTTAATTAATCATGCATGTTTAGCAAGTATTTTTCTAAGTAATTTAAAATGTTACAATGTTACTCCTCACAAGACAACATACATTATCGACTTAATGGGCAGATACAGTAATGTTAATGAAAATTTTTAGTTTGGATTAATACCATATTGTACCCCCCCCCCCATTTTTATCCTATTAAAATATAACTCAATTTGAATTTTCTCTGTTGATCCTAGATATTTATATAAAGCTTCTGACAGAGTTTGGCATAAACCTCCTCTTGGCAAACTCCTTTCCTCTTGACGTGGTTGATCTTTTATGGTTCTTGTTTGTAATGAACGGTAGTGTCTGTGCAGTAATATACTGTACCGTACTGTTTACTGTACTCATCAAGTGAACAAAAGTTAACGACCCAGGCAAGCACTGATATTGACAGTTGTCACAAATCAAACTATCAGTGAAATTCATCTGTTTGCAACTATTGCCATTAAGACGGGGAGATTTATAACCGGCAATCACCATTCAAGGAAGGAAGCTATGAGTTGTGGTGCCACAGAATGGATGCTCAACCTTGCCTTTCATTGTCTGTCATCAGCCATATTGGATTTATAGGATCATACCTCAAGTCTGGATGTTTCCCCAGTTTATGAAGGTCATCATCGTCTTGATAGCTCTGTTTATGTACCCAAAACAAAGTACTGTACAATAGTGCATTCCCCTCATAATCTTAGCACATGGAATACTATGGCTGTACTGTACCACATGTTCTTATAGTTTATTCACTCGAAGCTTGCAACCAAGTCCTAGGGTCAGTTTGTAGCAAGGCAGCTGATTGGTTAGCAGAGGGACACCCGAAGAATCAATACAGTTTTTTGTATTTAATGTACTGTATCGTTCCTGGCACTTACAACGCCAGCACTGGCTGCCTCACCAGTCAGATGAAGACTGTGGAGATTGGTGCAGTTCTTGAACTGCTGAAACTAACCACAACTTGCCTTGAAAGAGGAAGAGGCCTCACTGCTATTGCTGTTACTGCTTTCTGCCTTCAGCTTCGTCCAAATATTGGTGACCTTCGCCATAATGATCCCTGTGGGAGGAGGCAAGCGGCATCAAGTCTGGTTTTGAATCCAGTCTTGGAGTAGACTCACGTTTCTTAAATACCCTAGAAACGGAGAGTGGATTCACATTCGGTGCCGCAGCCTTCACTTCCAATGCCTTCTTAATGATGGTAGACACTGTTGACTGGACCAGGCCAAGAGCAATTTAGCATGCTCCTTCACTTCTCTCATGCCATTTCACAATGTCGAGCTTCACCTCCAGAGATACAGTGTTCCTGGGTGCCTTGGCCTTCCCAGACACAGGATCCTGAGTAAAACACTTGCTTGACATTTTCAAAGTTACACTGCTCACTTTACTGTCACAGTCAATGCAAAAACACTTCACAGTCACTGAAGCAGAGAAAACACCTCACAGTCACTAAAACTGAGAACAGTACATGTACTGTATCTGTATAGTACACTAAAACTTTGTAATTTCCTGTAACTGCAAAGGGAAAAATGCTAAAAAAAATAATGATACCGGTTGCCGCTGCTCACTTCGTGTTTGGAGCAACAGAGGCAAAGCACTTTGTAGTCACAAAAAAAAAACATAGCAAAAATAACTTCAGTCACCAAAGCAGAGTACAATATGAATTTTAGTGGTGTTTTCTCACTGTATAAAAAAGGTAGATGCTAAATAACAACACGAATGATGACCAATAGATATAGAACTCTATTTCTTACTCGCATGTAACCAAGAAGAAACAATGGCTGGACTTAGTTCACCAGATGGTCACGAGGCAGCGTTCAGGTAGTTGAGAAATGAAGTGAGTGATCTATTCCATATTCCGAGTTGGCAAGTTGGCGGGATGATGAAAATTGTTACCGTGGGCTTTTTTACATGGCAAATAGGGGAGTGGTCTTAATATACCAGCATCTTTAACGCGAATTGTCGTAGATGGGGACATCGTAAATAGAGGTTTGCCTGTACTACATACAGGCAGACTGTGATTTATGAGAGTTGTTTCTGAAAACATTTTGTAAGTTGAAGCATATTTTTCACGGACTTCCATTGTTAATAATGGGAGATACGACTCTTTTGAAATTTTTTTTACTCAAACTAAGCTAAAGGTCACATCCATGTCGGTCATCGCTTGAATCGAGTAGATAAAACATTTATTAAACTTCCTGCTGCAGTCATCACTATTATCACCAGCAATTTCAGGAGTTTTATTACTAAAGTACAGTAGTCCTGTTAGTCGGGGTTCAAGTGTAGTGCATTTTTTCCATGTCCATCGCTCCCTCCTTTCTACAAGAGGTATGCATGGCTTCTACACCAGTGAGGTAAACACTACCATAAATGAACAAAATCATCCCATCTTGATATCTAAATATTGTAATCAAAATTAGTTAAGATAAATCCACAATACTCTATGTGAAGGTTTCATGTTTAGTTTTTCTGAACAACGTGACACAAATTCTTAAGAAATGTTGCTGCACACATGAAACGTCTAGACTGCACTGTGTACTGGCCAGGCTCAGTATGGGAAGCTTTCCAGATGCATATGTCAGCATCTTACAATGATATGGAAAAAAAATTAAACCAGGTTTTCCATTCATAAAATAAAGCACAGACTAAAACAAAAGGTATTTTTGAAAATTTGTAAACCACATTTGTAAATCTGGGTCTGCCTGTGCTTATATTCTGTGACTGACACCTAGGTAACTACTGTACTACACATTCTACAGTAACTGTGCATTTTTTTCACTCGTGCAGTAAGAAAATTTTGCTTCACCTGTTATATTCCCTTTGTGGTTTCTTCACCTTCAGTGTCATTCACCTCCTCTAACTCTTCATCTTTGGATGGTTCAGTCTCATAATAGCATGTAAGAAAAACCTTTGCTGCCTCCCCTATCAAGAATTTATCTGGTATATCTGCTGCTGTACCATACACCTTCCCCTGTGGACAAGATATTATGTATTCAAACACAAAGGTACTGTAATATGTTTTTCATTAAACAGGTAACTTAAATGGAATATCATTTTAGTAAGATTTTACTATCCTATGCTATGCAACAAACTAAGGATTAATCATATGAATGCCCACCCATCCCAGTTACTGAAACTCTCCCTTAAAAAACAGATTGGAAGTGAAAGTCAACATTAAAAACAGGAGGTCTATTAAAGCAATGCCTACTTAACATGTACAGTTGCAGACAAAATTCCCAGAACACTTGGCAATATCTGGCATCTACTTTTGGGTCATTATATGATGGGTTTATACTGTATTTAATAACACTGCTTTTTATCACGTTATGTTGGAACCTCAAAATGGAAAAAATAGTCTTACACAAAGAAAAATCTAAGAATATATGTTAACATTCCAAAAGCCTTCACCTAATGATCCTCAGATACTGTCAAGTGTCCAGGTAATTTTGTCCACAACTGTATAAACCATTTAGTTTCCTGCCAACTACCTGCTACCCTAATGGAGGGTATCAGAGCTGCCTGGCTATGGGCTTAAGTAATAAAATGGATTTCACGATTAATCCTCCACTTCTAACCTAACTCCCTACACAAGGTGGCTCTCATGACTGCAGCCAGCTAAGAAATGGGAGGTGGTGGTTCAGTACTGTACTATAAGTCCAAGTGCAACATGCACCCCGTCAGGTAATTTTGACTAACCCACGCACACAAGCATGGAAAATGGTGGTGGCAGTGATGACAAATACCCCAATGCCAAAACTCACAATTCATATGATGACCAAGCACCTCTTGTTTCATTAAGAAACTGGTACCTCTTAACCCCTTCACTACAGGGATGTCAGTTTAAATGTTTTATTTGGCCCAGGCAATTTTATTCAGCAGAGAGTGGACCCCATACAAAAATGGTTAACAAGTGTATCTTCAGAAATAAAACACTAATCTCACAAACTGTACTCATATACAAAAATTGTATGATACTTACAAGACCAGTACTGTCTCCTGGGTGGACTCCCACTTCCGTGATAGCTTTTTTCACATCAGTCACAAAACGCTCGGCAAAGTCATCAGAATTTTGTAAGGACGTCAAACATATATGTAGTCTGAATTGAAACAATAAAAATGAATCAGATCAGACAAATGTACTGTATGTACAAGTTGAAGAAAATTATCTATAAGAATTACAGTACCAGTAAAACACATTAGTTTATACATTTTATTAGTTAATCAAGATAGTATGGAAGGTTATTATGCCATGGATCCACAACTTGATACATGAATGACTACTGTATTTTATTATGACGATGAAGAGTTAATGTTTTGGATTATGGGGGCCAAGTACATGTCTCCCATTTTCTTTCATGTACATTCACACAGTAATCCAGTAACTCACCCAGAAGGATACTGGATAAAAGTGAGGTGCCACCCATGCTGACCCAAAATGTCTCCCACTTTAAAAATGTCTGCATTTGTGCTGGTGAAGGCCACAATGGATGTCAGAGGATCCCCAAACAACTGGATCTCAGGAATCAACTTCAGCCTGTGTAGGGACAAAGAACACTTACTTGTAAACTCATAATTCACTGTTCCTGCATTGATATTTTGTTTTGAAGAGATGAAGGCTTGTTAGATCAAGATATGGCTATTCAGTAGAAAGGTAACCATATGGGTCAAAAGTTATGTTGATAAATACTTGTCCTAATGACTGAAAATCTTTAATCGTTTTGCTACACTAATTACAAAACCTGGAACATTTTGATCTTGATTTTGGGCATTTTTCTGTTACTGGTAGTGTACATTACAGTAGTATTATAAATGTATTAAAGTAGTTGAACTTGTAAATTCCAATTAAAAGAGAAAAAAAATTACCAAAGAAAACAATAAGACTCACTGCTTCTTGATGTGCCTAGCAGTAGTGATGATCTTGCGGGTTGTCTCAGTGTAGCCATCAACCCCATGGTAAACTAGTGCTGCCCAGCACACTGCCACCAACCCTGGGTATTACTGCCATTAGTATATTTTTATCTTATATATTATTAACCTACCTTTTATATTAGTGCTATTGACTTATGTTTTATGTAACTGCTGATGGTTTACAATTATTGGTAAATAATTGTAAATTATTTTAATATCCAGTATTACATGGCCAAAATGTAGATACTGTTGATTTATGCCACCAACCCTGTATAAGCCACTGAAAGGGCTAAAGGTTGGCCTACATGAAACCCTAAGGTTTAATCCTGGAAAACCAAGCTAATGCACAGGCATCTTTTAAAACAGTTAAATATTTTATCAGCCTTGTCTTCATCCCAAAAATATAGCAAATTGAAGACATACCCGTAGGCAAAATAATTAATTAATGCTTTACCATCCTTGAGTTAGATTACCTCGAACACAGGAAAGTGGGTATTGATCTATCGCCCACCTGTCCTCTCTCACACACTCCCTTCTCCCTCCCTTTACCTGCCTTCCCTCACTTGCCTCTATCTCTTCTCCAATGCTGTATTTAACTTTCTCTTCCCTCTACCTCTTCCTCACCTTTCAATTCCTCTCACCAACACCTAACTCTCCCCTCCCCCCCACTTGCCTTCCTAAATCCCTCTTACCACCCTAACACTCTCCCCTTACCACCCCATCTCCCCCTCCCTAAATCCCTCTCACCACCACATCTCACCCTTCACCACCCCCCCCCTACTCTCTCACCTCCCTAGGGAAAGCTCCTTAATTAGTGCACCAAAACTTTTTTCACTGATTAGTCTTCTTTATTGATTTCATCCATCCCTCTCTACACTGTCAGTCCCTCCCCCGTCACTACAATGTCAGTCCCTACCCTGTCATTACCTCTCCTGTCACTACACTGTCAATCCCTCCCATCACTACACTGTCAGTCCCTCTCCCTGTAACTACACTGTCAGTATCTTCCCTATCACTACAGTTTGTTTACCATATTTTCTACACTCAGTATACCTCACTCCTACACTCTCAATATACTCCACTACATTACCTCCTGCACGTGACCCCGGTATAGTGGGGGAGGCGTAGATACCACCAGGCCAATCAGGTACCACGAAGTACTGGTAGTGTCGGTACTTCTCACTCCGGTACATGATAACGCTGGAGCCCTTGGGTGCATTCCCATACTGGAGGAATGAGATGAGATTTAGTCTGATGAGTCACAGGGTTTATTCAGAAATAGTATTACAAATATGGCAATACCTCTAAATTGTTTTGCATAAGTATTTCATCAATGGGTGCGTGTCTCATCACCTTGTGTGTGTCAGCGGAAATACTGGTAACTCCCGGAACACGGAAGTCAAAAGGAGGAAGAGGATAGCCAGCACCCTCCATGAAGGGGAGGATGAAGCCGCCCATACAACAATCAACATGGACAGGTACATCGTATTGCTGGCCTAGAGCACCTATCTTCTCCACATCATCAATGATACCATGAGGGAATTCTGGGGCAGATGCTACTAGCTGAAGCAACCAAATGAAAAATATTTTGTAATTTTCAAAACTTCACACATGAAAGATGGCAGAATCATGGAACCTATTAACTGAAATAAAATTACTTATACTCCATGTGTTTTCAACTTCCATTACAAAATACAGTACAAGAATAGAACAACATAATTACAACTGACAATATTCTAAGTACAGTACATAGCATTTTCATACTATGAATGGTTTGACTGCTGATAATTTGATGCTTCCAAACATGATGTGGGATACTAAATACTGAAAATCACCACTTAAACCATCACTATTTGGAGCAGCCATTTGGTAAATTTGGTAATTAGTATTATTAACTCCAATTTTCTATCTCATACGACCACTAGTAGCACCACCACTTCTCATCTCTTATATTGCACAGCCATTTTCTGAAACTCTGGACTCTGTAACCACTCCAGGCGATCCATTATCTAGAGACAACTTACCATGACAGTGTTGCTGGTGATGGCCTGTCGCATTGCTGCTATATTGACCTTACAAGTATTATGGTCCATGGGTACCTAAGGGAGAGAGATCACCTCATAAAAACCTGAACTTCAAACACTCTGTTGTTACAATTACAGTCATATTCTTGTAAACATAAAATACAGTACTTCACACTTATTGTTTCCAGTAATTTGTGATATACCCTGTAATTATGAAGGCTTATTTCTTTTATAGTAGTCCTAACTTCATCCAGAAGACAGAATCTTCAACCATCAGGCAAACAATGTGCCCAATTGTTGCTACACTTGAAGGATATGTGGGGAAGGACACAGGACCTACCTTCCTGATCTTTATTCCTAGCAAGGAGGCAGACTTGTCAAAAGCTGCATGGACTGTCACACAAGCAACTATCTCCGGTTTCTCCACGCCCTTTACCTCCCGGCTCCAGTCTCTCATTGCCTTCATTGCCATCAAGATACTCTCAGATCCACCACTTGTTATCTGTAACGTACAGAAACTGAGAAGGAGTTTTGGAAAGGATGCAAATTTGACTTAGACGAGGGAGTATTGTGACTAGGAGAAGGGTTAGTGAGACCGATGTTGAAAAAGCAGTTGGTGTGTATTGTGATAAGGGAAAGACTAACCTATTAGAGGAAGTATACTGTATCCTGGCTCCTGGGAGAGGAGGTAGTGTGGCCTGGGGTAGGAGAATATTTGTCTTCTTGGAGAGATGGTGTTTCCTGAAATATTGATTATTGTGTGTTCTAAGAGCTGCATATTCTGAAAAATCCGAATTTAATGGGGAGGGAGGGATAAATGTCCACATAGGAAGGGGGGAGGTAAATCCTAATTGATGGATGTCATTTTATGACACGTGAACTTAATACAAGGATCTAAAGAGTGATTAGAAGAAGTCTCCCAGGGTGATGTGAAGAACCAGAGGAACTCTGGGCAAGAGTTACTGGGAGGTGGCAGGGACCAGCAGCGCTTCAGGTAAACTTTAGGGCCACACAGATATAAAGATCCAAGAAAAAACAAGGAAGGTGATGAATAAGAGTACAGTGCAGTACATAGTTATAAGGCTATGGAAAAGTTATTCTGAAATATTATCCAACAGGTCTTCTAAAGTTTGATAACCACACTAAAATCCATAAGTTGGGACTTTATTCCAATAAATGTGTTCAATTGTTGAAAATCTAAATTCTATATTGTAGTCATTGAATAGGGGAACACAGTAGAGGTACTGTATGTAGTGTACAATGAAAGACAAAAGTCGTGTCGTGAAATTTGGTGAAAAAAATATGCCGAAGGGCACATAAATACGGTAATATCAAACATAATTGTTTAAGGCCACATGACATTATTCACAAATCTAATCAACTGCAGCAGAGAAAACTCAAAACATAAATCCCAAATGACAAGACCTTGAATCTGGACAACTCACACATCCACACTGCTCATCAGTTCCATGGAAGAGAGAGATGGTCATCCTGACAATCTCTGCCTCCATCTTCCTCACACCAGGGAAGATGTCAGCATGAAGTGGGTTACTGAAGGCAAAGAGGCCATATATCTTCTCTAGGAGGTTAGTGAACATGTCGTCTGAGCCTGAGAAAGCCCCACCAGAGATCTTTCCATCCCGCCACTCATACTTGCCTGGAATAGAAAGCAGAGTTTAATGCTGAATGGAATATCCACACCTAAACAGAAGGCTGTATTAAGCAACAAATTGGTGTTTTCAGGCAACTGGGCATCTGAGGTGACTGGGTAATTGAATCTCTACTCAAAGCTGGGGGTCTTAGAACTAACAACCCTTCAGACAAGGCACAATAGGGTAGATCTCATTAAAACATTAAAAATCTTGAAAGGGATGGAAAACATAAACCCGGGCCATTTCTATGTGATGCCAAGCACCACCAACACGAGGAAACATAACTACAAGCTCGCCAAGTTATCATGGAGAACAAACCAGGAAATATTTAGTCACATAGATGGTGGTAGACCTATGGTATGGTGTACCAGCCCAGTATTGGGCTTCAAAATAACTTTTGACAATATTATTAAGAACAATAGAGGAATCCTACACAGGCCACTGGCCTCCTTCCTTTGGCATGGCCACCTCTAATAGATGGCCTTTAGGTAAATAAGGTAATAGATGAGACCAATTGGGTCTAGAGGTGTATGAACCTAAATATGGAGGGGATGAGAGCCAGGTATAGCCCAAGAAAGACACGGAGAGGTTGTAAGAAATGACATTAGAGTTAAGAACCTGACAAGAGAGACTACAAGAGACCATGCAGCAAGGGTTCGCTACAATTACCTGATGGAGAGCTCCTGTCGGATAAACCACACAAGAGTTGTAAATGGCTATAAAACGGTGATGCTGATGAGTTACAATCAATGGGAACAAGTGGTTAATAATGCAAACAGAAAAAGAGATACAGGACATACAGAACCATAAAACCATTACCAGAAATACAAATACCTGTAAAGATTTGGAGAAACAGGACTGGAGTGATAATTTCAGTATGGTGACAGTATCAAATTGGTGCCTTAACAGATAAAGAAAAGTTTATTTGGAAGTGTCAGTATAAGTAGAGATTTAGGTCTTAAGTACAGAAACAGCAATCCAGGAAACAGGTGTGTGAGAGGCCAGAAATCACTGACCTTCTCTGAGTATGTTGCTGGCCTCCTGCAGTACTTGCTCCCTGGTCCAGCCAGTGGGTGGCAGTGTCTTCAGTGGTGGCTGGACACTGAGCAATCCATTGTCCTCAAACATGCTTTTCTCTAGATCTATGACAGTAATTAAATAATTATTAGCACATATTTACCATACTTTATCAACAAGTCACAGAACACTAAACATCATTCTACCAGCCATAAAAGGTCCTTAAACTTTTTTTTTCAAACAAAAAATAATATGATCACACATTGTACTCTACCACTGCACCTGTTACACAAGGTAGGACAAAACATTGTTCTCTTGGCAGCAAAATTCACCACAAATCAACTTTTTCAAGACAAAAGGATTGTTATGCTAACTGTGGGCAAGATTCACCACTTAGGCCTACATGATAAATAAATCAATACAATAAATTATAAAATTAAAAGAAAGATTATATAACCCTACTTTATTAATAAGTGAAATAAATAAAACTAAAAAGGTATAGTTTCATGCATTTTTTTAATATTTTTCTTTTGGGGATGTGCACCTTGCCTTCAGATTTGTGTTTCACATCTGTTGATATATATCTCACCTCTGTGGGTGTGTCTCACCTCGGTGGTTATGTCTCACGTCTGTGGTCGTGTCTCACCTCTGTGGTCGTGTCTTGCCTCAGTGGTTGTGTCTCACCTCGGTGGTCGTGTCTCACCTCTGTGGTCGTGTCTCACCTCTGTGGGTGTGTCTTACCTCAGTGGTTGTGTCTCACCTCGGTGGTCGTGTCTCACCTCTGTGGTCGTGTCTCACCTCTGTGGGTGTGTCTTACCTCAGTGGTTGTGTCTCACCTCGGTGGTCGTGTCTCACCTCTGTGGTCGTGTCTCACCTCTGTGGTCGTGTCTCACCTTTACGGGAGTTATCAAGGGACTCTGCTATCCTCCGCTTGACGGCCGGGATGGAGCGACCCGTCCTGAACACCCAGTTCTTGATGCTCTCATACACGTCTACAAAATCAAAGGCAGTTAGTCAATATTCCATAAAATGCTTCCTACTCTATAATATGTTGACATGGCACACGAAGGGGCTTATCCTAGGTACGGCAAGTGTTGATCAGGCAAAATATTAGAATTAAAATCATAGCATTTAAGTTCAATGTGAGCTCCATTGCTGCATGCTATAGTAGCACCACACTATCTAATGCCTACTAAATTCAATGTTCTCACATTTTATTCCTTACTCTCTTCCTTAACAGACACTTTTACTTCTGTATCCGTCACACAAATCATGTATTTTTATCTTAAATCTTTTAGTATAAGATTTCAAGCTCAGTCAACACCATGAATATTCGTCACGGCTCCCTGTGGTTGTGGTGGCAGTCAGGTAAATTAGGTAAATAGATAATGTCATTTACACAAGGGAGTCATTGTGGCAAAACGTTGTGTTGAAAGCACAAAAATATTTGGTATAGTATAGGTTACATATTAAGGTGACCCAGTGGGGGATCCAGGAATATCAAAAGGGGGGAGGTTCAAAAACTTGTGGGTAAGGGTAACGTGGCGAGCACAGCAAGCCTGCAGTGGATACTCTCCCCTACAACTGCCGATTTGTCACTCGCCGTCCGCTTACCAACCAACCAGCGGCGAGCTCCATAGACCGGGCCTCGCTTTCGGATTGCAAGGTGATTGGCCAGTTACCGCCTTCACCTCAGCCAATCAGCAGCGCCGCTCACTTCACATCTCTGGACCTGATCCGGCAGAATCGTATAAATACCCCCAGCCTCGCAGTGAAGGTCATTCTACTCAACGCTCTCAAACAGAGAAGACCTCTCAACAAGCTCCTAGCCACACAGCAACTCCCTAGCACTGCATTGATTTTGATTTTGCCGCTGACAGCGGCTACTTTATTGTGCACCCCACACTCATCCTGTGAGTGGTAGCGCAAAAGGATTACAGAGTAGAGTTTACAAAGGGTCATAATAATTAACTGCATTGTATATATATATATATATATATATATATATATATATATATATATATATATATATATATATATATATATATATATATATATATATATATTGTGAGTTTCCTTTCTCACCTCCATCCTTTGTGCGAGATCTCCTACATGTATGTATGTATGTGTGTGAGCCTAACAAAGAGAAATTTGACAACTGGCCACATACTGTACACTATGCTACAAGCCCACCCAGCTGGAGGGAGGGAGGGACACTGTAAGCCCCCCACCCCAGAAATCTTATGAAATCTGACCAATATCATGGGCATTTTGAGCCATTTTGAAGTACTTGTGTACTTGGTATTAGGAGATATTGTGAGGTCAATGGTAATTACTTTTTACCATACAAAAATGCCCGAGTACAATACTACATTAAAGAAAAAGCATTGGAATTTGTTTTAGAAAAGGAGGGGGTCCGAACCCCTAGTACCCCCCCCTGGCGAAGGTGGTGGGAGCGTTTACGGCAGAGACGGAGTGTTACCATGTGTGTGAGCGTGACATGTGGTAATGACAGCGTGAGAACCATAAACGTCTACTTACCTTCCCTGTTGCTGACGAGATCCTTAGCTGCGAGGGTGGTCAGTGTGATGGCAGCTGTGGCGGCCACGATCTGCCATTTCTGGTACCCATGCACCTGTCTCTCCACCTCCTCCTCTACCCCTGCAACACAACAATTTCTCGATCTCCATTGCTGCAACACAACACTAACCTAACCACTAAACCTTAGCTTATGATCTCGTAATATTTTTCGTTAGGTAAGGTTAGGGTAAGTCAGGTAAGTTACGGTAAGTCAGGTTTGATTGGCACATTTCAACTGTCATCATAAATGGTATAGTTTTGTTTAAAATTCATGCTGGGGTCATTGAATAGAGTACCTTTCGTCAAGATGAGCACTTCCAGGGGCTCATTTTGAGTCTATTAGTCACCTGGTGGTAGGAATTATGAGCACCTGTGAGTAATTTGGCACATCGTGGGGATTTATGAGAACGTGTGAGAGGCTAAGACAGATCCCAACATTTTAAGCAGCAAGGCAGGTTAGGTATACGACGAAGTAATGGAAATGATGCAAATCTACCCATAATGATTTCTAACCGAATAAATGTATGTCTATCTAATTTAATCATCGATCAACCAGTCTAGAGATGTGATTTGAATAAAACTTAACCTTCCCCCAATAATTTAAAAGTTGGAGCATCTGAAAAGAAAAGATCAAGCCACAGTTGAGAGAGAAAAAAGACGCATGAATCACTAAGAATACTGACTTAGGATACCAGTACATGTGAAGTGCGTTTGAGAAAACTTATCAGTCGTAAACACATAATAAGGAACTCTTTAATAAAAGCCTCCAGATAAGGTTGTGTTTTGAGTCTTGACAAAGCAATCCGTACTCCTTACACCTCACCTTTCTACTGGCTGCCTGTGTATACAAACGTACGTGCTAAAATATGATTAGTTGTATTCAAATATATGCCATTAAAGTGTGTATTAAAAAAAATTATAATAGGCACAAAACGTACTGTACTTCCTAAACATTCTGGGATGAATTCGCACAAGTCCTTACGTTATATTTCACGTCAATTCAGCAAAATATGGCTCATTTAAGCAATATAAAGATGGCAGGCGATTTACCCAGTGACGACTCTGAATAAATGTGATCTGCATGGCCCATGATGTAAAAGAAACTTTAACGTCCACATCTTTGAGAATCGGAATCGTGGAAAAGTGCTGGCATGTAACTAACATGGCCTAACCCATCCTAACCTACCTTTACCTAAACATCCACTCCAAACTTAAGCCAAAAAACAAACTGAGCTTAAACAAGTAGGTAAACACACCATGAACCATAAATATGAAGAGGCATGTCAGGACAAAATTACATGCACTTAAAAGGCACACTAGGTCGGCTTCGACATACAAATAAATACAAGTCACATTATACAGGTGTGCGTTTGTGAGCGTACAGGAAACTGATATGGGTATACAAAGTAACAGAGGTAGATCATTTCTCACGCATCTACCTGTATATCTTAGAAAACAACTCTATCCTACCTCTAACACCAATAAAATATATAATCAAAAGGCAACTCCTGTTAGGAGTTCAAGCTTCGATCCCACTTTAACACCGACTATTTTTGGAACTTCCGCCACTGAACCTGAAGGATGGTGACAGTACAGAGGGCCACCTACACAGTAAGGTCCGGTGTAGCTGTTCCATACTCAACACTGAGTACGTGTGATTAGCAGGGAACTCTTGAGCGTGAGGAGTTGAGCACGAGAGATTCAGCAGTGGGCCCGGAGGGGTATGCACACTACGGTGGATGCCCACCTACTGAGTACTGTACTGACTCCGCCTTCTACTACAGTACATAAGACTATCGCTTCATGCCTGTCCCTCACTGATAAGACCATTCCCACAATTAGCAGGTTCTGTACTGCCAGTGTGCTGGTTCTGGGACGGGAGTTGTCCCTAGTTCCGTTACCAGGTACTGGGTCGAAGTTAGGAGATACGACCATCGAATTATTGAGTGTTATTGTTCTTTGTTGGACAAAAGTGCAATCACCTTTCTTGTCCGTATTCTGGGCTCAAGTGGTTAGCTTATAATACTGAAGATTCCATTACTAGTACACCACAGAAATGTGGGTGCACGATTGTCAAGTTTATGATGATAGAAGGAATACATCATGAAAGCGTAACCACCACGTGACGACGGAGGCATCGTAATAAGGTTCTCGCCAGGTGTGCTGGGCTCACACCGGAGCTAATGAGACAATATAGGCCGCACTCAGAGTGCGGAAGGTTGGCGAGTATTCCCAAGAGAGAAAGTTAGTCACCTGACTTCTGAACCCTGGTCTCGTGGATGGAGCTGACTTGACCCAAGGTCATCCCTACACGAAAACAGCTACGATGACAATCTACAACTTGCCATGGTCTTGAATAGTTCTCCCCCTGCACTTTCTAAGACAATTCTTACCAATTGTGAAACATTCAAGACAACCAGGCATTTCTACATGATTTCGATTCCCAAAGAGTCCTAGCCACCGTGGGACGAAATCCCCAGTGGTAGTTGAGTCGGGCAGACCATCGGATTCAGATTTCAGATTCGCCTCACGCATACACTCTCTGCGCCGGTCACTTTCCCAGGAGCCAACAGGGTGCTCACCAGCACCTCAGCCCCCTTGCGGAGCAAATCTGAACTTTAGCACTACTACTGATTCTGAGGGAGAGGCTCCACTTACCACTAAAAAAAAAAAGGCCCCAGGTAGCGTTCCTGTTTCCCATCCTGTGGGCCCAGATTCAAACCCCACAGTTGAGGTCAATAATAATGTGTATATACAAGCATTACATTAAACCTCCAATCAAAAATTGCAACCGCGCTGTGTGGATAAAGGCGGATGAGACCGTTAGACAAGAAATAACTTAAGGAATTGAACACAAACCGAGATACTATTTACATGATACTGATCACAAAAATGGAAGCGAGAATGCACAGAACCTATTAGTTGACCTAACCTAACCTCAGGTACTAACGGTCTCCTCCACCTTTATCGTTATTTCTTTAGTCTTTACATTTTTAATACTCTTAGATACTTCTGACTTCGTTTCAAAATACCCACAACAAATGCTTAACATGGTGACAATATGTAAAACTACTGTACATCGAAAATAGATGCCTCATCAAGATTTGAGTATAACTGTATTATGCCTATTCCCACCATTATCAGACCATACCGGCACTATGATTACTTACCCACCAAAACGTGTGGTATGAACTGACGACACAGCACCGCACACACGTCAACACAAACACAAGCATTGACATATAACTAAAATAAATAGAGAGAAGTTAGAGAACAATAGAAACAAAACAATGGTTAATTGTACCAGAACAGACATTTACTCGTCTAATACTGACATAAAATATAACATCAGCTTTCGTTACAGCCTGACCTTCCATCTGGTGTATGTACGCGACGCTATTCCGTCAATGCAGGTCGACCCGTGGAGTTTTGCGGTTGATATTGATAATTAGTATTTCGATGCATATATTAGGTATTGTCATTACTGTTACATATAAGATTGAGTATAAGTAATATAGCTTTGATTTCGTACTGTTAAGATTGGGTACGTTACGTATAAATTACCTCGTATGATTTATTACGTTTAGATTGTTACATTATTTTTTATTTTCGTTAATTAAGATTATATTAATTTAACCTTGTTTTTCTTACGAAGGTTGCGTTCCATTGGGTACCACACTCCCACCACAGTTAGTACACGTCACTCCAGTAATCATTGAGGTACAGTGCCACATCATCACTTTAAAAGCAAACCTTGCATTGTGTTTGCTGACGCCTCTATCACCACTCATCAACACTATTGCTCGCCTTGCTGTGAATAAAGTGTTCTAGGAATGCACAATGATTAAATAGTGTAAATAAGGTTATATGATTACCATCTTTGAGGCATGTGTCATAAAAATTACACGATTTTTAAATGCGTTTAGTCAGTCCAATACCGTCTTCCCTGCGCTGTCTGATGGATGTTTATCGCGCTTGAACACAGCCACAAACCAGCACTTGGTAATTAATCATAACTAACTTTTGATTGCTCAAAGTTTATAGACTGGAGCTTCCCTTTAAGGCAAAAAGGCCTTTTCAAATTAACATTGAAAAATAATGCTCATATTCTAATATCTTCATAAAAAAAAATATTAAAAATAACTATTACTTCCCTCCTGATGTTTTTACTGCGCCAGATAAGATTGTGGCGAGTAATCTTGTTAAGAGGTAAAGTTCCAGTCTGTGCTATCACGTTTATCTTAACTAACAACACTGACCCCACCTGCATTATTTTTTTCCAAGGATGATCATAATTCGGTCCAGCAATTGGCTGTTTGTGAGTCACCTGAAATATTTTCCTTCCCCCAAACCCAACCAAACCCTACTTTATCAGTCTGATCAATTGGGAAATTTTGATATATCTCTCATGTACCGTAATTACTTACAGTCAATCACAACGCGCGTAATATAATCGGCTATCCTAGGAAAAACAATGACGTGACCCGCCCAGGGAATAACGGCATCTGATAGGCCATCAAGTGTTACCCTTGTGTGATTAGTCCCCAGACACTATACTCTTCAGAAGACTTTGTGGATATATAAATTACTGGGTGTTCACAGGGGTGTTAACTAAGTCCCCTAAGGAAATTACACAACCAAAACATTCGCATCTACTCCATCACGTTCCGCACGTAACTGCTCTCTTTAACATGCAACATGTCCACCTTGATATAAAAGTTTCAGGAGAAAACATAAGACACACACCACCACCCTTGTAGTAAACGTTCCCTACCATTCACTTGTATAGATACCAATGTTTTGAATGTCTCTGTAAACACATAAACACCAAGGGACTTTGTAAACATTCTATACAGTAGTAGAAGAGTACAGTAGAGAGGTGGGCGTGAAGTGTTGACGTTGTCGACATGATAAGTGATACAGGTGGTCGCTCACCCCAGTCAGCTAGTATCTTATCTCTCATAATTTGATGGATCTTTTTATGAAAGTTTCACTCACTGGGTAAGTTAACACTGGACTAACCAAGTGCTTTATGTAACCTACTCATTTTCGTGTCGCTCCGTGAAGTAACCGTCGCCGTATCTTACTCTGGGTTGTATTCTTAGAAGTTCGTGTGAAAATAATACGGAGATAACCATGGGCACCAGTAGATAACCATGGGCACCAGTAAATAATCATGGACATCAGTAGATAACCATGGGCACTAGTAGATAACCATGGGCACTAGTAGATAACCATGGGTATTACTATGAAGATGAACAGGTACTACTAGAGACCAACAGGTACTACTAGAAACCAACAGGTACTACTAGAGACCAGCGAGTATTACTAGAAACCAACAGATACTACTAGAGACCAGCGAGTATTACTAGAAACCAACAGGTACTACTAGAGACCAGCGAGTATTACTAGAAACCAACAGGTACTACTAGAGAGCAGTGAGTATTGCTAGAAACCAACAGGTACTACTAGAGACCAGCGAGTATTACTAGAAACCAACAGGTACTACTAGAGACCAGCGAGTATTACTAGAAACCAACAGGTACTACTAGAGACCAACAGGCACTACTAGAGACCAACAGGCACTACTAGAAACCAACAGGTACTACTAGAGACCAACAGGCACTACTAGAAACCAACAGGTACTACTAGAGAGCAGTGAGTATTGCTAGAGATCAACAAGTACTAATACAGACCTACTAGAGAGCGCGAGATTCGGCAGGTCAATGAACTTCTCACACACACAGGGTTCGAATTCTCAAAGCATCTAACGTGAAAATATTCGCCTTTCACTATCGTCCCCTTTGTATGATTCGGGTCTCCGTTGTATTATCTTTTTCCAATTTTCTGTGCTCTATCTTCATTCCTAGTTGGAGTTAATGCTAAGAAATTTAACATATACAAACTTTAAGAGAATACAGACTACGATTTGTGTATGTAGCTGGAACCGACTGAGCTACTTATTTTTTTTTATCGCCTTTTTTTGCCGGGTTACGCTACGAGTTTTGCCAAGATGCGTGTCACCTTCTGCTACTGTCTGCCATCACCCGTCAACTGTCTGCCATCGTAACCCACAGCTTCCTCCTGTCTGCCGCCACCTCCTAATTATATTACACTACCACCGCCGGCTGTCATTACGTGGCGCTCTGTCAACACCTGCCAATGTCTGCCACCATAATACCATCATCGCCTATACTACCACTTGCCACCACCTGTTCCATCTATCACCATCTGGGACTGCCGGATACCACCATATACCATTGCCTCATACCACTTCCTTATACCTTCACATCATATTAGAGTGCCTTGGCTCTATCATTCCTATATATTTTGACAAACCTTGACACAAATTTAAATGTAGATAATTGTTAGCAAATTTATAAGTTAAAGTAGTAGGTAGATTTAGAATTTGTGCTACAGCATTTTGTTTGGGGAATTTGAAATCACCATAATGACAATAAAAGCTTTGCATATTGTCGGCGATTCGTTCTTGTTATATGTCTCTTAAATAATAAACAACAATATGAAAATTACAGAATAGCCTCTTCACACACACACACACTCGCTCGGTGATTCGATTAACAACATGCAAATGGTGCGGCGTGCAAGAGACATCAACCTGTAGAAGGCCCCAATTTCCGGTCCGTAATACAGGGAGGTCAAGACGCCGTAGCGGTCCTTGCGCCAGTCTAGTCACCCCGCCGACGACACACCCACCGATTCAGCCTAATATACTGTACCTGTATATGAGAGATGTCATCGCTACGTCCTACGATGTTTAATTCCTAACACATTAATTCAGAAAAAAAGAAGTAAAGGCGTACTGATAAAACAAGCCTGCAGGTATCGAATCAACAGTAGAAATTTCGAAATACTAGTACACAAATACAGATACTGTATTCTACAAAATCACTGTACATTATTACCTCATGTCATTGTGTACATAGAAAGTAAAGGCAAACATTAATTTCAGTTTTAGCTACATAGTTTGGTGGTACATTATTACTCCCGTGACTGAGTGGGAATTTACGAAATATCATAGCAGGCATTAACATCTCTGAAGGAATTTGGTTGGATTGGGTAAGGCTGGTTTGGAATACGTTAGGTAAGGTTGTGTTCGGCTCTTTTCAAGCTGGATTTGATAAGTTTAGAGTGAAGTTAAGTTGGGTAATTTAGGCTATGTTACATTGGATATGCTTGGTTTGCTGTCCACAATGTCTCGTAGTTGGAGAGTGGTGGAGTTGTTACTACGTTTCCCTGCCCTGACGACAAATGTACAGTAAACCTTCACAGCCTAAGCCACACACCATCTGTGTCAGAAAGCGAAGCAGTAGCATTTCCTACATAGACCACGGGTTCAGGAATAATTCTGTTCTGTCTAGGACCATCAATGTTATTTGTGAGAAACAAACATCCACACACGTAGATGACCTGTGTGTTCACTTTCTACCAATCTTCCTTTTGTACTGTAACAGCTGAAATTCGTTATTAAATGACTCTCCCCACTTGTCATATATTATCAGCTTATGGCTACTGAATTTGTTAATAAACCGTAAATTATTATTATTAGTAGTAGTAGTTTAAAACTAAAACCAACCAATGTGGACACAAGCAAAAGTAAGTACTGTAATGCTTTGTTATTCGAGGAAGTAACTAATCTTAGCCAACCACTGCTGACATGTGACTGTGTACGATAAAGGGATGGCGAACGTAGCTTTTATTGTAATTAAACAATTTACATACAATATATTCTGTAAGTTTCACCTGTTGAACATAACTGAAGAGATTCAAACAGCTGTGGTAGGTTACGCACAACAGCAATTCATTTCTACAATGTAAAAATCAATCAGCGGTAACAGAGTTCAACGTACCAGCCACATATTTACTTAAATATAAAAGGCGGCTGACTATACACAGGGATTTTAAAAAGATGTAAACAAACATGCGCGACGCTGACTCGTTGTCTTTTCAGACTAACAGTGTTGTTCCAGGACTGGGGTCGACGACAACAAATTGTGGTCTCACACAAACACCATTCTGGAAAATGTTACCGTTTTCATGTTATACTGTACTAGTTTGAACTTTGATTCCTGAGTATTTTGCACTACTATAAAATCAACACATGAGCTGGTTTATGATCATAGTATACTGTACTCACTTCAAGAGTTACGTGATGTTACTTGGCTAAAAATAAATGTTTAACATAAGAATTTCTTTCATTAGATGTTTCAGGCGTCTTGTCCTGTGGTCGGGGACCAGAGGGAGCCGAGCTGACCAGGCAGGCAGGGCAACCCCCCAGGCTGATAGCTGAGGGCTATATTAGTACCCACCCGCCCCGCAGTACACACACACAGACACACACTATAAACCCCCTCCCCCATAAGGACAGCGTGGTTGAACCTCCTTTAGGTATGGGTTACTAATTAAGCTAAAATAAATAAGATAGGTTTTTTCTTATCTTTTAAAAATTTGTTCAAGGTTAAAAAAATATCGTAATACTGTACTGTACTTTCCTCGGTGTAGTGTGGTTGGGTTCAGGGGCACAGCCAGAAGTTTGATGGAGGAGGGGAACCCGGCGTGTCCCCAAATTCTTTGTTTTGTTTACCCCCCCCCCCCTACACCGGATACGGGCAGACCACCCACAAAAACGCTAGGCTTCATATTATGCAAATCAAGAATTAGCAAACTCTCTGTGCCCTCTCCCTCCACCCCTGGATGAACTAATGGTTAGGTTCAATATATTTTAGTAGGATGGGAAAACATCCAGATATAAACGTATATAAACATTATCTAGGGTTTAAATATTTTACATCTACTGCTTCGGTTATAAGATTCCATAAGTTTTTACGTAAAAGTTTATAGGGATCACCTTAAGATTACCCTTAACTTAAAATAACATAACCTAACACCGCAAGCAGTATACGGATGTTTAATCTTAAGATGGTATAAACTGGGGGGCTAATCTTCAGGTGCTCCATTTATCCCACTTGGAAATTAAATATTGAAATGACACACAGGCAAAGGCGACATGTAAAATGGCCTCGAGTTTACAGTCACGAGGAAGAAATAATGTACGAATATTTGTCAAGCTGTCTGCTGAGCTCTGTTAAACTAGCTGTGGAAGTGTGTGATGGTGGTGACAGTGGTGGTGTAGAGAGGTGGTGATAGTAGTTGTGTAGGGAAGTGGTGGTAGTGGTGGTGTAGAGTGGTGGTAGTGGTGGTGTAGAGAGGTGGTAGTGGTGGTATAGGGAGATGATAATAATCATAGTGGTGGTGTAAGGGGGTGGTGGTAGCGGTAGTGTAAGGAACTGGTGGTAGTGGTGGTGGACCTGGTGGTGTAAAGAGGTAGAAGCGGGTGTAGGGAGGTGGTAGAAGCGGATGTAGGGAGGTGGTCGCGGCCGGTGTGGGGAGTGTGGTGGGGAGGGAGTCGCTGGCTGGGGACCTGGGTGGCGGTGGTGTAGGGGGCCGGTAACTAGCGTGGGGTTTATTCCGGGCCACAAAGATGGAGTCAGTTACCATCAAGACAACTGTACCTTTATTACGCTACTATTTAAACCTTGCTCGATGAATTGTCATTATGAAAATGATTATACAACAACTTTATGAAGAATGGATAAAGTATTTATTCATCTCCAGTCGAGGAGTTTACTCTAACTAAATATTAGAGGTGAGAGCAAGGGAATGGCTCCAATGTACTGTTCCAATATGAGTGGGCGCCTCATTGTAATTATAAACACACCGACCACCACCACACTCACATCTACACTTCCAGAAAAAGCTAACAATAAATGTATTTATTATCGAAATGATAGTAATGGGTGACACATGCTATGTATTGGTTAATTTCAAAGAAGTACCCGCTGGTTTTGTGAAAAGCCAGTGGAATGTAACTGAGTAGATCAATCACCTTCAGGAGCAAGAAAAAGTTACAAGAGATAGTTTCATTATACTACAATGCATATTTATTTAACGCGACCTAAAATAGTTTTAATTATTTAAGCTGAGAAAAATAATTGTAGTACAGATCGCAAAGGTTATTTCTTATTATCTGTATGTACTGTAAAAGTCATATGTATACTCTCACACACTAACCTAACCTAACCTGGCTCAGCCATGTTAATATTGTTATTATTATCCACTCTGTATCTTGTTTTTTTCTGCCTAAATAAACTGTTCCAATTCAATTCAATTCAACCTATACCCGTACATAGAAACTTCTGCTGAGGCGTCCAATGAGAGGCGAGTTCTGACGTCATTGGTAAGGTTATCCACTTCTCGGTGAATCAATTCGCCACATTAAAATGTTATAATTAAAGTTCGTGAGACTTGACATATTAACAATATTACAGTAATGTACCCCATCGTTGTGTTACACAAATATATACATAATATAACCAGCTTCAAATACGTACAGTTGACGCGAACAATAAATTTGGTAACATGAGCGGAATGTCAACATCGTAAAGACATGTTGACGGTAAGGTGGCAGCTGGCATACAGCCGATACAATTGACCCCCCCCCCCACCAACCCTCTCCCTCGCCTGGCCCCTGGTGGTCCATACTACTACTGCCCAGCACTTCACACACCCCTTGCTCTAAGCTCTACATTCGTACTTTTAAAGGTTCCTACGGTGGATTACTTCTTCGTAACAGGCGATGCAAGAATACACCTAAATAGTTTAGTTAAACATCCAAAACTAGCAAACGAAATTATGCTCTCTGTACCAGAAGACAAAAATAAATGTAAGGAAACTTTGTAAAGCTTTTTTGTGGTACTTTTTGAAGGGTCCGGACCACCCCTTTTCATCAGAAAATGCCAATAATTTTTCTTTAATACAGTATTGCACTCAGGCGCTTTTGTATAGTAAAAAGTAATTACTATTGACCTCAGAATATCTCCTAATATCAATTGCACATGACTTCAATATGGCCTCAAAATGCCCATGATATTGGTTAGATTTAAAAAAAAATCTGGGGGCGGGGGGAGGGCTTACAGCGCCGTCCCCACCCCAACTGGATGGGCCCGCTTTGCTCGCCATGTTCCCCCACCCAAACTTATTTTGATATTCCTCAATCCGCCCCTGGATGCTGATGCAACACGTGGATATGATATTCCACAAAATCCCGCCATCAGTTATACTCAGGAGGGGCGTGAGATTGGCCTCTTGGATTACTGCTCAGTATTTACTGTGTGTTTATCCTCCGATGATTACCCCGTAATATAATTATACAGTACTGATCAGCCCATTATATTAGTTATTAAAAACGGTCTTATGTATAAAAACTTCACGGCCTGTATCTACACATGCAAACTCGTGCACTCACAGCCTTAACCCTAGTCACAAGCTGTCGTATATCTAGCAACTGTCTGACTATAAGGTTATAACACTAAACATGATTGCACGCTGTATCCTCAAGATACATTTCTAAGTATACTCTCAACATACATTTCCCACGATGCCCTCAATACGGCTTATAACAAGACACTATGGTCAGCACTGGCTTTAAGCAAGGCATCTGGAGACGTCATGACTCATGAGCAATAACTGGTGTAATATTTTGGACACGGTACACAAGGGTAGTATAATATTTTGGACACGAAAGTACAAAAGTTTAGCATTTTGGACAAAGTACACAAGGGAGAAGTTATCAGTGAAAAGTTAAAGTAAGAAGACCATCCCGGGTTAATACGGGACGACAGATATAATTACCAACAGTTTTAAGGGGCCAAAACTTTTCTTCGGGGCCAAACAGTGCAATAGTGCCTTTATTTACTACTTCTAAGGGCGGTGACTAGCCTACTGTCCTTGGTAACGTGATGTAGGAAAGTCAAGGTCATTTGCAAAACTCAATGGTCTTTTTTTAATGTTAAAGGCCGTAGATATGATCCTGATTAAAAGAAATAAAAACAACTCCTAGTACTTGGTTAATACACATGGAATTTGCGGTCAGTCAGTTTTCTTGGAATATCCTTCCTTCCTTAGGCTTTAGTAAGCCCCTTTATAATATTTATACTGTATATACTTGTGACACTTGCTAGATGCTTCTGGTATTATTGTACGGGGGTACCTAGTGACAGCACTAGGATCCCGCTTCCTCTATCAAGGACTAAACTATTGAAATTGAAAAATTGAAACACTCGTTTGTTAAGTGTTACTACAAACTGCCACAGATTATTAGAAATTCTATTGTACAGTTTCTCGAGTGTAATGTAAGCTCGATAAAGAGCGAAGAAGTATGGTTTAATAATAATAATAATAATAATAATAAATATAATAATATTAATAATAATAAATTATACTGCAAAATTTTCTAGTGAATAACGACCAACAAGAAGCTGGGATTTCAAATCAAGGTTTAGTTCCAGTGTGATATAAACACTGGTGATGGATTAAGGCCTCATATCTAACCTAATTAAAATAATGAGTTTTAAGGAGAACTGTCATTACATTATACAGATTTAGTCGTTATTTTATAATAAAGTCGGTGTTGTAACAAAAATGTGAATATATATTCACCTACAACTTAACCTAAACATATACACAGTAATGGAAACGGTTTGCTTCATAGCCATATCGAAGACACAGTATAATCTCTCCATGTGCTAAACTGCTCAGGAACTGACTATATTTTTCTTAATAACTTCTTTCTAGAGATACTTCTAGACTTGGGTATAAGTTCAATGCACCTGCACAAGACGAACTTGTGAGAGTGAGGTACGCGCGGGGGTCGGCCGGTGTGTGTGTGTGTGTGTGTGTGTGTGTGCAGGAGTGTGCATGATAAGCAGTAGTGAGCTGGGTAAACTGTACGTCTGGGTGACAACACTACACAAACCCACGTGGTGCTGCGCTATATAATCGCTACGGGCGAGTGACCCTTCACCAGGCGAGAGTAGCGCTGACGCTGCTGTTGTGTGCTTCTCACGTATCTTTGTACCCATCGTAGACCCCGCTTTACAAAATCATAACCATCCCAGGAAGTTCATGAACATCTATTCCAACATCTTTTGATTGATGCAGTAGCAAGTGTATACATATATATAACGAGAGAGCACCAATTACCATCACTTGATATGATTATGCACCCCCCCCCCTCCCCCCACAAATGTACGTCTGAGAAAAATTCGGCCTTCCATTTCATAAGGTGTTGTGGAAAGTAGAGACCCTAATTGCTTAAGCTGTATTTGAATTAGGTTAAAGGGCACCCTGAGGTAAGCTTCTTCTGCTAGAATGTCTCGAGTTCGAACCTCTAGCTCAAAACATCATCAGCTGAAAGTTGTAGATTATAAATTATAACTAAACACCAAAGATGTCCTGTCACTCACTCCACTAGACTGCTTGTGTTTGCAAGTTTGGGTTACCAATATTGCTTCATAAGCGATTCACTAGAATAGTTGTGTTTTTAATTCATAAGCACTTGGAAAATAATCTATACACGAAAAATTTCTACCACTTTTGCTTAAGTCTGATGGTTGACCTGATGCTCAAGCGTTGAGAATTAACTTAATACCGGAGCGTCGAGTTAACCCAATTACACGGGAGTTAGGGCAAACTCTGTACTTCAGCGCTGAAAGCTAACTTTATACTCAAGTGTTGACGGCTAACCTGATACTCAGGATTTGGAGCCTTATAAGTAGTCGAGAGCTGAAAGCCAACTTATACTGGAACGTTGAAGGATAACACTCGCGCGATGAGGGTTATGGAATTCTTGTCTTTGACATACTTATTAACATTCTAAAGTATGCCTAACCAAAAAAATACAAATAACTATTAACTATAATATCATAACAATATAAAACGTTATCACTGGAAAAAAATATATCATGAATTTGTCGCTTCAACTAAACTAGTTGGTCATGGTTGTGACATTTGCTTAGTTTTGATTTATTTGTCAACGAGCGAGAGTAACAAACTATATTGAAAATTTTAATTTTTAATCAAATTAAATGTAACTTACACAAGTATAACCGTCCCTGGGTTGTTAGGTATAACTAGATATAACTAGTGCAGCCGAAAGATCGTGATAATGCTCAGAAGATACCTGGTTGAGATTGGTATCCCCGCATCCCTGAGCAACGCTCTTGTGCATTATGTAGAAGACCCGACAGCCGCACCCTTATCCACTACCTCCTAAGATGTCCCCACACACAACGCTTCCGTGACGCCTGCTGGACCACCACTCCACGACCCCCTGACGGAGACACGATGATCCTCCCCATACTGGCCAGATAATATGTAAATAACATTGATTATGTGTTAAAGGAATATCCTTCCTTCCTTAGGCTTTAGTAAGCCCCTTTATAATATTTATACTGTATATACTTGTGACACTTGCCAGATGCTTCTGGTGTTATTGTACAGGGGTACCTAGTGACAGCACTAGGATCCCGCTTCCTCGATCAAGGAATAAACAATTGAAATTGAATTGAATTGATACCTGGTTAAGTCATTAAACTTTGTACTGTACTGTACCAACTCCGTTCGTGACTAACCAGGCCCTGGCGACCAGGAAACTAATAACTAGCTAACCATGACAATAAGAATTGTTTCTTGTTATTTACAAAATGTGTTTTTTAAACATTAAAGGCACCCAAAAACTATAGTTCTTTTCGTCTTGGTTTTCTAAGGTTAAGATGCGATACAGAGGTGACTCAAAAATTACGTAAAAATTACACTAGTTTGATGTAATTATGTGTGATTTCACCTCTAGTTAGGAGGATTATTCTGGAGTATGAACCTTTATTAGGGAAGACCAAACTCATGCACGAATACAAAACACTGAATACAGTATACTGTATATTGCACTTGCTTTAGTATGGAAGATTACTGGATAAACAAATGAAGATTGGAGACTTCAATAATGAACCTAAATAACATAAGGATGAGAACTGGTGAGATAATCGAGGAGAAATTTTAAGTAGCGTGGGTAACAGCTGCCAGGCGTATACAATCGCCATGAGCTTCACACCACAGGAAGTAAGCCTCAGTGAAAATGTCAAACTTTCAGTAGTTTAGTGACCAGATGTTTCGAACTAGACGGAAATTTTACCCTAGCCAGGTAATGTTTCAGCGTTCAAATTAAAATGGCCTTACTAATAAACATAAAGTGAAAAACATATGGGTATCACAACATAAAACTTTTCCATCTCATCAATCCCAAAGCCAACATTCAGAACAAGAAAAAGTGTTTACCAGAATTGATAATCTATGGATACAAAAACTGATGGTTACCTTAAAAAGTCTACCCTTTAATAAAAAAAAATTAGATCAATGACGAGAGCGAAATTATTTTATATTGAGAAACTAACATTCTACAATATAAACAGCTCAGCACAACCTCCCATATACAGTCACTCACCAATGATGTGTTTATTGAGATCACCTGAAGAATATACACCCTAGCTTAACCTACAGATTAACCACCCTAACAGTATTTGGAGGGATGATATTAGGTTAGGTTAGTGTTATGGTGGTTAATCATTAGCTGAAATAAGTTGGGGTAGAGATTCTTCAGGTGGTCCCTTTATTAATCATATATATGTATTATACTGAATTCAGGCTCAACTCAACGGTTCTAGTGTACTTACCTTCTGATATCTAAATAAAATGAGTATCTTAGAATATAATATCCCAAGTAAATGGCATTTTGACGAAAAATATATGTAGAGTATTCGAAAGCTCTAAAAATCCACAGGCGGGCAGGGCACACAGTACCGAAAGAAGATAATGGAGACTTCATTAAATAACTAACAATTAACTAACAGGTAAGTAATAAGAATGCAGAGGTCTTATTGCAACTATATCTTGCGCTAGTCAGGCCGCACCTCGATTATGCGGTTCAGTTCTGGTGCCCTTATTATAGAATGGATATCAATTCACTAGAGTCGGTGCAGCGAAGAATGACGAAAATGATTCCGGGACTTAGAAACCTTCCATATCAGGAAAGGTAAAAGAAACTAAATTTGCATTCCCTAGAAAGACGAAGAGTGCGGGGAGATATGATAGAAATATTCAAGTGGGTGAAAGGAATCAATAAAGGTGATATAGATAAAGTTCTTATAATATCCGAGCAGGATAGGACTCGGAACAACGGATTCAAGTTGGATAAGTTTAGGTTGAGGAGGGAGATAGGAAGGAACTGGTTTACAAATAGGGTGGTGGACGAGTGGAACAAGCTTCGCAACTTTGTAGTAAGTGCTGGAACGCTGGAAAGTTTCAAAGGGAGGCTGGATAGATTCATGGATGATAGAGAGTGGTAGTAACTCTCGACAGGAGCTGCCATGCACAGGCCAACCGGCCTATTGCAGACTCCTTATTTTCTTATGTAATAACCACAGCAAAAGTACTGTATGCTAAAGGTGAACAATATTCAAAGGATTTCAGTGCAAACCCTGCAAACGTCGTGGGCGAGATGCAAACATGGGACTTGTAAATTACATAACTAAGCCTTATGCTACACCCTTCACTGCCCTCACGGGTAATCTTGCCATAGTTGTTAAATCTCAGATTTCCCTGCATATTTTATTTTATCTCGACTCGGGTGTCAGCGCGAACTGATAAAAAGGTCTCTGAGTATCAGTATAGACAAGATTTCCAAGGTTAACATACAAACGTCAACATAGACGTCAATAATACGTCTGAAGGTAAAAAGGAAGTACAATGGGGTATTGGCAATAAAGATTCACTGAATCATTACTATGCGCAACAGCTGGCTCTACGTATATGGTCGCCTCAGCTGGATGCAAAGAAGCTTGACATTATATAACTTTTCATCCCCAAATAAAAACTAACACGAATGAAGATTTACTATATAAGAAAAACCGTATAAATACCTTCGCAGTAACAACTTAAACAGGTAAAACGAAACATCCGAACACCTAAAAGAAATAAAAAAATAATACAGTGGCTACTAGACCCTATGGTGAGCGTGTGTTAGAGTATATTTTGCGTGATCTCAAACTCTCGATATCTTATGAGAGTAGAGCCTCTGGCCCTGCCCGCGCAATCAATATTTCTTGTTTCCTTCTGCAAAGATGTTCAGATGAGAATTTTCTTCAAGGACGTTTTATATGTGCTTGTTTACAGATATTGCTCTTGTGACCAAAGAGGCTAATGCTCATAGTTTTAATGTTTTATTGTATAACGTAAGCTATAATTCTCAGAAATCATGAGGCAGCACAGAAACAACAATTGGTAGAATAAACTATGCGTGTTGACTGTGACAGGTCTTCAACGTAGTGACGCCGCTCCAGGCTCCTAAAGCATCGGTAGGAAATTTCTACATTTTGCTGTAATTAATTAAGTTCCTGTGGGCTTCAGTATGGGCTTAAGCGATTGGCCTATAATACAGGTACACCTAAAAATTAAGTAATAAGTTAACTGTTCAGTACCTTGTAGAGCGTGCCATAACCAGCGATCTCAGAACGGCATCCTTACACTCAAAACCTCCTCACTTACATTTTATTACGTGCTTTGTTTAATATCGCACTTAACATGCATTCATTTCTATTTACTAAAACTACTTTCTTTATACTAATATACCCTTGTGTTTGGAAATATAAACTTCGCATCCCAAATATTTTCTAAAATAATGGTAGATGGCAACTCGATACGAGAGGCTGGGCGGGCTTCTTACAAAGTGGCGGGAAAACTACAACGTTCGATTTATCTCCCGCAATAAGAAAACTATTTCCTGGGTAATATTAACCATACGCGTAATATTTTCTTTTTATTTGTATGTTTATTGATAAAACAAACACTATATGATACTTACTATGGATGAAACATTGTGCATGATAAAGTTAAAATAATATTTCATTCAAGACAATTCATACCAATCGGTGACCCGCTGATTCAACTGGTTAATTCCGATTTTAGTCTTGGGCGCGCATTCCAATTTGATCTTTATAGCAATTGTAAGGTATTATTTTTGCCACGTCCTTATCTTTACTGATATATTTGCGATAAATGAAATAATAATTTTTATAGTAATAATTAGCAGCTGAAATAAAATAACTTAATCATAGAGCCTTCATAGAAAGCCAATGACTCGAACTCCGTATGATTTTAGTAAGTAGACATTAGAAGAAGCCAAATGAAACCCCTACAAGTATGCAAGAAATACAGTCGTCTCTTCAACAATGAAGTCAATATCGTGGGGCATAGGGGTTATATTACCTGGCCATAGAAAACCTTACGCCCTTTGCTCTCTTATATTAAAAATACGTGGGGTATTTCCTACATTTCTTGCGTCATAAACCCATAATGAACTCTGTCATAAGGTTGAAAACGGACTGTTGCTATAAAACATAAGCCTCTTGGCCACCCTACGTTAGCGCGTCGTCCACCTACGACCAATGAAAATACAGCATTTTCCCGCGAACATAAGTACAAAGCGGCGAAAGGAGTGCGAGGCGTCGTTTCCGCTGGCCGCTCAACCAATGAGAGTCGAGTTCAAGAGGCCCGAGCTATCAAAATGGGTTGTGATTAGTGGATAGGCTGGTTTTGGCTGAGTGAGGGGTAAGACTGGCGTGTCCCGCGTGGCCTGGCCCGCAGTAACGGTCGTAAAGCGTCACTTACTAAGACAGTGTCGCACAGGGAGGTTACACCGCACTCCGCCACTCTCCACCGCTCAGCGGTTTAACCTCTTCTCAGGAGTGTCACCTAAGTGCCAACATGCCGCGTGGAAGACCAAAGGGATCAGGGTCTACCCCTGACAAGCCCCGTGGTCGCATGACTGCGTATGCCTTCTTCGTGCAGACCTGCCGCACAGAACACAAGAAGCTCCATCCTGACGAGAATGTTCAGTTTGCTGAGTTCTCTCGCCAGTGCTCAGAGCGCTGGAAGACCATGTCGGAGAAGGAGAAGAAAAAGTTTCACGATTTGGCTGACGTGGACAAGGCTCGTTACGACTTGGAGATGAAGGACTTCGTACCGCCTCCCGGAAGCCGTCGTGGACGGCGTGGACGTGGAACCAGACAACCTAAAGACCCTAATAAGCCTAAACGAGCTCTCTCCGCCTTCTTCTACTACGCCAATGATGAACGAGCCAAGGTACGAGCTGCTAACCCCGACTTTTCTGTGGGGGAGGTGGCCAAGGAGCTGGGGCGCCAGTGGAACGAGCTGTTCGAGGGTGATAAACTCAAGTACGAGAAGCAGGCCGAGGAGGACCGCGCTCGCTACGACCGTGAGATGACCGTCTACAAGGCCGGTGGCCCCTTGCCTTCTAAGAAACTAAAGGCTACGAATGGCCACCCAGTGGACGTGAAGCACGAGGACAATGATGACGACGACGATGATAACGACATAGGACCTGACGACGACGACGATGATATCTCAGATGACGATGAGTGATCGCCTTAGTGGATATGCGCGTCTACACGACCAAAAAGACAGTGTTATGTGATGTACAAACTTATTTTTATATTCCTAAGCCTGTACATTTTAGAAAGTTAGTGTAAGCTATTTATCCCATAACCCCGGGGACTCCTCAAGGATTGATTTTACGACCAGTGTTACACTCGTATGTACTTAGGACCTCATTTTTTGACATTAGTTTTTATATTTTCTACCAATAAATAAGAAAAGGTTATTTTCTCTTTTAAGTGTCCCCAGTTTCTGTGAAGTGAGTAATTTTAACCTGTACAAATAAGAAAAATGTAGTGGTGCACTTTTAACTGCTTAGATATGAAAGATATGACTGATAACATTGTAACTGATTCAAGCAATGTTGGTGTACGTGATCAGTGTGATGCTGGTAATAAGGGTGTGCCATTAAAAGTAAGGAGTGCCTAGGGACATCTGGGTCAAATTTACAAAATCGTTGCACGTTCCGTGTTTTGTCGCCATTTTTAAATGCTGGGTACAACGATTTAAAAGATTATGAAGGCGATAAGAGTAAATCTGATAAATGTAAAATTTATGTTGACTCGATGAAAACACCGTCTATACTTGGAAGTGAAGTAAGAACTTGTACATATATGATAACTGCGCTAAAATATGTGGCAGCAATGTATGGCTTGAAGGGTTGGCGGACATAGTGCTTCGAAACGCCTGTTACTGTTTAGGCTTATTTCCCACGCAAATTGCCATTGTTGCGACAACCTAGTTCAATAAATCTTGAAATATATGGTAAATATATATCTAGCTAGCAATACACATTTATCGCATACATATATATGAATTAGAGCATGAATGAAATACTAGTGAAGTTAACACTACACTGATAACTTGACGATGTCAACTGTTCTCGAATGTGATGACGGAATCGCACCTGTAATTCCAACCTAAATGATTACTCTTAATCTGGTTCTTAACAAATGGCATAAAGGCTCCACGTCCCAATTGCCCTGTATAAATAAATCCACTGCGTAACATACTTGAGAACTGGAAAGTAAATATGTGGAGTGAAGGAATGTGGAAGTCCCGGCCAGACCATAGAGAGGGAGGAGGGATGTGGTAGGTATGGGAGGACGCCGCGGGGTCATGGTCGCTCGCCCTGTACACCAAACCCCGATTTACTAGATGCATGTAAATTTTTCAGGTATTATTTATAACTTTACTTAATTTTTCATATCGTATCCGGAAATAACTATGGATGCAGCTAATATATTCATTTTAAATTAAAGCCGTTAATTAACGCACCTTGACTTAACCCCGGATACAACATTCAAAATTTGCTGTACGTAGCACGTTTTTATTTTTATGAAAATTCATTGACTGTAATGTTTATTTGTTTAACTTGGTATTCTTTAAAGCTCCGGTTTGATTTTTTACTGGGATATTTTTTTAAGTTAGATTGTAGGACATATTCAACAATCCAACTACATACCTTAACAAAGTACAGTATACCGAATTACGGGTTTACACAATGACATCTCTGTTCTTCAGGTATTATATTCTTTACTATATTCGTATTCCACCGTTTTCTCCAGTTTGACCTTCCCTCTAATTCTTCGTGTTACTCTTTCATAGGGTATTCTTATTCTTTAATTTTATTTCGTAGCTTTTTCCTGTTCTCATCTTTATTCCTGGCATTTGTGCATTTCTGTCCATGTCTTCATTCATTATCTTGAACCCTACTTTTCTTGTGTGTACAATTTTATTTTATCCTTAATGTTTCCGTTCTTTTACCCTGTATTCGTCTAGCCTTCTTTTTCTTAAATCTCTATTGTTTATTTACTTTAAACTTTCAGCTTTGCCTGCTTATCATTTTTTCCATTCATATCGTAGCATCTTTAACCCAAACCATCAATTTCTATATTTTTAACCATCTATCAGTAAATTCCTACATGTCAACATTCACTTCCTATATTGTAAATGCTGTATACATGTTTGTCAGCATCAGTCTTTACTCCTTATGTTTCAGCACCTGTGCTTTATTTTAATTAGCAGTACCCTGCTCTCACCTGATCTATCATTACTTATGCCATAAACTAACTACCAGTCTCTAACCTGGTCTGTCAGCACTTTTTGTACTGTCTATACTGTATACCTGTGCTATACTAATCTGTCGGCATCTGTGCCTTATACCTGTACTAACTATCCGCTTCTATATTCGAACCTCAACTTTCAGAATTATGCTTTATTCTAACCTCAGTGATCAGCATGTGCCTTATCTTGATAATTCCTGTTCATACAATACTCTTTATCTCCCTCTTTATTCTAACTTTGATTTACATTTTATAGTTTCATTTGCTACTCTTCCAGTTTTCCCCTACCTTCACTCCTCTTGTTACTCCTACCATTGGGAACATTATCTTACACACAGTATACTGTTTACAATACAATATTTAAAATAAAAAAGTTCAATGCAGTCTCTTACACATGCAGTAACTTCAGTGCATCTCATCCACATGGTCTCTTGTGCATTCCTATTTTTCAAATGTAGACTACAGTCTGTCCCAGTGCAACAAATCCATTATCTGTGCAAACCTATGTTTGTACGTAAATTCACTGAGTCAATGCCTTGCACATGCATCTAAAATCTTCCATACTGGGTAAGCTGTTTCCTATATACAGGGTACAATAATACTGTATATAATCCTGCCTTGATGCATTTGTCTTGCCCATACATTTTTAACATAGATCACCATCTTACAGTTGTTGTCTCTTGTATGTACCTATTTTTTTCAATGGTCTGCAATACAATCTTGCATATGCAATTTCTTCTGCATCCTCACCTTACAAATGCAGTCTCTTGTATGCATCTTTACTTTGCCCAGCCCTTAAAACATCATACATGTACATACTGTACTCGCTTTGCTCTTATCTTTTAACCTCATTCAGTCTCCTTCAAACCTCATATTATCTTTGTTATCCTGTTTCCAGCATCTTTACTTCAGATCACCATTACTGTACAAAAACTCTCATTTTGCTGCTGTTGTGAGCAGCTTTTGATAGCTAAACTTACATATAGAATTAGTTGGTGTGTCAGATAAGCAAGCTTTTTCCAAGTTAGTGGGTGATACAGCATTACAATTAATAGCATGTCTACAGTACGCCTGCTTTTATTTAAACTTGCAGTGTTAAGCATTTATGAAAATACTGTACAGTACTTGATACTGTTTAATTAAAACTAACCATTTTCATTTATGAACTATATTGCAAGTACAGTACAGTACATTTACATCTATACTGTATAGTGTTAGTAAGTTGTAGAACGAACTTTGTACTGGTTACTGTACAGTATATGAATGAAATAAGGTAGTAAAAGCTCAAGAGCCTGGTAATAGGAGGATAATAGTGCAAGAGACCTTTGATGAAGTGCCACTAACTCTGATCTGCCAACAAATTTACAACATAAACAAACTATATATAGTACTGACCATAAACTTGTAGTTTCCCTCACAACTCACATATTCATGGCTTTTAATGATTGAAAGGTGTATAATCACGTGATCCTGTACAGTATCTGAAAGGTGCATACAGTACAATAATAAAGATTTTTATCATGACTCAATTAGTTGAGATTATTTAGCATTTGATAAACAGTACTGTTGTACTGTGTTGGTAATTGGAATTACTGTACAATATGCACAGCACTGTACCACTATATAAATACAATACCTGTATATATGGAACATGTGACAATTCTTAGGTTTGTAAATTTCACTACAAAAGTATGGTAGCTACACAAAGTGAAAAACTATATTGTAATTGCATATTGACATAATTTTTCTGAAAGTAAACTGAATGAAAATTATAAACTACAGGTTATCAGTATATATATATATATATATATATATATATATATATATATATATATATATATATATATATATATATATATATATATATATATATATATATATATATAAAATGTGCTCTCATGTCTACAATAAGTAAAAATTGGAACATCTTTAAAAGGTATAAATTAATTAAATCATTCTGAAACTTTAGGTTATCCAAGGATCAATAATAATAAAAAATTATGAAATGTAATGAATATACCCTAGATATTTCTTCATACATCTTGTTAACAAACTTAGATGGGATGGAAATATATGCAAATTGCTACTGTATCCTCAGGCTTATGCAATTAGTGCATAAAAATTAGTGGTACTGTACTACTGTATACAGTATACTTTCTATTCGTAGACTTACAGAAAGCATTTGACGGTACCAGTGAAGTGGGTAATGTAAAGGCTAGGAGTTGAGAAGCATTTTCGAGTGGTTATGGCATATGAGGGCTCAAAAACCCGTGAGAGGAAGTGGTGAAGAATTTGAGTTGAAAGTAAGTGCATGTCTTGAACCTCTCTGTTTATCTTGGTATTGAAGACATATCACGGCTTTAGCACTGGCCTGCCCTGGAAGTTGTTATATGCTGATGATTTAGTGCTGATAGCATTGAAGAGGCAGTGGAGATACAGTACAATACTTAAGAAATGGAAGGATGGAATAGTCAAAGGGCCCGAGAGTGAAAGTGGCAAAAACCAAAGTTGGCAGCAACTCGATACAATATACAGTACAGTACGGTATTTCATTGTGCGATAAGTGGAAAGTGTGTACACAAGAAGTGCAGTGGAGTAGGTGGCAGACTACAGAATATTGCTGACAGTGTATGTGTGTGCAGGTAATCATATGCCCACAGCAAGGCTGGAGAGCCTCAACATTATGGATATATCACGTGACTTGACTGTCAATGAAATCTGTTACCTGGGTAACATGATCGGTGTCATTGGGGGTGCTGAAGCCTGCCCAGTTGCAAGATTCAGAAGTGGCTGGAGTTAGTTTAGGGAGTTGCTGCCTTTATTGACGGTAAGAGGGCCTTTCCTCCACGTGAAATGAAGAATGTATGCAACTGGTGTGAGAAGTGATGTGTGGCAGTTGATAGGATGGTATAAGCAGACTTGAGCAAGCTGAAATGAGTGGTGAGGTGTATGTGTATTGTGACACTGAAAGACAGGAGGTCTTGTTCAGAGTTAGCAGATGGCTGGGCATTGAGAGCACAGTACTACAGTATTGGCAAAATTCTGAATAGAGACAGGCTGAAATGGTTTGGGCATATGGAGAAAATAGATGAGAATAATTGGGTCAAGAATTTGCTGAGCCTAAATGTGAAGAGAGCAGAGCCAGGGGTAGGCCAAGAATGACATGGGGAGAGGTAAGAAATGACATTTGAGGTATGACCTGACGAGAGATTGCAGGAGACTTGCATCATGGAGAGCTGCCATCTGGAAATCACAGCTAACCCACACAAATGCAAAAATTGACGATGGGAGTAAGAAAATGACCAGGTCCATGTAAAATAAATGGTGAAGTAAACCGGGAAGGGAATGCTATTTTCATTAATCATAATTATCGCCATTTTCCATGCTTGCATGGGTTAGCACCTGTGAATAACTGATGGCATTGTGTCCCAGTTGCCATAGGACTAATTTGAAGCTATTTTTATGGATGGATGTTTTTCCTATTGCAAACCCATTTTTATAGAGAACTAGGAAGTATATCCAAGCTCCCTCTCGGCTAGTAAGGCAGAACTGCAACCCCCCGAGGTAAGCATTAATCCATTTGTAGTCGAGAAAACATTCCATTTTCCGTTTCCTCTGTACAGTATAGTATACAGTAGTGTCATCTCTTGAGTTATGGGTGTAAAAATCACAGCCAGAGGTGGTCTCCCCTCTTTTTTTTTTATTCATTTATTTGTTTAGATACATAAGTGTGACAGCGCATCACTAACTCACCCCCACACTGTCAAAGTAATTATAAACACAGATTAGTTACATGTATGGTGACCTGAGAAAGCTGGTGGATTATCTGGATAACAAGTGAAAAGCAACCAATGAAAAGGATTGTATAAGAAAGGTTGAAATACGAAAAATAAGAATGAGGTACAATGTAATGCAAGGTGAATTAAAATTAATCAAATAATTATTTTTTTTTTTTTGCAAATATAGATCATGGCTACAGTATTTTATGTGCAGTAGAGTGAAGTTAATATGCAGTACTTAAATTCAAATGAGTTGCAATTTATGCATAATAAGCACCAATAGGAATGGAGAAGGGTTTGAAGTTAAGATGAAATACTGTATAGGTAGGCAAGATTATTTGTGATAAGGATGATGAGCAAAGCAATATGCAGTTCTATTCATTCTCTTGTTTTAAATTCTGAGACATTAATTGCAAAACATTTTAAGCAAGTACCTGTGACAATGCTTAATGGCCTATACATTACCTAGAACACTTTATCCTTTCACTTGACACTTAAGTCGAGTCATCAGGTGAGATTAAAGTCTTCTTTCCACCAACTCTTCTGCCTTCACTCAGAACATTTCAACAGCACAAGATCTTCAACTAATACCGTCTATATCTGAAATAATCCTACACCTCAGCAACTTATCCACTTCCTCCATTAATATCTAATGTTACATGCCTTTATTCAGAATACACCTTGCATAGTTTATTATGCCTGCTGCTTTAATCTGCATTTGCTTTTTCCTAAATGTTTCTATTCTATAGTGTACAGCACTATAAATACTGTACCATACATATTTAAAATGTTATATCTCAAAGAAATTTAGTCAGAAGTAACACCTCTGACTAAATGAGGTAATATTGAAGGATGACAAGCATAATATCATAGAATACGAGAATTAGT